>NC_060140.1:313934206-314534206 GCF_021461385.2 Schistocerca piceifrons | reverse complement strand
ACTGCGTTTTGTTGGTAGAACACAGAGGATTGACTACATCTACTAAGGAGACTGCCTACACTTGTCTATCACTTTCTGAAGCATTACAGCGTGGTATGGGATCTGTACCCAATAGAATGACGGAGGACATCAAAAAAGTTCAAAGGGTCGCTTGTTTTGTATTACCCGAAATGGGGGAGACTGTGCCACGCGTAAGAGAGGCGGATAGGGGTGGAGATCATTTAAAAAGGGCGATTTCGTTGGGACGAGGTCTTTTCAAGAAATTTCAAACTTTCTCCCAATGCGAAAACATTTTGTTGATGTCCACCTATTTAGGGAAAATGATCGTGCTGTTGTTGTTGTTGTTGTTGTTGTTGTTGTTGTTGTCTTCAGTCCTGAGACTGGTTTGATGCAGCTCTCCATGCTACTCTATCCTGTGCAAGCTTCTTCATCTCCCAGTACCTACTGCAACCTACATCCTTCTGAATCTGCTTAGTGTATTCATCTCTTGTTCTCCCTCTACGATTTTTACCTTCCGTGCTGCCCTCCAATGCTAAATTTGTGATCCCTTGATGCCTCAGAACATGCCCTACCAACCGGTCCCGCCTTCTTGTCAAGTTGTGCCACAAACTCCTCTTCTCCCCAATTCTATTCAATACCTCCTCATTAGTTACGTGATCTACCCATCTAATCTTCAGCATTCTTCTGTAGCACGACATGTCTTCCTATAGTGATGCATAAAAAAACGAGAATTTGGTAATGTTTGAAAACTACAAGCCCTTTGGTTGCTTATATGTTGTTAAGTCACCCAGCCAGATGAGTATGGCAACAGGAAGTGAACGAAATTCAGACTGTCATTTTCCTTGCATGAATTTGACCCTCAAACTGGGAAATTAAAAATTTTTCCTGTTGGAAAAGGAAAGACCACTTCAAATTGAAACTGAATGAACAGATCAGATGCACTCTGTCACAAAAATTCAAGGCTACACATGACAAGGTCAGTTGCCACCTTTCACTGGAAAGCATTATGTTGAACGTTCATCTAAGTCCTGGCTTAGAGAACAGCGATTTTCGTGGGACTTTTTTAGTCTTCCATTAATGTTTCATGAAAAAGTGGCAATAGTAACTGATACATTTAGAATAAGTGGCTGTCGAGGTAGTGACAGATTGCTAGGATTTTTTGTGCCAATGTTGACAGACGACACAGAGAGAAACAAAGGTTGTCTGGGTATTCTGTTCAAATGTTTGTCTCTTGTGTATTGGCATCCCTCAAATTCATCCTGGAAATAGAACTCTTTACTCATTGTAGATAAGCATTTGCTAATGTCCAAAAGATAATGATATTGAAATACAACAACAAATCCAAGGCCTAATCAGAGTACATATAAATATCCAAATGGAAAAGTGCAGAACATGGGGTCCCAAACAAGATATTAGTAAACAATTATTTCAAATTACCTCCATAAATCACAAAATATCAATTATATCACATAAGAATGAAGAATACATAAATCAGCAACTCAGAATTCATAACAACGTATTTGTATAGATGACAACCATACCTTTAAAGCCATGGAGTTAAGTGAAATGGCTCTCCCTGTCCGCCTGTCTCCACACTGAGAATCCATATCAGCAATCCAGTTCTCAATTTGTTTCACAATTTCATGCCTCTTCACCCAAAAATGCGTGTGTATGACCTCTTTGAAGCAGATCGTGCTAATAAAATAAAAGAGAACACAGCTAAAATGGAAATATTTAAGTGCTAATTTTTCCTGCGTGCTTTTCGAGAGTGAAGCGGCAGGGAAACGGTTTGACAGAGACCCGATGAACTTTCTGCCAAACATGTGTGAACTGCATAGTGATCATATAGATATGGAAAAGTTATCTCTTAACTAATCTCTCAGAAAAGCATTTCTACGAACAGTAGAATAGAAGTAAGTACAATCCCGGATGGCATCTCGTTTATGTGAGTGCGGTTGACTTTCAGTCTACTGCGATAACGCGAACTAATGCTGCCGTAACCCTATATCATTCTGGTGATCATACTGTCTACATATATCGCTGCAGAGACTATAAATATATGTGCAAATGCTGTTAACGATCTGAGCAGAAATAATTTAGACAATGGCAAACTCCAATGCAAACTGGAGAAACAATTATATACCCAGTGAATATAGATGTCAGGAAATTTGTGACTTTAACAGACTCGTGAGGGCTTTCTTTCCAAATACGTTAGAGGAAAGGAATTGTGGTGAGTCGAGCGAACTGTTGGTATACTGATATTCAAAAGAAACTTTAACAATTTATTGACCCTCAGTAGCCGAACACAAAAGAACAACTATAGCTGAGCACTCAGAACGTGCTCTACCAAGGTATTGATAATCATAATTTAAATTAATATTTCATAATCACACTTTTAGAGAGTTTCCCAAAATCAGTTTAACAGGCTTATGTAATATTTGACTTCTTTGACCACAAAAATTTAATTTAAGCTTAAGAACATCAAAAATTGTTCCGCTGTCAACTTACATCCATTACTATTTACTCACGGTGTCCGATATCACCCTGTTACAAAAGATTTTAAACTTACAGATGATAACCTGAGATAAATGAGTCAAATAAGATAGCTTTCATTAATAACAAACACTAGTTACTGCTTGACAGGTGTTGCACAGTGAACCAATTTAAAACTAATAAATAGCTTTTTACGTTCTTCTTTTGTATGTCCACAGCTTTTATCCTGTTCTATCAGGGTCGAAAAAATAATTACTTACAGACATCCACACTTTTTACTGTTCAGTTCCCGAAATTTCTCATGTCGCCCCCGCCACGAGTAATTTTTGGAATTGACCAGTAAGAAGTGTGGGTGTGTGGTTGGACTCAACATGCATGGATGTCCACAGAACGTTGCTTCGCACTTCTGAACAACACAGGCACTGAAATGTCGTATTTATCCGCCGACATCGGGCAAGCGACTTTCAATTAAAATGTCTACACCGTACAGAAATATACTTAATCGATGTACGAGTGCACGTCGTAGACACATAGGTGACAACATATGGAAGTTTGGGTGTGGCCGTGAAGCCTGCCCTGCTAGCCTAATGGCACAGGCACGGGAGCCCAGCATGTTCGCTGTACTAAGAAGATGATTGAAGTTTTCTAGGATCAACTTGAAGAGGTGTATTTTTACATTCGCCCGAACCAAATGACTAGAACAATGACGAAAAAGAAGAAAAAAACGATAAGGCGACCGCTTGCGATAAGCGGGAAATCCGGGATCAAGTCCCGGTCCGACACAAATTTTCATTGCCATAATTCCATTACACGTCTGATGGTTGTCCATATTCACAATCGTGAATACATTTCATTTATACGTGAGCCGATGGCCAGGTGACGGAAGTAGATACTACCATTTTACTCAGATTTCATTCGCCAACTATTGTTTTCATTATACAAAAAACTATAAATGAGTAAAAATATGCAAGATTACCATTTGTTTATGAGTGGCCCCACTGGTGTACACACTTGTGAACGTGGCTTTTATGTGGCATGTACCTGTGATTAGCAGACAATTGTATTACTTGTGGAATCTCATTTTATGAAGAGTTGTGTATATTATTGGTGGATTCTTGAAAGTTTAAATTAAACTTTCTGAAAAATTTATCCGAAAACCCATTATTCAGTCTTAGTGGAGATTTTAAACAAACTTTTAGAAAGTAAAATGTTTCATATAATTACGAACAGTGAACTCGACAAAGGTCATATATTGCCTTATCTATTTATGGGAAGATTTCATTCATACAAGAGCAACTAGTTTTCAAAATATTAAAATTGTAATTACCTGAAAGACAGAAAATCTTCAAAAAATTTCAAGTTCAGTTTAACGGAAGCTTACCAAAAGGAAACTGCATATCTTGTTGACGCCATTGAAACGAACGAGAAATGAAAAAAAAAAATTCTCTGATGGATACTACGGTGACGAAAAACAAACAGGATTCTGAATGTATCTTACGTCGTTCAAATGCATGAACTATCTGGCCACTAGGTATAAAACAATACCGAAAAGACCTTGCATACAATGTGAACGTTTACTGATCTACAACAATCTATCTAAGCACATGTATGGATGAATTATTATATACGTAATGCACTAGCCCACGGTATCATAGATTAAGGTGTATCACGGCAACTTCCATGCGACACTGTGCTCTAAACATTTGTTTTTCAAAATTTTTCCTCAAATTAATCTCAATGTTTAATACTAGTGGATTACTTTTGGCCAGGAATGCCCTTTTTGCTTGTGCTAGTAGGCTTTTTATGTTCTCCTTGCCTCATCCACTGTGGGTTCTTTTGCTGCCTAGTGCAAAATTCCTTAACTACTTCTACTTTGTGATCGTCACTTTTGATGTCAAGCTTCCCAATCTTCTAATTTTTGCTAGTGCTCATTACATTCACTTTCTTCGATATACTCTCAATCCATATTCCGTATTCATTATATTGTTCATTCCACTCAATATATCTTGTAATTTTTCTCCGCTTTCACTGAGGATATCAATGTCACCACTGCACACGAAATTTTAATCCCACCCCTGAAACGTTCTTATATTTCTGTCATTGGTTCATCGCTGTACAGACTGAACAGTAGGGGCAAAATGAGTACATCCCTATTTCGCACTATACACAACCTGAACACTTCGTTCTTGATCTTCTATCCTTATTTTTCTCTCTTGCATCTTGTGCATATTACATATTACTCGTTCTTCCCTATAACTTACGCTTACTTAGGAATTCCAACTATCTTGTACCGCTTTACACTGTCCAGTGCTTTACCTAACAAGTCGAAATATGTTACGACAGTGTCTTTATGTTGTGTTAAGTCATGCTTCCGTTATCAACAGCGAAGTCAGAAATGCCTCTCAGTTGCCTTTAGCTTCCTAAAGGCGAACTGATATTATATCTAGTGAAAATGGGAGGTTGTGAATTGATGGTTTTAACAGACTATCAAAAGTTAACATTCATAAACTGTCTTATTCAAAAGTTCCTTCCTACATGGAGGAAATATTGAAAACGACATAATCCGATAAATTTTAATTTTTTTGTGGGAGAGAGAGAGGGGGGGGGGTTGCACCCATGTTTGCTTATTGATGAAAATCTTGCATGCTTCCTCCTGAGTGGCACTGTTCAGACCACTGCGAATCGGCTGAAGCGTGAGAGTTTTTTTATCAATAATGTTCGCCGGAAAACTCTACGTTCACACTTGGTCAGCTAAATTATGCGTGTACTCGCTGCTAAACCCTCTCGATCATATGACATATTGGATGTTAATTACGAACAGAAACGTCAACACAAATATTAAGATAGGGAATAGCGGTCAAACATTTCTCAAACACGAAACTGTCCGTTGCGCATAAATTGTGCGAAATTGGTTCTGCGCGGCTGGATTTCGTTTGCTAGGGCGACGCACACATATGGAAGTGGATAGTGGACTTCGATGTAGGAGCCCGTATAATCGTTCTGATCGCAGTACAGCACTATGGTTTAACATCGTACGTCTGCGGTAGCTCATGAAAATAAATGGCTTTATACACTTCTGGCCTTCGAATTTAACCGCACCAAGAACGCAACATGAAACATACGTCAAATTAATTTAAGGTGTGTTACATTGCTGGAAATACAAATGATTAGCTTGTCAGAGAAGCTGCACAATAGTACGTAGCAGTAACGGCCTTCCACATTTTTTTGTAAGAGAACATTCCACAGCGGGTTTCTTACTCAGGTATCGCATCAGAGTTTTGTTTGCCTATGAGAATATAGTTAATCAGAGACAAACGAACACACTCATAAGTAAATAAAGGGTTTAGGAGAGCAGTACCCAACGACATGTAGGATCTGAATGGCCCCAAGCAACCAACAACCGAAAAGGAAGCCATATACCGTGTATCTCCGAATGCAAGAAGACTTCGAATGCAAGGACGACCCCATGTTGTTCAACAACGGATTACAGGAAAACGTGTAAACACATACGAGGTTTATTATGAAACATTACCATGGTTATTTTGCATTTCTTCCCTTAGCAGATTGTCTTCAAGCTCATGTATTGCCTTTGTTACAAAGCATTCCTTAAAGGGATTCGCAATTGATGCACTTGATATTCGTGTCAAAGCAGTCCTGAGTCATCCCGTAATTAGAGATACTGAAGACTTAATCAAGTTCTCCGTGGGGCCAAGGTCTGATGACCTTGAAGTAATCAGTTACTTTGCTGATGCTTCAGGTGGTCTTTAAGTAGCTTATTCACGCCCACATTTAACACTAAAATAAGTGTCGTATACACAACGGTATGGTGCTACTTTCAATTAGACGCCGCTTCGGCGAATTGCATGTCCGGCGCCCAGCGGCAATTGGTTTTCCCCGGACGGTCATCCATCCAAGTTTTAACCATGCCCAACGTTGCTTAAGCTGATGATCTGACGGGAACCGGTTTTACCAACGTGGCCAAACAGTTCACACATCTAAAACTTGTAGTTGCGAAGTCATGCCTCGAGAAACGACGACAAGATCTGTGTTTAATTTCAGGTTTTGCGTCCTCCTGCTCCTGACTGTGCGGAGCCAATCTATAACAAAGTCATTGGTCATCCACGCTTTCACGATGGAACGAAATATGATAGCAGGCTGCAGCTTATCCTTCGGCATAGGTGCATCAGGACTTTGCGCGGATCCAGCGGCTCTGAGTGAAAGTGTGTGCCGGACCAGGTTATTAACCCGGGTTCGCCTGCTTACTGGGCAGTTGCACACACAAACACAGTGTTTAACGCAACTGCAAGGATTATCTCGGGATCCCCTTGGCAGACTGATATTCCCATCTAGCGCCACCTATCCGCAACTCTGTCCATGTTCTCCATGCTCGCTAGTTTGAGATTCCCGCAGGAGACTGAACGTAATTGTGCATTCGCAATGAAGGTGGTAGATTCATTGCCTATCGAGGCAAACAATTTGGCATCATCATCATTTTTTGTGTGTACTTCATCCCATTCTACCTCTTGTAGGCTGCACTTAAAGCTCTGTATCCTTGTCGCTTTAATAAGCCTTCCTGCCTTATATGAACCTGCCTGAATCCTGTAAAGTGCTATATGTGTTATTTCCATTAGCTGTGCATCATTATCACATAGCCCATTAGCAACTGGGTACACATCAATTGTTTCTGCCTGACCTACTATCCTGCTGCACACGCGTTGGAAAATTTTCAACAGATACTAGATTGTAACAACCAAACAAATATTCTAGCTCATTTTTACTATACGTGTCTTTTAAGAAATCTACATTAAAATCACCAGAAACCACACTACTTTTTGTCTTACAGATAACTCAATAATGGCTCAACATTTTTCTTGAATAGATGAAAGTTACCTTGAGGAGATCTCTAGATTGTTAAAATTACTATAGAAGTGTATTGCAGTAGCAATCAGAAGCACATGCTTCAAGGATCTGAGCTACACAAAAACTATTTGTTTCGATGTTTCTGACTTCGTGTCCAGTTTTTATATAAGTAGCAAATCCTTTTTCCATGTCAACTCTACATGAATAAGATGTTAATCTGCAATCACTTAAATTTAACTTCTCCATCCCTGCAGTTACGAGTACATGGTATTCTGACAAGGGAACCTTCCCATCGCACCACTATCAGATTTAGTTATGAGTTGGCCCAGTGGATAGGCCTTGAAAAACTGAACACAGATCAATCTAGAAAACAGGAAGAAGTTGTATGGAACTATGAAAAAATAACCAAAATATACAAACTGAGTAGTCCATGCGCAAGATACGCAACATCAAAGGGAATGTGAGCTGAGTAGTGCCGTGGTCCCGTGGTTAGCGTGAGCAGCTACCGAACGAGAGGTCCTTGGTTCAAGTCTTCCCTCGAGTGCAAAGTTTATTTTCTTTATTTTCGCAAAGTTATGATCTGTCCGTTTGTTCATTGACGTCTCTGATCACTGTAATAAGTTTACTGTCTGTGTTTTGCGATCGCACCGCAAAAACCGTGTGATTAGTAGACGAAAGGACGTGCCTCTCCAATGGGAGCCGAAAACATTTGATCGCAAGGTCATAGGTCAACCGATTCCTCCACAGGAAATCACGTCTGATATATTCTATACGACACTGGTGACGGCATGTACTTCACATGACAGGAATATGTTGTCGACCCGCCTAACTTGTACAGTTGGCGACAGGAATATGGTGTCGACCCACCTAACTTGTACAGTTGGCGAATGGGTAAAAAGATTCTTCTACGTTGCCCGATTTAGGTTTTCTTGTGAATGTGATAATCACTCCCAAAAAAGTGATGAAAACATAAGAGTATGTCACACAAACTGAAAATAAAAAAATTGAACTTTTCACTCAAGGGAAGACTTGAATCAAGGACCTCTCGTTCGGCAGCTGCTCACGCTAACCACGAGACCACGGCACTACTCAGCTCACAATCTCCTTGATATTGCCTATGTTACACATGGACTACTCAGTTTGTATATTTTGCTTATTTTTTCATAGTTCCACAAGACTTCTTCCTGTTTTCTTGATTGATCTGTCTCAGGTTTTCAAGGCCTATCCACTGTGCCATTTTATAACTAAATCTGAGGGGGGTGCGATGGGGAGGTTCCCTTGTGAGAAACACCAAACATCTATACCTTCAGAATTTACCCTATTTTCTAGGCCTACAAGAAGCTCATCTATCTTAGTTTTCAGTCCTCTAATGTTCTGATGAAACACACATTTTTTTTCTTTTGTTACTGCTACAGACATTATGGCACTGTTCTGTTTTAATCTCTTTCAATACCTTCTGTCTGTAACCTGACTCTAACCTAAAAAATGTGTCCCTCTGACTACAGTAATCACAGGTATTTTGTCTTGTGTTCATGTGCCCCCCCCCCCCCCTCCCTTATCTTTTCTGCCAGAAGATCAACTAATCTATCCTTCCCCCTCCTATTCACACATGAGTGTGAGTTGCTGCTGCTCCTATTACATCCAGCTCACACGTAGTGCTATAGTCCGAATTGCTAGCCAGGCTGTTTCCCGTTCCTCCTACTATAAGAACATTGTCCTAGCCATCAAAATCTTTGCACAAGACCCCTAGGTTTTCTGTAACCTGGCTAAGCTTAGCACTAGGTTTCACAATGCTTGTGACCTGGTACTCGACTCCTAGCCTATCCTGTAGCAACTGGCCTACACCTCTCCCGTGACTGTTACTTAACAGCAGGACTCTTTTTCCTTCTGCTTGACTTTACTCCCGACCTAGCAATACAATTGTTACTGCGAGTATGCTGCACTCTACTTTGCTCAAAAACTGTAGCTTCAGGTAACAAATGAAGCTGATTGCTCAGTGGAATCTGAAAAGTGATTTCTGAGGTTTTCTCCTTCAAATTACCGACTTGTGACCTGTTCCCAGCTCACATTGTCTCTTTCCCCCTTCAACCTGTTTAATTCAAAGTACACCATTTCTAGTTCAGCCTGAAGGGCACAAATCTTTTTCCCCTGTTCCACGATTTTCTTGTCACGGCTACATAATCTGTGACTCCATTGGCGAGCCTCATCTGGCACTGTTACAGCTCCCCGCTACAATCTCCACAGTGAGACGCCAACCCACACACCTGACATTTCACACCCGTGCTCACTAACCTACGACGACATCCACATTTGTCACACATGACGGCAGATCAAACAATACAAATTACACTACGAACAAACTACACAAATACAAACAATACAAATTACACTACAAACAATTCCCCTACACCAATTAATAACTAGCAGAAAGTAACTTAGCTTGCGGTGAGATGAGCAGAGAACTTCTGGATGTCGGGCGAGTGTAGCAGCAGGCGAATGTAAACAGCGCGAGGTGAATTGCTGGCGTAGGTTATAGTGGCGGAAATCACGAAACGAGTAAGAAACTGAAGAGTCTCAATATTTTCTAACAACAAATTTGAACAGGTGCTATCACTGAATTATGTATAAATACTCTAATGGAAACAGAAACCCCACTTAACGACTTTACTGCACAATACGGAAAATTAACTGTACGGAAGTACAGAAACACAGAAAACACGAACCGAATGCAAACTATACACTTACGATACTCTTCAAAATAAAGCCACACAAACACTACCCGGTAATTATTGAATAATCACATAACTTACTGACGTCAATAACGAAAACAAACCCACGCCAAAGGCTTGCTCTTTAGAACAGTTATCTTTTCATGAAAACTACACAAGTAAAAGCGAAACCTTCAATATATAGATCACAATAGATTTTTATTTACTTATTTAAGCTATAATACTGCCTTAATAAACTGTTTTTCTACGAGAAAACACCTATATCTACAAGCGCACTGAATAAACACACACGCCTGCTTCAAAGAGCTTAGTTCTCCGATAGTGCATAGCCACATGTTGCCTGTGCTTTCCTGGCATCCATCAGTACAGAGAGTATTGCGCCGGCCAGCATGATCTCCAGATCTGACACCCACTGACCACCTGGTTATGGGTTGTCCAGACAGAGTTACACTATCCATCGCTAGCTACTACACTTGGTGTACTCTCTCAAAGACGTAATGACGTACACGTATGCCATCCATGCACTGTTGGGCTGGATGACAAGACAGGTTAAAGCTATTACACTGGTCACCAGTGGTTTTGTAACATCAAACAAACTATTACAATTATACTGGTTATAATAAAACATAAATTACATAAAAAGTCAAACCAAGTCAGTTTTTTCTATTAACAGATCCATTGGTTTTAAACTACAGCGTGGGATAAATAAAAATGCCCTGTACAACAGAGTTCCAGGGTGCAAAGAAACACAGCAGAGGAAAGAAAATACAGTACTAACCTGACTGTAGCAGATGTTGAAAATGATCTCAATTCATATCTTGGCACTTTTTAGTGCTGGTCCGCGAGTTGCTGAAAGCAAATATAAGCTGGACTGCTGTTCCGCTGCAGTTCTTGAAGACTATGAGTCCTGTTGCGATACACCTCAGCTTTGAGGCTCCTCATACAGAGTAATGGCACAATGAGAAATCAGGTCACCAGGGTGGCGACCGGATTGATATCTGATAACAACCGTGTCAGGTGGAAGAATGTGTTAGTGTGTTCCAAGGTTTGGCCGGCTGTATTGAGCAGTTCCTCCATCCTGTAGGGGTGTGAGTATATGCAAACGTTCACGTCCAATCGCATCCACTTGCCCGCGTCACTTTTATTTGGCTCACTCCGTACAGTTCAGAATGGAAATTTTTATGTATGCAGTTAACAACACTGGGAGTAGTTCTAGATGGAAGTTAAAGTAGTTTACTCAGCTGTAGGTACAGCTAAATTTGGGTACTCAAACTTATGGTAGATGGAAGATGTGTCTGCTCTCATAAATAGTTTGGTTCTTAATATCTACATTTATTAGACTACTGCGTAAAAAACTCGCCGAATAAGTTGTATTTGTGGACGTTCTGTATTGAAATGACGAGATAGGCCATTTACAAAAGATGTAAGAAAGGGTATTTCATATAAATGGTTCAAATGACTCTGAGCACTATGCGACTTAACTTCTGAGGTCATCAGTCGCCTAGAACTTAGAACTAATTAAACCTAACTAACCTAAGGACATCACACACATCATTGCCGGAGGCAGGATTCGAACCTGCGACCGTAGCGGTCGTTCGGTTCCAGACTGCAGCGCCTAGAACGGCACGGCCACTCCGGCCGGCGGTATTTCTTACATTTTGTGTGAGGAATACATGAGCAAAGGCAGTGGGCTCTCAAGTTTGTTGTGTAAGTTGCGACGTTAATGTGATACAGTGCGAAGGTAAGAGATGTTCAGTGCCAATTGCTGTGCCTATGTTTTGGTGAGTGCCAACTAACTATTTCGTTGACTGTTATTTTTACATGACGAACGCTGAAACACTGTCCTAGAAGAAAGGAATAAAAAAAGTGGTCCACTCTAATGTACCACATGCCGTTATAGCAGTTCCGCAGCGAGAGGGCGTACCAAAACCAGTACCTCCATCATCACCCCAGGATGTAGCGGCGACAGTGATACAGTCGAAGATGTTCCTTCAATCTCACTTACGAACCTGAAAACCCCAAACATCCCCATTTAATCTAGCACCAGGAACTCCGCCGGTTAGTGTGTGACTATCGTCATTCTAAGCAGCAAGCTGAACGTACGAAATCACAAGAATGGAATCTGTTATATGACAACACTAACACAACTTCCAAATAAAAATAAAATACTTTTCTGCATACTATAGGCAAGAAGGTAATTTCTGCTTATATTTTGATATTAAAGGGTTAATTATAGAGCCTGAAAAATGTCATGGCCTTAGAGAGCGTTTCTTCGTTGATTTACCAAAATATAACCTATAAGCACTTCGCAATGGAAACCGAAAGTCATCCACCCCCAGTTGCTCACTCAGTTTTAATGAGGGAGACATACGATAACCTACTGAAAATACTAAGTGGAATAAAGTATGATGAATTTCTTCGCAAATACGTGGGGACTGGAAATTTAAAACTATATTAAGTGTAATGCAAAATGGTTACAGAAAGCAATGTTTTTTTTTTTTATCAGACACTAGAGCAACAGAGCAACATTCTGGTAAGGAAGGCTGATGAAAGAGAATATATTATGAGCCTGTTAAAAATTGTATCTTACGCTCTGTTAGTTGAATCCAAGAATGTACATCTCCCTCCACTTTATATCAAACTTGGATCGATGATAACATCGTGAGACCTATGGGTAACAAAGATGAAGGTTTTCGGTATTTGGAAGAATTTCTTCCTAAAATGAGATAAGGTAAATTGAAGGAAAGCGATAAACTATTTCAATTTGAGAGTAAGGTGTACAAATTGGAAAAGGTGCATGGAGGGCAATTGTGAATGTAGTGAAAAACGTTTCTTAACAGAAACAAGAAGAAAAATTACAAACGTGTTGTTAAAAACCTTCTGGAGACATATAACGCCGTGGGATGTCCAATGTCTTTAAAACTAACAAGCTAACGAACAAGGTGAAAGGTTTTAGTAAGAAATTACAACAACTGGAACCAGATACCAGGGTCAATGGAATCTACCCATGATGGACTATTACCACTAGTTTGCGAAGAAAGAAGTTTCAACGTCATGTAAGCGAGAAGGAAAACTATTTAGTGCAATAAATATTTTTGTAGTATTTAAATTGCTGTATTTAGTCACACACTAAAAATTTTTGTCTTGGAGTGGGTAAAACAGTTTCCTCTTTTGTGTTTGTAATAAGTTCAGGATGTTCATGTTTTCAGTTATGCTCGCTAGATGAAAGAAAACAAAATGAGCTGAAACTGGAACGGAAGAAGGTTTTAATGCCTCCCTATTACAGGATGACAGCATGAAACATCTGTACCATAACAGTCTGAATCTTTGCCTAAACCTGACAGATACAAGTGTCAGATAGATACAGGAAAAAAGAATAAGAAAGGAAGTAAGAAGAGACTTAGAGTACGGAACTAAGATATAGCAGTTGAGGAAAAGAAACGAGTACATCAGATATATTTATGGGGGGAAAGAGTCTGCGAAACAAGAATACGAAAAGAGAATAAAAAGGGAGAAGAAATAAAATACAAACCATTGTCAGGAAGACAAATTAAGAGTTGTGGAATAATTTCGTGAGCAGAGCTAAACACAATATCCTTAGAAGACAATCTACAGCTCACAAAATGATAAAATATTTAAATACACCTGGAAAAGGGACAAAAAACCTAAATGTAATACCAGAATATGAATGGATTGCGCATTATAAGCCGCTCTGGTATAAAGAAAACCAAGCATTGGAGGAGAACCCATCCAAAATAGATAGATCATAACGATCCTAGAGCTGAACGAGGCCCTGAATAATACGAAAAACAAGAAATCAACGGGACCTAACGATATGAATACAGCGTCACTTAAACTTGACAGGTTAGTTCTAAAGAATAGAGATCATCATTTATACACAATATTCGTAGGAAAAGACGCCAAATCCCGAAACCATGGAAAGTTACAAGTGTCATATCAGTGTTTAAAAACGCTAAACGACATTAATTCAATAATTACCTTGGTAAAACATTAGCAGTCACACCGTATGAGAATTAGCCAAAGTAATAAATCAGCGTCTGAAAACCATTGTCGGAAATGTGTTTTCTGAAGAACAAAGTGGTTGCAGAATAGCGACATCCCGTGTTGATAACGTTTTTATACTTCAGTAACTTTGTAGAGAAACAAAGAGCGTTCAACAGAGAAAAACATACCGCATTAATGGGCTTAGAGAAGGCTTTCGACCATATAGATAGGAAAGTTTAATGGAACATAATACACAAGAAAGTACATCCTCATCAAATAATAAAGGTGACGCACATCCTACGTAGAAGTACAAAAATAAGAATAGAGACTAACCATGCTTTATCAGAAGATATGCCAACAACCCAATGTGTCCGACAAGGGTGTAGCTTATCACCCACACTTTCTAATATGTACATAGACAATATGACTGAAACCTGGAAACAGCAAATTGATACAGGCTTCAGGTTATAACATAACATATTTTTAGATACAATGCTTTCTGCGGACGACCTTGTAGTTGTACAGGAGAGCGGAACTTCGCTTGGAGACGTATCTATAAACTGAACCAAATTCCTAAAGAATATAATATGAAAGTGTCCATTCCAAATGGGAAAGTAACGGCTTTTAAAGGAACTAAACCGGTCAAGAGTGGGACCATAATGGGAAACAATACAACTGAACACGTCAGTCATTTATGTTACCGGGGAAAAGCCAAGTGAATGATCTCGACATTGACAACAAACTACAAAAATATTAAATTATATGCGGAACAATCAATAGACCATAGATAAATAAAATGAGAAAAGACACACAAATGTAATTTTATATGGTAATGGCCGCTCCCATATTGCTATTTTGAAGTGAAACTTGGACAACTATTAAAAAGCAACAAAGTACAATCCAAGCAGCAGAAACGTAATTTCTAAGAGGACTGAAGGACTGTACAGGATTAGATAGACTAATAAACTAAGACATAATAGCATAGCTTGGGATATATGCTATAAATGAGACGATCAACTCTAACTGTAAAAGCTGTCTAGAACCTCTAGAACACAATAACCACTTGTTATACAAAATCACGTCGTGATCCGAAGCAGATGTGGCCGTCGAAGCTAATAAAGGCCGCACAGAATAAGTTTTGACTCGACAGCTATAAAATGTGGCTCGACATTATTGCATCACTGTACCAGCAAGTGATACGTGCGACTGAAATCAAAGAGTGCAGAAGCAATTTTGTTTGAGCACTGTGCTTTGTAAAGACTTACATATCGCAATGAAACATGGAATTCCCCACCTGTGTTCGTTACTGCGGATTAATTCTTCACTTTTCAACAATTTTAACTTAACAGCACTACAGAATCTCAGCGCGGCCATGTCTACACGCTGTCATTTGCTACGATAGGGTTATCTTTAGAAGATACTAGGTAGCAGTCCTCAAGAGAACTTTCGCAAGGTGTGACAGATCTGCATAGCACCAAAGACAACCCTCGTGTTTATGGAACGTCTATTACAACCATATATCTGGCCACACGGCTTGTTAACAGAAGAGGACTGTTGAAATATATGTTGCAGTCCTTTTTTTGCCGTTGTTATTGCTGCGTAGTAAGTGAGATTTCATTATTTGCTATCGGTTTCTTATGTTGCATTCTTAATGGTAATAGTGTACCCGTCGAAAGTATAAGTGTTTTATGATTTTTTCGTATACATATGGTATCCATTCTATCAGAACGACTATTTCGAGTTGTCAAAATCATTCGACATACACTGGGTGGTCATAAACGTCCAGGAAAGCTTGTAAGGATGTTGCACGGTAGAAACAATTGTCAAAAAAATTTGATAAGTAGCACCGTCTCCAATTTAATTAGCATTGACGTAAGGCAGTCAGATAGTTGCGCACGCAAATTCAAGTGGGGTACCAGTGACAGCGTTGTCAAAGGCCTTCTTCCTTCGGTTTCCTGAAACCGAGAAGACCGTATAGCAAAAACTGGTGGTTAAGCGGTAGTAAGGATCAAGCCAACGGTTGAGCAGTCTCAAGCTTTATCACCTACGGTATGAAATCAACCGACACTAATTGTATCATATTGCAGCGCCTGTGTTGTTCAGAAGTAGGATGTAGTGTTCCTTCCAAAGGAACTTTGCATTGTACTTCTGAAGAATATAGTATTTATTCACCGTCCCTGGGTTTTCAATTAAAATGTCTCTCCTGTAAGGGAATATAAATAATGAATGTATGATTTCAGTTTGTAGAGACGTCGTTGAAGACTTATGGAAGTTTGGATCTGACCCGAAGACGTGGTCGGATAGTCTAAAGGTTCGCGATAAGCAGGAAATCCGGGTTCGAGTCCTGGTCCGGCACAAATTTTCACTGTCGTCATTCCATCATACAGGTAATGGTTGTCCATACTAGCCAACTGATCTGTAGGCTGCTTGAATTTGCGTGCGTGACAATCTGATCGGATAGCTTCAATCGAAATTAAATCGGAAACGGCGCAACGTATCGGATGTTTTTCTTAACAGTTACAAGGGGCGTTCAGTTAGTAATGCAACACAATCTTTCTCAGCCAATTTACGTTCGAAAATGAGGATTTTCATATTGGACAGTGTGGAAATTTCCGCTTGAGCCTCTATAGTTTCATAAAGTTCCGATGGGTTGGGTGTTTTAAGTACCCTTGAAATTGACGTCTGTTACTGAGGTGCATTCGAATGAGAGAGTTAACTTTTAGTTTCTTTTGTTGGAAAACCAGAGCATCGTAGATATTCATAGGCGTTGGCAGAGTGTCTGCGGAGACATGACAGTGAACAAAAGCACGGTGAGTTGTTGGTCGAGGTGCTTGTCATCAACGCAATTAGGTTGCGTAGGGTAAGAGGGTGTAAATCCAACCTATAAATTTCTTGTGGCTCTAAAACGCTTATCCGAGGTCTGATCTTAACGTTATATACATTAAATTATAGATAATATAAAGGAGCAACTGTTTGCAAAATATTTTTGTTATACCACCAATAGTTTTTGAGGTGTCCGTATTTTAAGAAACGTCTCTTTTTGCCATTTGCAAAAATGGTGGGGTAAATCCGACCTATTTGATCTTGCACGTTAATAGTTCTAAATGAACGGTTTTTTTTGGAAGTACTTATAAGCAATTATGTTTTTTACATAAATGAACAAAATATATTAAAAAACAGTGTTTAGGGTATTAGAGTACTAAATGTACTGAAAGTTAAGTGAATGTAAATTTTAATTGAAAAAAGATGATTTCATTGCACGGCGGTGTAATAGCTATGTCGCTCTCGGAATGTTAAAATCACGAGTGGCAGCTCGTAAAGACATTCCCATTTGCATTGCAGCAACTGCTCAGCGAATATCGTTTTTATTGCGTTTTGTCGTTTTAGTTTGTAATTTCGTACAATTTTCCTAAAAATAAACAAAAATTCACTTTATTTCCATAAATAAATAATTTCATACATACAAACGATAAAAATATGCGGTCGAATTTACCCCACCATTTAGCGGTCGGATTTACCCCACCACGTCATTTTTCGTTTAACACAAAGAGAAACCATTTGCACGAAATTTCCAACAAAAACGATACATACACTGAGTAGGTCACCAAATGCACTACAGAATTACTTACTGTTTGTTTTGCGATCGTTTTATTTAATTAGGTAAATCTTGTGATACAATTTGCACAAAAATTAAACTGAAACAATCGAAAACACACTTGTTGTCTTTTGAGTGTCTAAATGTCAAATGCGGCAAAGCTGTCAAGGTGACATTTTCGTTATTTTGAATGCTCTATTTGTTAACACTAATGCGAAATTGCTCAGCTTTGCCGTTTCTCACAAATAGAGGGCAGTCTGGTTTACCCACCCTGTCGGATTTACCCATCTTACCCTATACCTGTACCATATCCCGCGTGCCTACAAAACTTGAAGAATCTTCAGCGTGTTCATTGCCATAAAAATCCAAACGAACTTCCCTTTCTCCATGACAAGGCAAGGCTTCACATAACTCCACGATCCCAAGAGGAGCTCACAAAACATTGGACGGTTCTTCCTCATCCATCTACAGTCTGGATCTCGCAGTTCCCGACTTCTATCTGATTGGTCCAATGATGGACGCGCTCTGCGGGAAACAGTACTTGGCTGATGGAGAGGTTACTGATGCAGGAAGATGTTCGCTCCGACGTCGACCAGCAGAGTGGTTCCATGCGGGTACGGAGGTAGCCTAAGGTTGTCACAATAAACACAGAATATGTTCGTTGAAAAATAGGATTTTGAAGGCGTAAGAATGGGGAATAACATGCTATATTGGAGTCAACAAAAGCAACCTGCTTGCGGAAAAAAATGTGTTGCATTATTTACTGAAGACCCCCCGTATTTTTCAACACAACCTACTATACTACACCCTCAAAAGCTTTTCAGGCTGTTTCTGACCATCCTGTAGGTGACCAATGGCCGTAGGCAGTGCCTTTCACACACTCTCTATTTTTCTGGCTATTTGTTTGTATTCGTATTTGATCTAATGTTACTTTATGGTGGAAATGACGTGAGTTACATGGGGGGGGGGGGGAGGGTGTGGGAGCAGGTTAAGTGAGCGTCTAAGTGTGTGTATGTACGTGTGGGTGGCCACATGAACGCCCATCAGAGATGGACGAATGCTCTTGTAGAGAGAAAGTGGAAGCGAATGGCGTGCTACTGAAGGAGAAAGTAGCGAGATGGGCAGAGGCCGGACTGATGCAGTGGGAGAGGGAGAGGGGCGCCCCTTCGTCTGGAGCCGCCCTCACCTCCCCCAACCGCTCCCACCCACCCCCACCACCTCCTGTCCTGAGTCCAGGTCGGCCAGCTAATGCCTGGTGCTCGTTCAAAGGGTCTGCGCCTCCATTTGCGAAATGGCTCACCCTTTGAGCATCTCACACGAATTTTGGCGCTTACGGAGCCTGAGAGGCAGACAGCACGCTCGAGACGATGTCGGCACAACACCTGGCTTACAGAAATCCTCCGTCAGATATAAGCCACGCACGTATTCTCTCATGCTGCTTAATGCACAGATGCCAGTGAGATATTCCTTCTAGAAAAAGGAATGGGTAAAGAATGTTTTTCGCTTTCAGTGCTTTCCTTTTCAGATACCTCATTCCATGTTATGACCATCGCTGAAACGCCATTTTTATATATATATATATATATATATATATATATATATATATATATATATATTCTCAAAAACATAAACTGACGAAAAACACTATCACAAAATATGTAATGAATCAGCCAGAATGACATCAGCCGAAAAGAGAAATACAGTATCAGGAGTTTTTTCTCTGACAAAAATGGAGCAGCTACATAGTCGGCGTCGCTGGATTTACATCTCAGAAGCTGAAAGAAGCTGTGAAGGGCTGTTTATTGACTAGTTACTGACCTCTAGATCACCTACAACGCGGTCGGCCGCTGCCGGTAGTAGTTGGTTTCAATATGAATTACAAAGAATAGTTACAAAACCAAACTCGTAAGTAAACATGTACTGTACAGAAGAGTGTGGGTAATTTGGTAACATAGCTGCTTTCACACCTCATATTCATAGGCTCAAGTGCCTTCTTCTCCCTCAACCATATTTAATGCCGCACTTCACTTTATTACCAAACCGTCGACTCCCTTCTACCTCAGGATACGGCCTATTAATCGATTCATTCTTTTAGCCAAGTATTACCATAAATTACCTTCTTCTCAATAGTTATACGATATACACGCCCATCTTTTACATTCTTCTGTAGCATCACCATTCCAATACTTCTGTTCTCTTCTTCCCTCAACTTTTTGTCATGCACGTTTCACTTCCATACAAAACTAAACTCCAGAGAAATATCTTCAGAAAAGACTTCCTAAAATTATCTTTATATTCGACGTTTTTAAACTCATTGTTCCGTAACATTCTCACCTGGTTCCATGTGCCATCTTTAGAATTGCAGTTTTTACGTTCTTCTTCACATTTGAGCGTATATCGCCAATATCAAGTGTCTCATACAGCTGGAAAATTCTGTGTGTGCTCCAAACAGACTACTCTGACACAGAAAATTAATGAAGAGCTGGACACACCTTTAAACCCATGAAGAATTAATGTGCTTGAACGAAATGACTTACATGCAGGTTTTATGGAACTTGCTGTGTATCCTAAAGTAGAGAACTGCATAATATTAAAAATGAGATTAATTGAAGGTATTAACAGAAACACGTTTAAAATGATGTCATTAAGTCATTCAATTTAAACACAAATATGAAACGTATCTAACAAGCTAAGTTACTACGTATTACAAAGTCATTCTGCATGGATACTACCAAGTAAACATGCTGGTTCTCAGAGTTACTTGAAAGTCTTGAGAACGTGTCCATTAGAAACTGACCAACGAGCTTCTAACTAAATGAACGCAGGGACTCTCATTCTGACAGACTGAGAAATGTATGCATCTACAGAAGTGTTGCTGGACGTGAGACAGAAAACTGCAATGATGTGACTGAATTCCGACCAAGAGTTGTCCTAAGCTGCCGGTGCCGCTAATAATTCTCGTTGTAAATTACCAGCGTAAGATAACTGCAGATTGTTATTGTCATGACTGTCTCTCTGAAGTACAGACCGAAGGTCATTTGTCCGCCAGTACGAACTCTGGCCCCAATCAGTTGCCCGAGTGGATACATCAGCTCAAGGAGATTCGTTCCGTGCCAAGACCTGTGTCCAACTCTTTGATGCACACTGTACTCCATACCTGCATGAACTCTCAAATTTATACATGACTCCAACCCTGAATAAATTAGTTACTTTTCTAGCCGAATCGTACAGCCCTCTCTTTCCCTTCTGTGGTATCGATAGCAACGATGGCATAGCATAGGTATAAGTTCGAAGGTTGACAACTACGACAGACACCGACGACAGCGCACTCTAGCCGGAGCGGGAGAGCTCTACGAGATCCGTTCCAGATTCAGCCCATTTGATCAAGAGCAGACGGCCTGGAAACATCGCTTCATCCTCAGCTTGCTATTGAGACTATGTACTACTTACGACGGGAATACGGTTTTGCACCTACGGGCTCACCAGTTGTAAAGTTACGTTTGTCATTGACTAATAATTAAATGTACTTTCACGTAAAAAGCTGTGCTGAGAATCTTACCTCCCCTGCTTCTGCTTTCTTCCTAAATTCGGCCTACCCGTTCAGTTTACAGGAGCAGACCCACGCGACGCCTTCCAGGCAGGGTACAAAACCTTCCGTCAAACAAGATATGATCGCCAATTTCTTTATAAGAGCACACAGCCTACCAATGGCGTGACTGATTCTTATGCAAATATCCCACCCACAAAAACATGTCTCGTTAAAACTCCAATCACTTTTCGATCCACCTCTCTTTTTCAAAAACGTTCTCTCAATGATTTACTGACAACAAGGCAAGTGTACCATCTTCGCTTATTTGCGCACAGTAGCTAGTCTGTATCAGAGTTCCTCAGAAAATAAAAGACTGTGCTTGAGGTTAGGCTCTCGTTTTGCGGCATACCGTGTTTCTTTAGGAATGTGCTACATTACTATCTGCTGGAAGCGCTTCAGCACATGGCAGGATGCTTCTTTCTGGCTGGCAGAAGTTCCTACTCTCAGCACTGCTCAGCCTTTAAGCTGAAGATGAGTCAGAAAGGAACAACAGCACTGGTGCCCCGGGGTTCACCCAGCAATGCAACCTTCTTGGAGACAATACCTTACGCTACCTTCTTTGTGCGAATTCCAGAGCATCTGTTGGCTGCTTGGACCACTTTCCCGTTGGACATTGCCTTGCCTGTCCCAAAATCAGTGTGCACAAGCTAGACGTCAGTACATACAGTCACTGAAGTCAAATTAACTTTTATAAGCCGTTTTTGAAATGTTCTGTCTCCTCGTTATCGTCGTAGTAGAGCGTAATTTTCCTATTAAGTGAACAGGGGCGTGACAAATGGTTTGATGCTTTCCCCAAAAAATGGAATTGTTTTGTCAGGACTGGTTCTCCCAACGCTTTCAACAGTTGTGGAATAATATCGTCTCCCCCAGGGTACTTGTTATTGACTTAGGTTTTTCACAGCACTTCAGATTATTTTCGTAAAATTAAATCTTCATCCTCATCTTCATGTACTACTTCTTCCCATTCTATAATACTGTCTTTTAGTTCGTTCCCGTTGCATTACCCTTCTACACCTCTGTCCGCCTCTCAGGTTTCCCGTTTTCCCTGTAGACTAGTGTCTCCAAAAGTCTCTTTAATTATCCTATAGGCGCTGTTGACAGTTTCCCCAGTCAATGGTCCTTCTACAGCCTCCAATTTTTTCTCTAAACACTCCTGTTTAAAAATGTTGGTTTCAGTCAGTCTGATATTTTAGAGACATGTTTTCCCTTTTGCATGCTCATTTTCTACAGACTTAAATTTGTCCAACTGAATACAATGTATCCTGTGTTATCCAAGACGTGTTACTAGGCTTTGTCTTCTTCTTTATTTAATTTTCTGCTCCTTTTACTATTCCCTCTGTCAAAACTACCCGTTCGTCTTCTGTTATAATTCTTTCCCCGCTTTCTATCAATCGTTGCCTAATATTTCCTTTCATAGTGTCAACAACATTCATTCTTTCAGTTTATTCGGGCTCCAACTCCTTCACTTACTATCTTCCTCCAGTTTCTTCAATTTGATTTGGTTGGGTTGGATTGATTTGGGGGATGGAATCAAACAACTAGGTCATCGAACCCATCGGATTAGGGAAGGATGAGGATGGAAGTTGGTCGTGTCCTTTTTAAGGAACAATCTCGGCATTTGCCTAAAGCTATTTAGGGAAACCACGAAAAGCCTAAACCAGGATGGCCGAACGCAGGTTTGAACTGTCTTCCTTCCGAATGCGTATCCAGCGTCTAACCACTGCACCACCTTGCCGCTGACAACCAATAATTTATGGTTCCCTGGAAATGTATTACCCATTGATATGTCTGTCTTACCAATATGTAATCTACTGAAAGCCTCCAGGTGTCTCCAGGACTCTACCACTTACACGAACTATTCGTGATCCGCAAACCAGGTATTAGGATATATTAAATCATGTTCTTTGCTCACTTCTAGCAGGTGGCTCCCCCTTTCATTCCTTTCCACCTGTTCATGTTTCATAGTTTTTCCAACCTTTCCTCTTTCTACTATCTAATCTTAATCCCTCATCACATTTTTCCGTTTTCCTTAACTACTTTAATTATTGATTTTATCTTGTCATACATTCTTCCAGTCTATTTACCACCTGCGTATCTAGGAGGCAGCTTTGTATGGAATTGAAACGTTGGTCATAAAAACTTGACAAGGAGAGAATGGAAGCATTTTAGCAAGGAGTGCCACGGTATAATACTGTTAGACAGATAGATTATATATAAGGTACCGAATGGAAGAGGGGGAAAGGAAATCTATGATACACCTTGACACATCTTACAACATCAAAGAATCGTCCGATCTGTAATTAAAAAAATGGTTGTGGGGCATGGGAGTTCGGGGGGCGAGGGGGAGGGGGGGCAGGGGTTCGTGAAATTTGTACAGAAAGTCCGGTTCCAATGGAAGTCAGTTGCAGTAGTTGCGAAGATATTAAGAGGCCTTCACAGGATAGGTGAAAGTGAACAGTAGCAAATGAATTTCCGAACTGAAGACCACAACAGGAACAGGTAGCTGTTGTCTAATGATTATCTTGTAATCCGAAAACTAATACACGAAATAAATTAGCTGGTGAGAATAATCAGTTTTTCACTGACGAAATATTTTATAATTCCAATGCCGCTCTGTCGCATAGTTAGGGGAAGTCGAATTTAGCAGCCGTAGCACCACATTTTTCGCTAGTGTTGGAACTCCTTTGCGAATGGAACTCAATCCGTCATTCTTAACGGGGCAAAATCGATAGATGTAAAGATAATTTTAGGAGAAACCCAGCAAAATGGGAAAGACCTGCAGTGAGACTGACTATTGTTGCTGGGAGGGGCAGCTGATCTTGAACATGAATAAATTTAAGTTGTTGTAAGTAGACAGGCGAAGAGACCCACTGAAATTCGATTACACTTTTGGAAATAGTGACCAAGACAAGAAAACTAGAGAGATTAGGCCTCGCTTGGAAGTTCACCGGGCATTTGTCTTTACACGAAACATTTGTGAATGGAATTGCGAAAGGAGAGAGGGAGGGTGGATCTGTGAGTGTGACTAGGGTAACTGGCGCCCGGGGTAAACTTTGACCTTGCGCTACATCACACCTCTCCTACCAAATTCCGAACTGCCTGTTAGTTTCTACGTGTGTCAGTAAACCAAACTGACAATGTAAATGCATTTCATTAATTGTACAGTAGTTTGGGTGTGTGTAATTTTAAGCGTTGAACTTCGCATTCCAAACTCCGGACAAAACCAATCATGAAACCATACGTATATTAATAGTAACAAATATTGTTATGACTTGGTTACTACAAACAGTTAATTAGTTGCTGTCATCCCTGGTAATAGAAAGCCACGTTTGTTCAGATAGAAAACAAGGTGAAATCGATACATATAACCTTTGACGATAAGTAGCAAACAAAGAAAACTCGGAATTTGAAAATTAACATTTCTTTCTCGTTGGTTAGTAACTGTGTCGTTTTTAACATAAAAAATTGCGAAATCTTGCTGCAACTAAATTTTATTTTTACGTTATACTGCAACAAAAGGTAAACTGTAGTCAAGAATAAGGCTCGTTTAATTTTGACTTTTCAGATCAATGAAAAATATTCATCTTATTTTCAGCATCTGAAAATCTCTCCAAATCTTTATTTTGACATAATAAACCTGTAAATGGACGAAATTTACGTATTGGTTTCAACAAGAAACAAGGAACATTGTTCAAACCTCCACAGTATTTCTGGTCGGAGATGACCAACTGAAATAAAATAAAAGGAAATAAAAATTTCTCCTTTGCTGCTCCAAATCACTCAGTTAAAATTATACTAGTTCGGTTAATCTCTTTCTAAATTAAGCTAAGCGTGGTTACAGTGAGAACATTGTTTGATAAAGGGTCTGCATCTAATTTTCCGCAGATACTTTCGTCATCGTAGGCATTAATGATCTGCAAAAACTCTTCAAGTTTTCATAGTTAGACAGAATTGCGGCTTGATAACAATGTGCGCCACTCTTAAACCTCTGCATGCAGCTTTTCACTAGAGTAATAACACTTGCAGATTTGCTTAAATTTTTGCAGTTACTTCTCATGTCCTCATTGAAACAAATCCTCGTTCTTCTTTCGTCGGCTCAGCTGGCATATTCATCTAGTATCTGAAAACCAGAAAGAACTGCCTCTGTACCTGCGAGACGTGAGTGAACCGAACTGTTTTTCAGCACAGTCCAGTCCGAAAACTCTGTTGATTTCCTGTGATACATCTTCGCTTCGTTCAGATTCTGGCGTCTTCCGGTATTCTCCCTCATTTCCTTCTTCTGTAAACCATCTCTTTCTCCTCCTCCGCTTCTCCTTCTTCACCGAGAAGCCTTCCCTTTTATTTTGCCCTTCCACATTCTTTCACCTGTCACAGCATTCCCACTCCACAGCAACGGCGCACAGGGTACGTGTCTCAGTTGCCATACCCTGCTTACGCCACTGAGAGAAAATAGTGGTAGTATGAGAAACCGAAGGAGAAGGGGATCCTCTCCAAGCCCGCACTAAAATGGTCACCAACATAAAAAAAATTGCTACTGTAACATCTGCGAAAAACTTTAATGTGCTTATCGAGGAGTTACAGGTTGCAGATCTGTGATGTGTCCGTACGTCTGGGTGAAATCATCCACTGATAGGTCCCATCCAACAGATAGTAAACTGAAAACGATTGAAGGATAGCGGTTTTGAGAACAGAGGAGGGGAAAAAGTGTCACAGCAAGCGTTATAGGAAAAAACGTTTGCAGCAGTCTGGGCGAGTACTAGGACTACTAGAATGTATGTTCCAGTATCCTCACTTCACGCCTGGGAGTTGTTGAATGTTAGTGGGGAAGTGTTAATATTGTCCTGGACCAGCGCACATGTAACATTCCCAAGTCGTAATCAGAGAGGGATATTCAATATATTCAATCATAAAATGGACCTCTCGCTTCTGTTTTCGCTGGTTAGTAGGCCGTGTGAGCTGGCGGTGTCAGTCAGGTTTACTGTGATGCAAGTGGTCCATGCCACTGATTTAATTGTTTGTTTAGTTTGAAAGTACGCTAAGTGTTTTGTTGAAAATAAAACGGTCACGGTTGCAAAGCTATTTTTACTTAAAAATGTTCCGCCATGGTTAGGCCCATCAGATTATGTAATAAGGAAAAAGGAGACTAATTAAATAACTATCTGGATAGGATAGTTATTTTTAAGTTAATTACAAGGCACGGTTCTAAGCTGCGCCAATAATTTAATTAAAACTGTAAACAACTGTCTAAGTTGACCGCCCGGCTACCAAAACTTTGTGTCAGCCACACACATAAAACCGCATGGGTGAAAATCCGGTCGTCAGATAAACTGAAACAAAGAGTGGGGACCTACACGGAAAAATTTCGGAAATCAACCCACAGCCACAACGGAAACGAGGTCTGACCAACTGATAAAGGAAACCAACGAAGAACTACGAATACCTCTGAACTGTTACAGCAAGTAGAGCACAGCACAGAGCCAGGCGTACGTCATATTGGCCTGCATGGCAAACAGGTGGGCAATCTAACCGGCAGCAGCACTAGACTTACTAAACGGTGGATAGTCGCATATAGCCACGCTAACACAACGAAAGCTCAACAAAAGGCGCTAGTCTCTTAATTGGAGACTAGGCTAATATGGAACTCATGAACCTATACTTGATAATAAGTATTAAATTAGATCGAAATTAAAAGTAATATGCGGTGAAAATTAAAATTGTTGAACAGGTAATATGGCCCATCCATATCACGTGCATTAATGTTATGCTTACTACGTCAAAAGTATTATAGTATTCGACGGTAAAGTCAAAGATTAGCCAGCAAGTACGATACGAATAAACCATATGAAAGCAGTGTACATGAGTAATTAAATAAATAAGCCAAACGTAAAACTTCTACAAATCTGTAGAGGGGCAGAATGCTATGGCACTGCACTATTAAATGCACGCTCAAAAAACCACACAGTTAAATAGAATGTTCATATAGGTCTACATAAAACCTTAACATTTGAGTACCTAAGAAGTGGTCATGGGATTAAAATGCGTTGCACACCATACGAAAGGAAGATAAATGGAAGATCCAGAACCAACGGATCACACTAAACCACTTACGTAGGTGGTTCACTTTCTATAAGGAAAAGTGTTACTGATGACATTACTCCAGATTTAGGATGAAGGGGTCGTTCGCGGGCCTTGAATCCTAGTATAGTGTGTGGCGAGGTTTCTGAGTACCTCCACGAGAGTATTCTGAAGTATGTCTGCGATTTGTATGTGGGTGTGTATCCGGGAGCTTTGCTTAGAATTTGTAATACCCTTTTCTGTAGACCTGTGATCAGCAAGCGACGCCGACGTGTCGGAGCTGCTTTACGTTGGACCGAAGCTTCGCATGTCATCAGTGGTGTAATTAGTGCCATATCCATCGATCTCGACGTCATGCTGTCCAGTGTGCTTCATCTATTAGGATACTGTTGTTCACCCTCTCGTATGTTTTCTTGGTGACGTCTCGTATGTGGTTTCCCAAGGAGTGTTCCCGATCCAACCAAACACTTAGGTATCTGACTTTCTCATGGAAACGTATTGGGTGTGCGTGTAGAGTATTTTGTCTACAGTGTTGGTGTTTGTGCTGTTGTTTCGGTTTGCATGTAAAGATAATTGCCTCCAACTTGTCAACGTTCACTTTGATACGCCATCTCTCCAACCACGGTCGACAGTCTTCAGTGCTGTCTGTAATCTTGAATTAATATTTGATGATCTTTCATTCTAGGGGGATCACAGTCACGTAAATGTTTTTAAAAGAAATGTCCATCTTTCGACTGTTAATTGTTCATTTATTTCACACTATCATAGTTTCGGCTTCATAGCTTTTCTCAAGTGCATGTGAACTGTAAATTAATAAAGCGGACATGCCATACAAAGCAAGGCATAAGAACAAGAAGTTATTACGTATGTGAAAACATTACTTACATCTTACAATATGTCTAAGCTGTCTGTCACAAGTCATTGCCGAATTTTTTTCCCCTTTATTGTATTTCAACTACCCATCTGGGGCGGGCTGGCAGCAGCATATACGCTGCTCTTCAGCCAAAAGACATTAATTATGCAGTAGAAGACATTTAAAATTACAAAGGAGAAGATATGGCGTACATAAATATAAAAATGGGGAACATAATGGAAGAAAACAAAGAAAAAGGGGGCGACTGTAAAACAGAGATAAAAACCTTAAAAAGTATTGTGCACAGAAAACCTCACACTGCGACAATTAAAAGAACACAAGGCGAACTATAGCTGGAGCATAAAAGTAGTGATGGACAGGGTAGCACATAAAGATCACTGACAATAACACTATGTATAAATCCAGCACACAATTAAAATCACAACTCTGGATGCACAGGAGTACAGCACCAAATACGACACTGATCTTGCACACTGATAACGATGAGCAAACACATGATCTGCCAGAGACATGGAGATGAGGGAGAAGGGAAAAAGAGAGGGAGGGGTAGAGAGGGAGGGAGATGAGCGGGGGTGCATTGAAGAGGGCTGGGGAGGGAAGGACGTGGGAGGGACACAGTTGTGGAGTGGGTGCAGGGACTCATGGGTGGAATGGAGGAAATCTAAGGAAGGGTATATGTCACAGTGAAGTTCAACAGAATCCTGCCTTGGGCATGGGTGTGTGAGATGTCCTCAGGTTACTTAGGTTTAAGTAGTTCTAAGTTCTAGGGGACTGATGACCTCAGAAGTTAAGTCTCATAGTGCTCAGAGCCATTTTTTGAAGTTCAACATCTGGGAGGGAAAGGTGCTGGAAATTGGCCTGATGAAGGAGATGGAGGGCATCGAGGTGGAGACGGAGGTATACAGTGATAGAGGCGCGGAAACAGGCGGGGAGTGGGGGTGGAGAAGAAGGAGGAAACCAGGAGATGGGGGGATCAAGCCTGTGGACAGTGTAAAGGATATTGAGATGTTGAAGCAAAAGGTGGAGGTGGGGGAAGGGGATGAGGTATACAGGAGCTGTGAGGGGGAAGGAAGGTGGATATGGAAGGCAAGGCGGAGCACAAGCTGTTTGAGGATTTGGAGGCCTTGTAAAAGCAGAGGGTGAAGGGGAGGTGGAGATCCAGGCTATGCTGGCATAACACAAGACAGGAGAGGGCTTTGTGGATGTGGAGGATGGGGGAAGGATGCAATCCTCCTGTCTGGCCAGACAGGTGTTTCAGGAGGTGGAGGTGGGACTGGGATTTCTGCTGGAGGGTCAGGAGGTGAGAGGTCCAAGTGAGGCGACGATCAACGGTGAGGCCAAGGTATTGCATGGTGGGGGCCAGCTCGATGGGACATCCATAAATGGTGAGGTAGGAATCTTGGAGACGGAAGGAGTGGGTGGTGTGGCCTACAATGATTGCCTGGGTTTTGGAGGGGTTGAGACAAATGAACCACTGTAGCATAGAGAGCCACAAAGGCAGTGTCATCAGCATATTGGGTTGGTTTGGGCATATCAGTGGTGTACATGAGATGGCAGAGAGGGGAGGGGACAGAGCTCTGGGGGAAGCCAGCAGTGGGATAAAAGATACAGGAATTGAATTGGTTTTGTGGATGGTGACATAGGAAAGACAGCATGAGAGGAAGGAAGCGACCAGATGGACAAAATTGATAAGAAGGGTGTAGGTTTGGAGTTTAAAGAGTAGACCAGGATGCATTACACGATGAAAGACATTTGGGAGGTCAAGGGAAACAAAAATGGCAGAGTGACGGGAGTTAAGCTGGAGGGACAGAAAGTGGCTGAGGCAAGGTAGCTGGTCTTTGGCAGAAGAGGTCAGTCGGAAGCCACACTGGGTGAGGGGGAGAAGGTGGTTTGAGTAAGGTTTAAATGGCTCTGAGCACTATGAGACTTAACTTCTGAGGTCATCAGTCGCCTAGAACTTAGATCTAATTGAACCTAACTAACATAAGGACATCACACACATCCATGCCCGAGGCAGGATTCGAACCTGTGACTGTAGTGGTCGATCGGTTCCAGACTATAGCGCCTAGAACAACACGGCCACTCCGGCCAGTGTTTGAGTAAGGTGCTGATGGATACGATGGGAGAGGACTGATTTGAAGACCTTACTGAAGATGGAGGTGCGGCAGATGGGCAATAGGAAGAGGTGATGGAAGGGCATTTGTTGGGTTTGAGGAATAAGAGAACACGGGATGTCTTCCACAGGTCAGGGTAGAAGCTGGTAGAGAGGTTGACGTTAAAGAGATTGTCAAGGACAGTTAGGAAGGAGAGGGGGCTTTCTCTAAGGTGGTGGTAGGGGAAACAGTCGTCACCAGGGACAGTGTTGTGTTTGGACTGGAGGGTAAGTTTAATGTCTTCTGCTGTGATTGGAGTGTTGATGTCTGAGGGTGGTAACTGCCCTAAATGCTGGAGACTAGGAGCAAGTGGACCTACCAAGATATTGGCGCATTCTGTGACAGTAGGGAAAACAAAATAATCGAAGTGGGGATCATTAAGGATGGAGAAGACCTCGGAAAGGTGGGAAGCAAAATGGTTGGCCTTACTGAAGTTGTCACTGAGGGGGGTGCGGGGGTTGTGGCCAAATGGGAATATGCTTAAGGTGGCCAATGGTGACACCACCCTGTGCTCGAGGACCAGTTGCATCAGTGAGATGGAGGATATAGGGAGAGGTGCAGAGAGTATGGTGGGGCTGGAGAAAGGTTTAGTTCAGGAGGAAGGTGTCGACCCGGTGGTGGGAGAGGGTGTTCATGAATTGGTATTTGCTGGTGCTGAAGGAAGGATGTTTTGGAATAGGATGCGACTTTTGTGCCATGCCATGATGGGAAGAAGGGGGGTGAAGAGAGGGAAGAGGCTTAAACTAGAGGCGGGTGAAGGTCAGGTGGGCTTGGTTGTGGGAATAAGTGGCGAAGGTGTTCAGGTGAAAGATAGAGCAGGTGGCAAGGAAAATCTGTTAGAGGGTGTGGGGGCACTGACAAGGGTGAATGATTTGAAGGATTATGGTGAGGAATCGGATGATGTCTTGAGTGATGGGGGGTGGACAGAGGGAATAGTTCGGGCCTACAGGGGAATCAATGGGACAGACGGGGACAGTAAGCTCAAGGGCAGCAAGATGCGGTTTAGCTTTAAATTTGTGGGACTACATGGGTTTGGGACCACTGCAGGTGTTACAGGAAGGAGGGGCGGCGAGGGTGGGGCAGCTTTTAAGAAAATGGGAGGCTTTGCAATGGAGAGAAGTGGGAGGATTTTTGCAGTTATGGGTCAGGTGAGTGTTGTACATGAGGCATCACTGGCAGCAGTAGGGTTGTGGAGAGGATTTGGAGGCTTCAAGAGGGTGGCGATAGTGGTAAATCAGGACACTGTGGGTGAGAGGGTGGTCAATGGACGGGGAAGACTCCAAAAAGACTCGCATGAGATAGGTGGGATCGGAGGCATTGTGGACACAGTGGGCAGAGCGGATTTCCAGGTCTGAGTGTGAGTTCAGTTCCACCAATAACTCGCCCTCCATGAACACAGGGCTGAGCTTGGTAATCACGGCAGCATAGGTGGGGTGACAACAGGGAGGCTGGAGTTGATGCAGAGAGGAAGAGGAAAGGATAGGTGTTAGGGATGCATGGAGGCCAAAGATAATGTGCAGGAGTTTGCGGAGGAGATCCACGTGAAAGGAGGGGGAGAGGGAGTTGATGAGGACTGAGTCCCTCTAAGGAATTAGCTGGGAGATGGGAGCACCAAGTAGATACTTTCGTATCTCCATGTTGAGGGTATGGGCATCAAGGAACTTAGGGTTTGGGGTGGACAGGACAAAAGGTGTGGAGGGTGGGGGCTGGGGTATGGGTGTCAGGAGGAGGGGTGTTGTCCATGGAGAGAACAGAAGGAGTACGAGGAAGTGGTGCCTTTTTCTTGGAAGTGGCGAGAGCAGAGGCGGGAATGATGGATTTCTGGGGTCATTCGGAGACTGTAGGCTGGGAGGTGGAGAGAGGGATGGGGAGGAGAGGGAGGTGGAAGGCGGCAGATCCTGTAGGCGTGATGGAGGTGCCAGATGAAGTGACGGGGGGGGGGGGGGTTGGTTTGAGAGAGGGGAAACCAACCACCTGAGGGTGGCAGTGGAGGGGTATATACGTGAGGTTGGGTGCAGGAGCGAGAGCTGTTGTGGGTGGGGACGCCAGGGGAAGGGTGTAGATGTGGGGTTACACAGCAGGGGACGAGATGAGGGAATGGGTGAGTAAGGGGATGGGAGGCAATGTACACTACTGGCCATTAAAATGGCTACACCACGAAGGTGACGTGCTACAGACGTGAAATTTAACAGACACGAAGAATATGCTGTGATATGCAAATGATTAGCTTTTCAAAGCATTCACACAAGGTTGGCGCCAGTGGCGACACCTACAACGTGCTGACAGGAGGAAAGTTTCCAACCGACTTCTCAGACACAAATAGCAGTTGACCGGCGTTGCCTGGTGAAACCTTGCTGTGATGCCTTGTGTAAGGAGGAGAAATGCGTACCATCACGTTTCCGACTTTTATAAAGGTCGGATTGTGGCCTATCGCGATTGTGGTTTATCGTATCGTGACACTGCTGCTTGCGTTGGTCGAGATCCAATGACTGTTAGCACAATATGGAATCGATGGGTTCAGGAGGGTAATACGGAACGCCGTGCTGGATCCCAACAGCCTCGTATCACTAGCAATCAAGACTACAGGCATCTTATCTGCATTACAGTGTGGGACTTGTTCAAAGTATTTTCATTGGGGGGGAATGCAGTGGGGAAGCCAGTGGTCATTTTAGGGAGATCCTCTCCTGGGAATGTAGAATCTGTAGTAGAAACAAGTTAATAGAGGAGCAGGAGTGTAAGATCTTTGCCCTTCAGGTGCAGTTACAATGCGCAAAGGAGGAAGTAGATAGGTTGAGGAGGGTGAAGGGTGGTGGGGAATGAGAACTGGCAGTTGGCAAGAAGGTAGCTAGGAAGAGGAGGTACTCAGACAGTATTACTTTGCATACATGCAATAGATACGACCAACTGTCAGAGTTGAGTGGAGAAGAGCCACGTGTAGCTGTAGATGTAGGTAACTTGCAGCAGTCCTCAGCAATTAGGAGGCCTAGGTTAGTTGCAAAGTCTAGCAGAAAGAAGGTTCTGCTGCTAGCTAGTTCCCACGGTAGAGGTGTGGGCCAGCAGTTAGTGTTGGGGAGTGAGTACCAGGTCACCAGCATTGTGAAGCCTAGTGCAGGGTTGGCTCAGGTGACTGAAAGCATGGGGGAGCTATGTAAGAATTTTACGAAAGAGAATCAGGTAGTGATAGTGGGTGGAGCAGGGAACAGTCTCGATATGGACGGGGAATATGATGTCAGTGGTGACTTGGTTAAGATAGCTACTCAAACTGGTGGTACCAATGTGCATTTCGTGCAACTGTTTCAGCGTCATAATCGGCCTCACCTTAATGCGGCTGTTAGGCGCGTTAATGTGGGGCTGTGGAGGGCACTGATGGCGGAGGGCATGGATCACATCTCGGTGGTGCCCGTTGGGCCTATCAGTAGATGGGGTTTCACTAGGCGTGGCCTGCACCTCAATAGGTATGGGAAGGGGAGGCTGGCTAAGCTTATAGGTGACAGTGTAGTGGGTGGTGGTGGTGGTAGTAGTATCGCTTATGGAAAAATTCCTATAGTAGTTGGTGTTAGAGCTGCACCTTTTTTAGACTGAAGTCAGCTGATAGGTATACCTGCTTAACGGAAGTGCCTCTAACTAAGGGCTCACCTCCAGAGGATGTAATGTTTCCAAGTAGAGAAGGAATTAGCATATTTCATCAAAATATAAGAGGTATTAGAGATAAAGTTAGTGAACTGCTAATAGATGTTAACTCTGAAATTATTGGTATTTCAGAGCACCACTTAAATAATTTGATAATTCAGAGGCTTCCTTTACCAGGCTACAGATTAGCTGGTTATTTCTCAAGGAGTTCCTTGTGGGGTGGGGGAGTCGCTCTGTACGTAAAAGAACAGAATTTCATTTGAGTCCATAGACGTATTTAATTACAAACTACGTAGGAAAGTTAATCCAACAGCAATAGAGAGTTTTTCAAAACTTGTCAAGGAACAAGAGTGGCAAGATGTTTATAGTGCCGATAATATAGATGAGAAATACAATGCTTTCCATAACACATTTCTCATGCTCTTTGAGAGTTGTTTTCCATTAGAACATTCTAAACGGGGTACTTGCAGTAATGGACAGCCCAGTTGGCTGACTAGTAGGATAAGGATATCGTGTAAAACAAAGCGGGAATTATATCAAAATGTTAGAAGTAGTCACAATCAAGCTACAGTAGCCCATTACAAACAGTATTGTAACGCGCTTAAAATGCTATTAGCAAGGCAAAAAGTATGTGGTATGCAAATACACTCCTGGAAATTGAAATAAGAACACCGTGAATTCGTTGTCCCAGGAAGGGGAAACTTTATTGACACATTCCTGGGGTCAGATACATCACATGATCACACTGACAGAACCACAGGCACATACACACAGGCAACAGAGCATGCACAATGTCGGCACTAGTACAGTGTATATCCACCTTTCGCAGCAATGCAGGCTGCTATTCTCCCATGGAGACGATCGTAGAGATGCTGGATGTAGTCCTGTGGAACGGCTTGCCATGCCATTTCCACCTGGCGCCTCAGTTGGTCCAGCGTTCGTGCTCGACGTGCAGACCGCGTGAGACGACGCTTCATCCAGTCCCAAACATGCTCAATGGGGGACAGATCCGGCGATCTTGCTGGCCAGGGTAGTTGACTTACACCTTCTAGAGCACGTTGGGTGGCACGGGATACATGCGGACGTGCATTGTCCTGTTGGAACAGCAAGTTCCCTTGCCGGTCTAGGAATGGTAGAACGATGGGTTCGATGACGGTTTGGATGTACCGTGCACTATTCAGTGTCCCCTCGACGATCACCAGTGGTGTACGGCCAGTGTAGGAGATCGCTCCCCACACCATGATGCCGGGTGTTGGCCCTGTGTGCCTCGGTCGTATGCAGTCCTGATTGTGGCGCTCACCTGCACGGCGCCAAACACGCATACGACCATCATTGGCACCAAGGCAGAAGCGACCCTCATCGCTGAAGACGACACGTCTCCATTCGTCCCTCCATTCACGCCTGTCGCGACACCACTGGAGGCGGGCTGCACGATGTTGGGGCGTGAGCGGAAGACGGCCTAACGGTGTGCGGGACCGTAGCCCAGCTTCATGGAGACGGTTGCGAATGGTCCTCGCCGATACCCCAGGAGCAACAGTGTCCCTAATTTGCTGGGAAGTGGCGGTGCGGTCCCCTACGGCACTGCGTAGGATCCTACGATCTTGGCGTGCATCCGTGCGTCGCTGCGGTCCGGTCACAGGTTGACGGGCACGTGCACCTTCCGCCGACCACTGGCGACAACATCGATGTACTGTGGAGACCTCACGCCCCACGTGTTGAGCAATTCGGCGGTACGTCCACCCGGCCTCCCGCATGCCCACTATACGCCCTCGCTCAAAGTCCGTCAACTGCACATACGGTTCACGTCCACGCTGTCGCGGCATGCTACCAGTGTTAAAGACTGCGATGGAGCTCCGTATGCCACGGCAAACTGGCTGACACTGACGGCGGCGGTGCACAAATGCTGCGCAGCTAGCGCCATTCGACGGCCAACACCGCGGTTCCTGGTGTGTCCGCTGTGCCGTGCGTGTGATCATTGCTTGTACAGCCCTCTCGCAGTGTCCGGAGAAAGTATGGTGGGTCTGACACACCGGTGTCAATGTGTTCTTTTTTCCATTTCCAGGAGTGTAGAATAGCTAATTCACAAGATAAAATTAAAGCCATATGGTCAGTTGTGAAGGAAGTGTCTGGTCAGCAGCACAAGTTTGACGATATAAAGTCAGTTTGCTAATAATATTTCTGTTACATGTACATGTACAGTGTTAAACAACCATTTTCTGAGCATTGCTGGTGAATTAAATAAAAATTTAGTATCTACAGGAAATCATATAAATTTCTTAGCAACTGCCTTTCCGAGACTGACGTCTGAAATACTCCTCTGTGATACAGACAAGAGGGAGATTGAGACAATAATCAAATCACTGAAGACTAAGGACTCTCATGGTTATGATGGAGTGTATAGTAGAATATTAAAGTACTGTGCTGCACATGTTAGCCCTGTATTTAGCCATATTTGTAATTTTTCCTTTATGAATGGTCAGTTTCCTGAGCGATTAAAGTACTCACTAGTAAAGCCGCTTTATAAAAAGGGGAAAGGGATAATGTAGATAATTTTAGACCTATTTCTATGCCATCAGTATTTGCAAAAATTATCGAAAAGGCTGTGTATGTAAGGTTAATGGATCATTTTATATCATACGATTTGCTATCAAATGTACAGTTCGGCTTTAGAAGTCGTTTGACAACTGAAAATGCTATATTCTGTTTTCTCTGTGAGGTACTGTATGGGCTAAACAAAAAGTTTCTAACGCTTGGAGTATTTTTTGATTTAACTAAGGCATTTGACTCTGTTGATCTCACAATATTGCTCCAGAAGTTGGACCATTACGGAATAAGGGGAGTAGCTCACAATTGGTTCACCTCTTACTTTAGCAACAGGCGGCAAAAGGTCATTATTAACAATGTTGATAACGGCTGTGATGTGGGATCTGAGTGGGGTACTGTCAAGTGGGGGGTCCCCCAGGGATCAGTGTTGGGGCTGCTCCTGTTCCTTATTTATATAAATGATATGCCCTCTAGTATTATGGGTAACTCTAAAATATATCTGTTTGCTGATGACACTAGCTTGCTAGTAAAGGATGTTGTGTGCAACATTGACTCGGTTTCAAGTAGAGCAGTACATGACCTCAGTTCATGGCTTGTAGAAAATAAACTAACGTTAAATCACAGTAAGACTCAGTTTTTACAGTTCCTAACACACAATTCTACAAAATCTGACGTTTTAATCTCACAGAACAGACATATGATTCGTGAAACTGAACAGTTCAAATTCCTAGGTGTTCAGATAGATAGTAAGCTGTCGTGGAAAGCCCACGTTCAGGATCTTGTTCAAAGACTTAATACTGCCATTTTCACTATTCGAACGGTATCGAAAGTGAGTGATATTTCGACACGTAAATTAGTCTACTTTGCTTATTTTCATTCACTTATGTCGTATGGTGTTATGTTTTGGGGTAATTCTTCCCAGTCTAGAAGGATATTTTTGGCTCAGAAACAGGCGGTTATGCCAATAAGTGGTGTGAGTTCACGAACCTCTTGTCGACCTCTATTCACGAGTCTGGGTATTTTAACATTTGCCTCTCAATATGTATATTCCTTATTGTCGTTTCTTGTTACCAATATTAGTTTATTTCCAACAATAAGCAGGTTTCACTCGGTTATTACCCGGCAGAAATCAAACCTCCATTTGGATCGGACTTCCTTAACTCTTGTGCAAGAAGGTGTGCAGTATACTGCTGCATTCATTTTCAATAAGCTGCCACTCGAATTAAAAAATCTCAGCAGTAATCCACGCGCTTTCAAATCGAAACTGAAGAGTTTCCTCATGGGTCACTACTTCTATTCTGTCAAGGAGTTCCTTGAAAAATTAAGATGGTTCTCATTGTATTGCTGATAGCGTTTGCTTAAACTTATGGACTGTTTTTCTGGCCGGCCGAAGTGGCCGTGCGGTTAAAGGCGCTGCAGTCTGGAACCGCAAGACCGCTACGGTCGCAGGTTCGAATCCTGCCTCGGGCATGGATGTTTGTGATGTCCTTAGGTTAGTTAGGTTTAACTAGTTCTAAGTTCTAGGGGACTAATGACCTCAGCAGTTGAGTCCCATAGTGCTCAGAGCCATTTGAACCATTTGAACTGTTTTTCTTTCAGGTTCATGAACATTTATTTTTTTCTGTTATTACTTTTTATGTTGTAAGTTCATGTACTGACACGTTCCATGACCTAGGAGATTTGCTCCTCAATTTGGTCCTATTGAACTTGACATTTAAATAAATAAATAAATAAATAAATAAATGGCTGTAACGGATCGTGCAGCCGCGTCTCGATCCCTGAGTCAACAGATGGGGACATTTGCAAGACAACAACCATCTGCGACGACGTTTGCAGCAGCATGGACTATCAGCTAGGAGACCATGGCTGCGGTTACCCTTGGTGTTGCATCACAGACAGGAGTGCCTGCGATGGTGTACTCAACGACGAACATGGGTGCATGAATGGCAAAAAGTCATTTTTTCGGATGAATCCAGATTCTGTTTACAGCATCATGATGGTCGCATCCGTGTTTAGCGACATCTCGGTGAACGCACATTGGAAGCGTGTGTTCGTCATCGCCATACTGACGTATCACCCGGCGTGGTGGTATGGGGTGCCATTGGTTACACGTCTCGGTCACCTCTTGTTCACATTGACGTCACTTTGAACAGTAGACGTTACATTTCAGATGTTTTACGACCCGTGGCTCTACGCTTCATTTGATCCTTACGAAACCCTACATTTCAGCAGGATAATGCACGACCGCATGTTGTAGGTCGTGTACGGGCATTTCTGGATACAGAAAATGTTCATCTACTGCCCTGGCTAGCACATTCTCCATATCTCTCACCAATTGGAAACGTCTGGTCAATGGTGGCCGAGCAACTGGCTCGTTGGTTAGAGTACAAAAACCTTTTAGTGTTAAAATTTGTGCATCATGGTCTGAAAGGCCATTCACCCCTTTACTAACATAATGCCCATCTAGTAATGAAGAATGAATAAAAATATTGTCTATGACTGTGCTACTGTTCCCCTGCACCCTAGTTGGAAAAAACACAGTTTGCATCAGATCATATGAATTTAGGAGATCTACCAACATCCTTTTTCTTGCACAAGCATGTACAAAATTAATATTGAAGTCACCACATAGAACTACTTTCTGGTACTTCCTACAAATTGAATCAAGAACCCTGTCTAGCTTAAGCAAAAATCCTCTGAAGTCGGAGTTAGGGGACCTATAAACAACAGCAATTAGAAGTTTAGTTTCACTAAATTCAACTAATGCTGCACAACTTTCAAGTATGTGTTCAGTGCAGTGTCGTGATACGTCTATGGACTCAAATGAAATTCTGTTTTTTACTTACAGAGCCACTCCCCCACCCCACAAGGAACTCCTTGAGAAACAGCCAGCTAATCTGTAGCCTGGTAAAGGAAGCCTCTGAAAATGTTCAACTACTGCCCTGGCTAGCACATTCTCCATATCTCTCACCAATTGGAAACGTCTGGTCAATGGTGGCCGAGCAACTGGCTCGTCACAATAGGCCAATCATTACTCTTGATGAACTGTGGTATCGTGTTGAAACTGCATGGGCAGCTATACCTGTACACGCCATCCAAGCTCTGTTTGACTCAGTGCCCAGACGTAACAAGGCCGTTATTTCGGCCAGAGGCGGTTGTTCTGGGTACTGATTTCCCAGGACCTACGCACCCAAATTGCTTGAAAATCTAATCACATGTCATTTCTAGTATAATATATTTGTCCAATGAATACTCATTTATCATCTGCATTTCTTCTTGGTGTAGCAATTTTAATGGCCAGTAGTGAATAAGGAGGGAGGCCATGGGCGGCACTCCAGGAAACGGCAGTGGAAGAGGGTGATGGGGAGATGTAGATGTAGATGACAGTGGTGGTGGGTAGGCTCATGATGGACGGACAGCGACGGACGGACGGACAGACGGACGGCAGGCTGCGGTAAGCACAAGGCGGCGTCGGCGGTGTCGGCGAGCCCCGGACGGCGGCGAACAGAGAGGCAGCCGAAAAATTTATTTCTGCTCTTATAGCCCGGGTGTTGTATTACAGGATATGAGTACACATCGGAAATACGTAATGTCGTTGACATTGTGCATAGAGCAAAACAGTTAACAAACAGCATGGCGTATTTAAGATCCAATATAACCCTGTGACCTGCATTCGTCGCTTTTGTTCATCAGCTGACGTTAATATACGTCAAAACAGAGATCTTAATAAATCAGCACACTGTGTGAGTCACATGATGTTTGCATTACCAGACCTACTACCCGGAAAGGGAAAGTGGATATTTATTTAGCTAAATCAGTGTTCCCAACCCTTCTTAGACCATTGTCCCCGAGCGCAATCAGACATTAGCTAGTAGCCCCGCCCTTCCCCCCCCCCCCCCGCCCCCCTACACCATGCCATCTGTTGCCCACCCTTCCCCACATTATCACCAACTTTAGTGCCAAAGTAAACTGTGGGACACTTTTTTTAAAAAAATTTGAAAGCTGAATGTCATTTGTGTGTGTGTGTGTGTGTGTGTTAGTTAGTGTTATATTGAATGGCAAAGGAATTCGCAGTTCATCGCAAGTGCTACGCATAAATCCTTCTCGGAAATGAAAGCTAACTATCCATAGTGAGGGTATACAAGCTGTAAAAAATGGTTCCTCAGCATTATTTCTCCCCATTGCAGCACTTGCTTCACCTGCAAACTGCAACCCTAGGTAAAATCAAGTATGTTCAGATGTGCCCACTACGCTTATAGCTCCTTAATTACTTCATTGCTGCACTCCTTACTTCTGAACTGGAAGAAATTGGACGGCTTAAGATTGTTAATGCCTTGTGTCTAACAGCTCGAATAATAATAATAATAATAATACATTGTACAGCGCTATAGTAGCTCAAATGTAGTTACTGCTGCATCGTTCTACCAATTAATAAATTATCTGTTTCGAAGCGAGTAATGAAACAATTTCTGGGCTGCTACGTGTTCTATCTACAACTTGGAGAAGACATTTTCGTTAGATATTTAGCGTTTGTTACGTATATGGCTCACTTATAATCAAAGATGTAAGGTACAAAGCACAACATATGTGCGTAGTGGGTGGACTGTGTGAGGAACCTGTAACCTTCATAGAATTAAAGTTACTAACTGAGAAAAAGTACTGATAACTCATACAGTCAATATTAGAATCTTATAAAATTGTGATATTAGTAATCGTCTCTTCAAAATAATTTAGTTTCGTGACTGAAATAGAATCTAATCTTTTAGTTTCCATCCCTCAGAAAATTTCTTAGGAACCGCTGAGCTAGGAGCTTCACATATCCTTGCAATACACGTTCGTAACAGCTTATTACAGGGCTACATTGTGATACTCGATACTCAGAAAGTAAACATAACTATTTTACATGTACAATGATATTTTGAACTCAAAACGATCGCTTGTCTGTAGTATTATAAAATCATAATTTACTTATTCACGGAAAGTCTCATAAATTGTTTCACAATTGTGCGGAAAATTGCACGACCCCCGTGAACTGGGATGACTGTTAAAAAATGAAAGATCCTGAGCCAGATCTGCTGAAAGTCATTCACTACATATTTCTGAAATACGACAGTCCGCACAGTAGAACACGACTGTTCAGTAGCCAGCCATATGATGTATCGTCGATACGTTCTCATATCCTGTAATATGACAAGTGGTCTATAACAACAGAATTATGTTTCGTGGACGATGACGTGCCACAGACAGGTCGCATACATTTTAACGCAAAAGTATTGTTTTCAAATACGTAATAACTTGTTGTTCCTATGCCCTGCGTCGTATGATATGTGCGCTTTATTAACTTCCGTTTCAAGATGCACGTACGAATAGCTAAAAAGCCGAAATCATGTTTGTACAAAATTAATGAACAATTAACAGTCAAATGGCTGAAATTTCTTTTAAAAAATATTGTTTGGTGATTTCTAGCCATGCTCTGGAACGGCAGTGTGATCTTCAAACACTGTTCAACAAAAGTTTGGAATACTATCGTAAAATGTAGTCTATGATAGTAGAGGTCTCATTGACCTAGGCTCTTCATGCACTGTCCAGTTAAAGCCCATATACTAGACGTTGTTTACTACTGGCGTGTTTGTGGCCGTTTCCCACCTATGTAAACCTAGCGTCGCCGCAGCAGCATACCACGAGCACTCCAGAATCGACAACAGCTTCATCCAGTTTGCCTTCAGCACTGCAGTAACATGCAACGTAGGTGCACACTTTGATAGAGTCAGGATAGTGGCTGTACTTTCAGCAGGTCATAAACAGCAAGTTGTTGACGATCGGTTTCATGTCACTCAAAGTGGTGTTTATAAGATGTGGAGAAAGTACAGAGAGAAACGGGAAATGTGAACAATGGTCGTCCTCGTATGGCAACATAATTGCAGGAGCGTTTGCTCCATCTGTCTGTCACCTCACAAACGCCGGATATCCTCCGCCACAAATATTGGAAATGACTTCTCCAGGGCAACGGGGATTCGTTTCTCAGACCAAATCGTGCGATGAAGATTGCATCAGGGTAGTCTTTACTCGGTGGTCTTCATTCCTGAAGACCAATGAGAAGTTTTGCACTGAACCAACGGAACGAACACAGCCCAATAACCTGGCTCTTGCACATGAACATCGGACCGTTACAGACGAGACTGGGATTATTTTCTGACCGGGCATTAGGCGTTTTAAGGTTTCGTGAAACAATAGACTACACCAGGAACGCCGATACCTTCAGGAAGTCAGTCCGTTTGCAGGTGCAAGTGTAGTGTTCTGTGCGGAAATAATGATGGGACGGCGGACACCATCTACGACAACTTGACTGGTCCCCAATACCTCCAAGAGGTGCTACAAACGAGTTTAAGGCCCTACAGACTAGAAGTTGGTGACAACTTCATCCTAGCCGGTGACATTTCAATAGTCTATGACAACGCTAGATCGCACCGCACTCAGTCAGTGTTTCGGTAACTTCAGAGGTGCTGCATCAACCGAAAGCATTGGCCAGCACAGTCCCCAGACACGAATGCAACTGAGGGTCCACGGAAACTGCTGAAAGTAGCCACCTGACAGCCTTCAGAATCTCACTGAGGCTGCCATTGTGGAGGGAGACTTCATATTCCTAGAGTTTATAGTCTCGTCCAGAGCGTGCCTCGCAGAGTGGAAGAACCCATCCGTCTGAGGGGAGGACATACTCACTAGTAAAGATTGATTAATCATTATCGCGATATAAAGATTTTCACTGTTTTTGTTTTCAGTGTGTACACTTAGGACACAGTCTGATTTGTTTTGTAACGATTTTTTGTAACTAACCAAAATCGTCTTTCTTTTCAGGAGAAATTGTGTTTATTTTTTTAATAAGGTGTTGCACAAGCCTCAATCGGTGTACTATGTCATTGTAGTAAACAAACTGCCTATTGGCTTCTGTCTCGGGTTCTTCGGCCGACGTTCATCTAATGATTTTTCCGACGTTTCGCCAGCGCGAGTGGCTGGCATTGTCAAAGCTTCACCCTCCGTTGCCGGCGGTGAACTGGAGCCGAGCTCGCGGCCGCAGACCGTATGTACCTGGCGCGCAAGCGTCCGAGGGCTTCTCCGCGGTCATTTCCGGTGCGGTTCTCCTCTTGCTACCTGCGACGGTCGTTCGCTGCAGTACGGGAAGCCAGGATCCGTTTACCTTAAGGCTTTCCTCTTTGTTGTTGAAACTGTTCCCGTGTTTTTGTATTTCTACAGCTTCTCTGAACAAGCGCGTGTGATAGTGCCTCTCTACAGCCAGAACTTACGTGTCGGCGAATTTTATTACGTGGTCGGTCTCATTCAGTGCGTGCTCTGTCACGGCCGATTTCTCCGCCTGCCCCAACCTGCAATGTCGCTTATGCTCTTTGATCCTGGTGTTAATTGATCGTCCAGTAATTCCGACACAAAGTTTTCCGCATATACATGGTATACGGTATATTCACGACGCACTGAATGAGACCGAGCACGTAATAAAATTCGCCGACACGGAAGTTCTGGCTATAGAGAAGCACTATCACACGCGCTTGTTCAGAGAAACTGCAGAAATACAAAAACACGCGAACAGTTTCAACAAGAAAGAGGAAAGCCTTAAGGTAAACGGATCCTGGCTTCCCGTACTGCAGCGAACGACCGTCGCAGGTAGCAAGAGGAGAACCGCACCGGAAATGACCGCGGAGAAGCCCTCGGACGCTGTGCGCCAGGTACATATAGTCTGCGGCCTCGATCTCGGCTCCAGTTCACCACCGGCAATGGAGGGTGAAGCTTTGACAGTGCCAGCCACTCGTGCTGGCGAAACGTCAGAAAAATCATTAGATGAACGTCGACCGAAGAACCCGAGACAGAAACCAATGGCAGTTTGTCAACAAGTGACCACGAAAGACTTAACAATTTTGCATTGTAGTAAACTTTTGTTGAAATGTGTAGATGGTAACCATCTTGTAACGAGAAGAATCGTCAGCCACACAGGGTAAGGGGACTTGAGGAATGCATCTGTCTACTGAGGTACTTCCCCAAATGAATTTGTATCCCACCCTATCTTTATCTATCAAAGCAGACTGTAATGACCTTGGTGAAGATGGGACCAGAACGCTCTTGTGCCCTTTTCATGGGCGCTGCGCCTTCTGGGCCCTGCGGTAGCGGGGCCCCGCTGAAGGCGAGGCGGATCGATGGAGGGACCCAAACAACGGAGCCAGCGGGGCCCAGGACCAGCCGCGGATCGCTCTGCAGCCGGCAGCCGGGGCCCGTAAACGCAGTGGCAGTCTTCACTGCGAGCCTTCGGAGCAAGGTTAAGAGGAAATCGAAACTCGTTTACAAGATTCGTTGCGATAAAAAAGCGTTCGACAATGTAAAATGGTGTAAGCTATAGACAAAAACGGCTAATATACGGTGGAGTAAGTTGGGGGTAATTGAATCATGCAAATTTTTGGGCCCCAAATGGGTACTTGTTATTTTATTACACAAATTAGGCAGCGTTGGAGGACAGGTCATAGCTATAAGTATGGACTAATGCAGGCAAATTGCTTCAAAAACTACACTTTTTCATTGCAGATAACAAAATCTAAAATGTGGAAATATAGGGAAAATAAAAAAAAATGTGGGGCTATTTGAACCGTAAATGGGACTATTTGAATCGTTGTCATCGGTCATACAGTTACACAAAATATGAGAGACTACATTTCAGTTACACTTCTTACATGTTACAGTGGTTATTACACGCATTTCCCACAGTGGAATTGCTTACGACCAGCAGCCCCCACACAAATTTCGTGAAACCACACCAGGCACTTATAACCCCTGACCCTTCACAGGTTTAAGGTCGTAATATTTGAGGCTGCGGTAGGTTTTCTTCTTTGGACTGAGCTTCCGGTGATGATGAAGATGAATCATCTTCTTCATTTGAAGATTTCTCTCTAACATCCAGAGCATTCCTGCAACGCTTGACTTTCTTCCTTTGAAAGTTTTCAAAATTTCCTCTTCCCTCACATAAAACTGAGATGAACTGATGAAATCAGATGGCAATCTGAATTTTTGTCTCTTCTCGCACGTGTAGTGCCGGTAGTTTTCTTTGGAGTTGAAAATACGGAAGAAAATGAAGTTGATGATAATGAGTTCTGACTTTCCAAATGAGTTGGAGGATTAGAAGGAGTTGCACGGCACGAGTTTACTTCAGATTCCACGGTAACAGAACTTGATACAACGTACAGGAATGTAGACGAAGGAAGGAAATTTTGTTGGAACTGAAGGGGAAAATTTCTGTACGCTCAAATCCTTCACAGCACTTCCCACAGTAGTTCCACGCCCCCAGGCGACGTGGAATATTTTACCAAAAACGAATTTTGTAATGGAGGCTGACATTATTGTGTATAAAAGAGTTATTTATTGGTGGTAGTACGCGTTTATTGGCTTGGAAACAGCTCCGTCCAGCGGCTGCAGAGCGTGCGTAGAATGTGGTGGCAGACACACCAATTGAATGTGATTCGTCACACAATATTCCAGGCCATCCAAAAGTAAAAGATATATGCCTTTTCAACGGTGCTTGTTGAAGTGTAGGAGCCAACACAAAAACCAAACTTTTATGTAGCCCGAATGTGACATAGACACTTGAGTACCTGGATGGTTTCTCAGCATGTATTCTGGCATTCACACATTTGTTCCCTTTCAAAACTTCTCAGCGCAAAAGCTTCTCCTTTTACTATTTCCCCATAACTTTATCAGGCCTACTTTCATCGAAATTCCGCTTACTTCCACACTATATATGTTTTGTGATTTAATTTCCAAATCAAATTAATCTAAAACAGATTTCAAAACGTTGTACAATTTTTTTACTGCTTCCCCATTTACTCCCATGGATCGAGCTTTAGAAAGTGCTTCAAGTTTCCATAGAGAAATATTTTCATGAAAGAAGGGACCCAATCCTTACTAGTGTCTCTTGCTAATTACTGTAGCCGAAATCAGTACATGATTGAATTATCGTTGTAAGTTATAATAATTAGGCTACACGAGTACTTGAATAAAGAAGAAATAATAAATGTTATACTCCGATTCAGAAAGCCCCCGAAAACTGATTCACATAGGCCCATTGCCTTATTACCTGTAAAATGTACAATTTGCTCAAATTTGCAGCAGATGTTGCTAGTTGTTCTGTTGACCGACCTGATAGATACTATACAACTGGAAGCGGAAAAATTTGTAGCTAACATTCATGTATCTTAACACTACAGCTTACTTCAAACTGACTTAATGTTGCACGGCGGATTTTTGTAAGCGGTACTGTCTTACCTCTTCTATTTCCTTCCGAATGATTGCTGTCTGGGTTAAATATATTTGGAAAACGGTTTTTGCAGCTTGCGCAAGACTTGCCTAGCAAAGATTCTGTAACATAATGGCGTCCGAGCTTCGCACACGGGCTGAGTAGTAGAATATTTTCTTATTTCTATCCACACAGCCCCATTATTCAGAAAGCCTCACCTTATCCTAGGTAGAAAAACCAAGATGGAAAAAGTAATACTGGAAATTCAAGAATGAGTTGCTTTGATTACAATAGCTATAAGGCAGTTGTGTAGCCTTTCGCCCCAACTGTCCAATCTATACCTCGATAAAACAATAACGGAAATAAAAGAACCGTTCAGCAATAGGACTAAATTTCGAACTTAAATTCAAAGTGAAGAAGAGATGCAGGTCCTGTTCAGTGGAATGAAAAGACCCAGAGCATACACTTTGAGTTCAGAGCAAGCAAAAATTTTGCCAGGTGCGAGTTGGTCTCTCACTCTGACGGTTGCGTACTAACTTAAAGATGTGCATAGACTTCATCCACTCCGGGAATCGAGAATCTCGACGATTTTTGCCTCTTATCGTCATTGATAATGGCAAGACCTCGACCCCGGGGATTCCAAAACTTTCGAGAATGTTTTAAATCGGTAAACAAATGACAAAGTAAATGTTTTTATTCATGTAATTGTAAATTAACAATTTTCTGATTTTTTCTTTTACTTGTACAGTGAAACGTTGTTTCTTGCAAAATTTCGTGCTTGTAGGACAAAGGGAAGTACTCTACAGGTTTGGTGAAGAAGTTTGTGAGAATATGACATGGCATGTATGTACATACGTAGAAGACGAAGTACGTCAAAATAAGTACGTCAAAATAAGTACGTCAAAAGAAGTATGTCAAAAGATGCACGTCAAAAGAAGTATGTCAAAAGATGTACGTCCAAAGAAGTATGTCAAAAAAAGCGAGTATATGACATAAACTGTCGTATCTTTTGATTGTAATGACTTCATGATTCATGATTCTAGGTCAAAGAGAAATATGGTGTAGATTTTGTGAGGGACTTTGCGAGTATCAAAAAATGTGACATAAATGGCTGCATCTTTTGATTGCACTGACTTAGAAGCTCCAATTTTCTGCACCAAGAGGACATCGATATAGTAGTATGAGACATAGAATTCAACGTGATACATCTATCCGTTCCTGAGAGAAAGGTGTTTTAACAGTCTGACAGACAGTCGCAGAAGAATGTCATACTTGGCTTCTGTTTTTACCGACTGAGGTAGGAACCCTAAAAAGTCTGTAGTAATAAAGAATAGAAGAAAGGAGATTAGAGATAACTCAATATCATTAGGGACCACGAAATAAACGAAGTGACGGAATTCATCTACTTTGGTACGAAAATAACATACGATGGACGAATAATATTAGCATAAGCAAAGAGGGGATTCCTTATGAAAAGGAATCTGACTAGTATCGAACATCGGCCTCAGTTTGGGGAAGAAATTCCTGAGAATGTACGTTTCGATCATGGCACTGTATCAACGAGACTCATGTAGTATGGGAAATTAGGAAAAGAATATCGAAGTTTTTGAGTTGTGTCGAAAATTTTATGACTGACAAAATAATAAATGAGAAGGTTCTTCACACAATCGGCGAGAGGCAGAATATGTAGAAAACATTTACGAGAAGAAGGGATAGGATGATAGGACGTGTTATGGCTTCGAGGAATAACTTTCATTGTCCTGGAAAGAACTGCCGACAATAAGACCCGTAGGGACAGATAGAGATTGGAATGTAGACAACAAGTAAGTGTTAACGTTGACCGCAGTCGGTATTCTGGGATAAAGAGGTTGACACAGGACAGGGACTTGCGGCGGGCCGTATCAGAGGAGTCAGACTGATGGCACAAGAGATGAGTACAAGGACTTCTACATTCAGAACGTCGAGAACTTTTTTCACATAAATATTTTAAAAAAATTATGAAATCCGAAGAATTTATGTTTCATGGAACACAGTTTCTTCAAAACCACAATATTTCCTTCAATAGTATTTCACACCTTGACAGTGCTGTGTATAACATTCGACAACATACCAGTAATTGTTGCTGAATGCAGGAATAATCTAACCCAATATTACATGAGATATCCTTGCAGTTTTCGTGATTCATTGTCCTGACAATGAGGGGCGTTCAACACGTAAGGCAACAACTTTTCTTCTCGTCCAATTTCGATTGAAAAAATGCAGGATTTGTCGTTGGACATCTTGGAACATTCCCGCTTCAGTCCAGATAGTTTCATGAAATTCCGATAGGTACGCCACACGTAGCCTCCAAAATGGCGTCTGTAATGAAGGTTCGTTCCAGCCAGAGAGCTGTCACTGAGTTTCTTTTGACGGAAAACCAGACCGTCGGAGATACTCATAGGCGCTTGCAGAATGTCTACGAAGACATGGAAATGAACAAAAGCATGATGAGTCTTGGGCGAGGCGTCTCTCATCATCGCAACAAAGTCGAGCAAACCTGTCAGATCTCCCGCGTGTCGGCCGGCCTCACACAGCAGCGACTCCTGCAGTAATGGAACATGCGGACACTCTCATTCGGGCTGATCGACGAATCGCAGTGAAACACCTCGTTGCACAACTAGACGTCTCTGTTGGCAGTGCTGACACACTCGTCAACCAACTTCGGTTCTCAAAGACGTGTGCCCGATGGGTTCCTTGCACCTGACAGCAGGCCATAAAAAGCAACCAAAGACGGTCTGTGCAGAACTGTTTGGGTATTACAAGGCCAATTGCGAAAATTGTTCATCGAACATCGTCCCAGGCGATGCAACATGAGTTCACCATTTCTAACCGGAAAAAGACAATCCATGAAGTGGTGCCGCACCATCTTTCCTCCTAAGAAAAAGTTCGAAACCGCACGCTCAGCCGGTAAACTCACTTCGATCATCTTTTTGGAGGAGTTATTCTGTTTGATGTCATCCCTTATGGTGCAAAGATCAACTCTGAAGTGTATGGCGGAGCGTGTTCGTCGCCACAGAAAAGCATACGAATTTTTCCTTCTCCACAACAGCTCAAGGCTTCGCACTGTCTGCGCACCTGAGATGATATAAGAGAACTTCACTGGACTGTTCTTCCGCATCTAATCTACAGCCCCGGTAGGCCCGATGTACTCAGCGGGATGCTGTACGTGGTTGATGCTGCAAGATGTTGGCTCCGTCGTCGAGTAGTATAGTGGTACCATGAGGGCACGCAGGCCCTCCCAGTAAGGTGACGTAAGGCCCTCGCGTTGAACGGGCATTATGTTTGGTTTTGTAGCGAAAAGAGTGGGGAATAATATGGTGTATTGGAATCCTGAATGAAAGCAACGACTTTCGGAGAAAAGACCCGTGTATTGTATTAGCTATTGGACGCCCGTCGTACTTCTCGTACTCCTCGTCTTTCTTCTCCTTTTCAAGTCTCTTTGTAGACGAAGTTCTCGTAAACCTTCTATCCTGTAGTACCATAACTATCTACCGGGTTAAAGTCTGACGAATGATCTCAGAACAAGTTTGGGACATGTTTAGTGAAGTCATATTCTTACAAGAAAGAAAATGTTATCCGTATTATCATCTTGAAAATACTTGAAATAAAATCTATTCCCCAACTTCTCTGAATACCTGTGCAAGATTTTCTTCGTAATCTTGGGTCCCCCACTTATTTTAATTCGTGGTCGATGAATGAAAGCCGGCAGTGGTGGCCGAGCGGTTCTATGTGCTCCAGTCCGGAACCGCGCTGCTACTACAGGCGCAGGTTCGAATCCTGCCTCGGACATGGTTGTTTGTGATGCCCTTAGATTTAAGTAGTTCTAAGTCTAGGGGACTGATGACCTCAGAAGTTGACTCCCATAGTGCTCAGAGCCATTTGAACCATTTTTTGATGAATGAAATGTCGCCCACTGACACCGTGCGGTTGTAGGCGCTTCAGTCCGGAATGGCGCTGCTGCTACGGTCGCAGGTTCGAATCCTGCCTCGGGCATGGATGTGTGTGATGTCCTTAGGTTAGCCGGCAGCGGTGGTCTAGCAGTTCTAGGCGCTCAGTCCGGAACCGCGGGACTATTACGGTCGCAGGTTCGAATCCTGCCTCGGGCATGGATGTGTGCGATGTCCTTAGGTTAGTTAGGTTTAGGTAGTTCTAAGTTCTAGGGGACTGATGACCTCAGATGTTAAGTCCCATAGTGCTCAGAGCCATTTGAACCATTTTTGAACCTTAGTTAGGTTTAAGTAGTTCTAAGTTCTAGGGGACTGGTGACCTCAGATGTTAAGTCCCTATAGTATTTAGATCCATTTGAACCATTTGAACTTACTATAAATTATGTTTCACTTTCATTTAGCTTATTTCACTGCCCTCTTTGAAGGTCAGATTTTATGCAGTGTTCCTGCTGAAGTCGTGGTGTAGTATCACCAACCGTAACTTTAGGTGTATTTAGCCAACAGGCAATATTGCTGTTAATACAACCCTTCGCATGACATATTGCCAGCGTTCAAACGTGGTGTTACGTCCTTTATGTCCCATTACGTCCCTGTAGACGGAGCAGCAGGGTGGAACAACAAACCGGCCGTATGAGCCACGCACAGAACGCGTTTACACATTAATTGATGGAGCATATACGGGTCCTGTTAATAGACAGTGAAATGGGGCGTATCCGTCCTTCGCTTTTATGACGTTATGAACTCTGTTGGAAACACTTTCCACGAGAAGTCTGAATGTGTGCGCAGCAATGACAGGTTATTGTTCCTCAAGAGCCAAAACCAGAGGAAATACTGATGTTCGAATCACTATTTCAGAGATATTAGTGTCTATAAACCATTATCTCTTGATGCTGCTTCTTGCCAGGGTGCGCTGTCACGCTGATGCAATCGATGTCTCCGAACTGTTGCTCTGCATTACGTCGTGCACGACGCTACAAAACATGTTCATATCACTACGCAGTACCTTTTTTCTTAAGAGCGGGAACTACACCCCAACCACGAAAACACCCGCGTACCGTAACACCACCTCCTTCGTAGTTCAATGATATCGGCACTACAGGTGATGGCTCGAAGCGGTCTCCAGGCTTTCGCCAAGCCCAAACTCTTCCATCGGACTGCCATAGAGCATAGAGCCCTAGAAGCGTTAAAATGTCCTTAGATGATTTGTTACTCGGTGACTGTTATAGGGTAAAGTCAAGCGCCGGCATGCCAGTCGGGAACAATAGAGCAGCCAGGGCACTGAGAGACGTCAACCAATTGTACGCTGATCGACCCCTTTCCAGGATGACAACGCGACAGCACAGGCCCCTATGCGGAGAGGACATAAGCACCGCGCCCGAATGGTCGCGGCCCAGTTGAAGAGTAGCTTGAGTAGCTAGTAAGGTCATCCAAAGACCAGTATCAGTTGCAATGCGATTTAGAAAAGATTGCTGTATGGTGTGGCAGGTGGCATTTGACGCTAAATAACGAAAAGTGTGAGGTGATCCACATGAGTTCAAAAAGAAATACGTTGTAATTCGATTACTCGATAAATAGTACAATTCTCAAGGCTGTCAATTCAAATAAGGACCTGGGTGTTAAAATTACGAACAATTTCAGTTGGAAAGACCACATAGATAATATTGTGGGGAAGGCGAGCCAAAGGTTGCGTTTCATTGGCAGGACACTTAGAAGATGCAACAAGTCCGCTAAAGAGACAGCTTACACTACACTCGTTCGTCCTCTGTTAGAATATTGCTGCGCGGTGTGGGATCCTTACCATTTGGGATTGACGGAGGACATCGAAAGGGTGCCAAAAATGGCAACTCGTTTTGTATTATCGCGTAATAGGGGAGAGAGTGTGGCAGATATGATACGCGAGTTTTTCGTCGCGGCGAGATCTATTTACGAAATTTCAGTCACCACCTTTCTCTTCCGAATGCGAAAATATCTTGTTGAGCCCAACCTACACAGGTAAAAATGATCATCAAAATAAAATAAGAGAAATCAGAGCTCGAACAGAAAGGTTTACGTGTTCGTTTTTCCCGCGCGCTTTTCGGGAGTGGAATGGTAGAGAGATAGTATGATTGTGGTTCGATGAACCCTCTGCCAAGCACTTAAATGTGAATTGCAGACTAATCATGTAGATGTAGATGTAGAGTAGCATCAAGACTAGTGACTTGGATATAAGCTTCAACGCTCGTTACTTCGCTTGCATTTGTCTCTACTGAAGACGATTGTTTATTTCGTATGTCGCCCTTTGCTTGCGACACTTCTGTGTATGTATTGTTTGTCTAGCGAAACGATAAGGCAGGGTACCTTGATCCCATATTTGACGATTAGGCTGAATTTAACAGTGACATCAAATGACTAGCCCACATTCGAAATCACTGAACTCTGACAGACCCATTCTGCATTTACTGCTTCTCTACGGACAACTGAGTGCTCTCCACAACCTTCTATATTGTTAGTTAACCTCTCGTGACACCTCGTTGTCAATTTGGCTTTACGTTTGGGTATCCGGATACTTTTGGCTTGATGGTGTATTCATGATCTCACGCAACTGAATATTAATGAATCATTTATTTACGACTGTTCTCTTTCAAATTAACCGCTTTCAAAATGGATTTATTAACATTTTGAAGTTATTTAATGAAGCTTTGTTATACGTGTATAACGTCTGTCTCTCTGCTCATTCGGATCATTTTTGTGAAGATGTTGGAAATGTGATCACTCAATTGGCAAGGGAAATAATTGAAAACTACACCTGGCTGAATATTGGTGGCATCCTCTGTGTTGAGATATTTCGGCAAGACCGCGGAGGAAGGAGAAGCCTTGTCGATGTCCTGGACGATAATGACCATCCACGTGTTGCGTGAGGAGCCCGCGGAAAGACTTAAAGACTCACGCTACTCGCGCACTCAGGTTCCCGGATGCACGCCAGGGCTTTTAGATCTCAGGAGTGGTTTCCGAGGATGCTACCTTTGATATGTTCGCTGAATATACATTTTACACCAATAATAAAGGGTTCCCAGTAAATTCGTAGGTAATACCAATAGTAACCTGTTTCCTGTAAATGAGTAGGCAATTAAATAACTTTGGCCAGCAGAAGCTAAACTGCCTATATTTCACGGAGTCTCTGATTAACTTTAGTGATTGGATATCACTTGTGTCATTGTCTGTACACGAGACTTCCACACTGCTAAACATCTCTAGGTCCACTGTTTCCGATGTGATAGTGAAGTGGAAACCTTCCTGCACCTGATTGAATGTATGCCTGCGAAGTGGAAGCTGTCGTCAAGGCTAAGGGTGGTCCAGCACCATACTGAATTCCAGAATTACCGATGGAAGGCGTGTGTCCAGGTGTCCCGATACTTTTGATCACATAATGTAGGTCTACGACTTTGATTCCGCCTGTTTTGCAATAGATGGCAGCAACGTCAAGTGTGGGTGCAGGTGATAGGCCTCCAGTGTCGTACAATTAGTTTAGGCATTCGCTAATATAACGCCCTCAGAATATCAGTCGATTGGTGGTTACATCATAAAATTATTGTCAACAAAATGTGTCAGCTTACGCGCCCAGTTCGCGTTATTTGTGGAAAGTTTTAATTTTCTACGTTGAAAAAATCTCCAACTGCCGGTCATGAAATGGCCTATGGTGAGACACCTGCTAGTGAAAGAACGTGCAGAAAATGGTTTCAGCGCTTCAAGAACTATGATTTTGGCGTCGAAGGCCCTCATGACAGTGGAGGGGAGAAGGTTTTCGAAGCTACCGAAACCGACGGAAACAAACACAGGAGATCATTATCGAAAGCATTTGATGCGTCTGAGCCAAGCACTGAAATACAAATGTCCACAATATATTGTTAGATATGAAAAGGTGTTTTTGGAGCGTGATGGTGCTTAACCCCATGTCGCAAAACCAGTCAGAATATAGTTGGAAATATTGAAATGGGAAGTCCTACACCACCCGTCATATTCTCCAGACCTTGCTCCCTCTACCACCTTTTTCATACAATGGCACACGGTCTGGCTGACCAACACCTCCGGTCGTAATAACAAGTGCTAAATTGGATCGATTGAGAGATCACTCGAAAAGACACCCAGATCTTCCGCCGCGGGAGTCGTATGCCATCCGAAATATGGGAGAAAGTAGTGGCCAACGATGGCCAGTATTTAGAATCGTAATTTTTTTGGAAGTTTTTCACAATAAAGCCCCGGACGTCACAAAAAAAAACTGAGGAAGCGAATCTCTAGACTTAACACCATGTTTTTTTTTAGTAGTTTAGTCTTGCTGGTGACGCCGAAGGTAAGCAACAATACACACATGGGAAAATATGATCAAACTGCTGGGTGTTAAACAGTGTTGCACACGAATTGTGTGTGTCCCCGTACTCCAGATTTAGACTGATGTGCCTTACGTTAAAAAGTATGATCAAAAACTTAAAAAAAAAAAACAGATGGAATAAATTATTTTACGAAAACTAGCAGGTTGCTTACAACCTTGCGATGTACCGGTTCACCTCACAGCATGTTGTTCCATTTAGTCGTATACATCCTTACAGCAGAGGCCCACTAAAATCGACATATGCAGTTTAATGTGGAAGATGCCGTTTTCGGTTCCCATGATTCACATTCCTGTTTGCATCAGAGGACCAAATTTGCACAACGAAGTACTAAGGATAACGGTTGAGAAAAGAATTTTGTGGAGTGTTTGTGGCACATCTGCTAAGAAATCTATGAATGGTTATCCTAGCACTGGAAAGAGCAATATAAGGGAAAAATACTCAGACAAAATAACAGTAGGCTATGTAAAACTCTAGAGGATATTAGGACGAGTAATTATGTAGGGATGAAAAGATTAACAGGTGAAAACAGAGAACAGCATCAAACAAACGATTTAAAAAAAAATGTGATGTGAGCTAGAAAGAAACCATTAATGAGCTCTAAACACGACTTACGTCTCTTCATCAATATACATACGCCGTAAGCCACCGTACAGTGCATGTCGGAGGCTACCTGCTGGTCACACCCTTTCCTTTTACATACGCGGAAACTGTGCCTATATACATCCGTACCAGCTCTCGTTTGTCTTATCTCCGCAATTCCTTATGCCGTCCGTCACAAATTCCAGTTTATTTAAACTTTCTGAATAGTTTTTCGCGAAAGAACTTCATCCTCCCTCCAGGAATTGCCGCTTGAGTTGACGGAGCATACCCCTAATACTCGAATCATGATCGAACGTTCCATGACAAATCTAACATAAAGGATGCTGCCATGCTTCTGCCTCTACCTGGGATTCGAAAGTAAAATAAAATAAAATAATGATTTTAATGGCGACGATGTCACGCCGGCAACGGAACGCTACACACAGGTAGCACTCAACGTTCTACGTTTCACCTGTGTCGGAGACGTTTCCGTGCACATCGCACTCTGTCCCTGAAAATATTGTTCGTCGAAAACACCTGTAAATGTCCCCCAATTAATTATGATGTGGGGCTTATTTCAAATTACGTTAATTGACACACGTAGGAATTAATGTGTAATTAACAGCTATCATCTGACGTATGGACAGAGTGGTGATTCACAGGAGTAATCGGGCTTCACTGATACATTAAAATTAAAATTTTCCAAGCTTCATCGAAGAAACTGAAGCACCGACTAATTATACTAACTCCCAGCAACTTTTAATGAAGCCCAGCATTACTCTCAGAGCTGTCCCTTCGAAAGTTGGAGTATCGCGAGTTGCTTATCTCGCACCAAAATACGGAGTTCCTCTGAAAGCTCAAGTGCTGAATTTAGCACGTCTCACAACACATACCCCAGCATCGCAACTAAAGTGCTACCGAAACTGCCACCGAAACTACCACGGGTGCCTTGCACAAACACATTTCGTACAGTTCTTTGTACCACATTCGCGGCTCTAAATTTATAACCTTTATTCCAACCTCTGGTCTCCGACAGTCACTGTCCTTATTCACCAAACTAGAAAAGTTCATATTAATTGAAAAACAAATGATAGCTACAAAATAAACTGTAAAATGACATACGCTCGAGTTTTGAACAAAATGAAGCCCAATAAGATATTTCTAACGTAAATATTCCATGAGCTACCACAGTTTGTAGCACTTCCATATAGTACGAATATTTAAAACGTTAAAACACGTCTTAATTTAGTCCTAACACAACAAGCAGGGCGTCCTCCCTGTGAGGAAAACCCCCTTCTTTCAAATTATGGGCTAAGAATTGTCGTTGTTCTTTTGAGTCTTGTAATTCATGATATTAATGATACACAATAGGCGTTTTGAACTTAATTTACACAAAAGCTTACACTTTTATATTTATTCTCGTAGCTGGGTCCGAATACTGGTGTACGCTGCTGTGTGTCGTAATCTGTTAACAATGAAGCGCTTGAAAGGTGATTGATCAAAGAAGGTTCTTTTTGACAAACTCCCCAGCTAAACAATATGTGAATAATGTCAGTGAATATATTTGTACTCCTAGATAACTCTCACTGAGGATTCCTCGCTGAGTGCTACATCAATTTGATTAACAGAGTTAATTCATTTGAAAGTATGGAAGCTATTGATGGTCTCCAAGCACTGAAAAAAAAACGCGAATAATCTTAGTGATAGCTATATGTTGACCCTTTGCTTAGTGTGGCACGAGCTTTATTAAGAGAGTTAATTAATTTCTAATCTTGGTATTGAAGTTTGTGGTTTCTTTAGCTATATAACTGGAATTGTTGTTCGTGCTAGAGAGCTCCGATAACCAGTATTGCATCTCAACAACTTTACTTTTATTTGCCGCTTTTAGGTATTGAATTATTTTTGTGTAACATCATGTCTAGTGTTGATAAACATACAATGCAACTATACCATTTTTACAGTCTGTCCGAGGGCAGCACTGTCTTAAAGTTTGTCTAGCTCTCATTGTTCTCAACGACCGAGGTTTCCCATCCCCTAGCCAATGTGAGGCCATGTCATGCGGCGACCCATCACCAAGCACGTGTACCAGTCTGTCTGCTGTCGCCATCCGGCACGCACCAACTCTCTTGTCTTAAATAAACAAATCACCAAGTAACCGCCAGCTGTTATTCTGCCATCATGATTCTCGTACACGTCTATGATTCGTCATTACAAGGATCTCATCTTGCTTCATTACAATATCGACACGGGAAGTATACATAGACAAGAAGCTGTTTAGCAGATCATGTCACTGTGCCTATGAGATCAATATGAGAGGGAATTATTTTACGATGCATCAAACATAACATACGCCACATATAAATATACTGGAGGATTCTTAACATGAGCAACGTTTTACGATCGAATAAATTATAACAGATAAGTTCTCACTACTAATTAATGCTGATGAGATATTTAATTACTGTGATTCCAGTACAGAATTCTTTAGAACAATCTCAAAAATAAAAGAAACAAATTTTTGTCTGGGCCACCTGAAGCCAATATACAGGATCTCCACGAAACTTGTTCATTGCTTATTAAAATTCTCACGACACTTCTAGTTACTTGATGAAAATGTTAAGACACCCCTTCAAATATAAGTTATATACCTCATCTAACAGTTAATGGGATTTTTTTAACTAGCAGTTTTATTGCGCAATTATTTCGAAATATAATCGGACAACATTCTGCAAATAAAATGTAGCAGAATAGACTATCTCATATTTACAGATAATAAAAGGGCGATATAAGAAATGTGGGAGTTTTTAATTAGTGTAAACTTTTCGGTCCCTTAAATGATAAAATCGTTCATATGGAATCACTACTGACAAAACACAGCTGAACTGTTCACATAAGGTATATGGAATTACAATTTATTTGGCGGCGGAAGTTTTGAATGTGGAAGGTTCGAGATATGTAAATGTCAGAAGCCAATTTTTTGGTGTTCAGACATAAATATACTTAAAAATCTAATAACACAAACAATTAACTATTGAATAGTAATCACTGATCAAAAGTCTATATTTGATAGTAATGTTACGCATCAAAGGAAATTGTATTTTGGGTCAAAACACATCTCATTATTATTTATTCTCATTTACTTCGTTTGGCCTATTAAGGACCACATGAAATAACTTATGTATTCTATCTTTCCTCGTTTCTTCCTTTCTAACATTTTTTTCATTCTTTCTCTGTGATGTTCTCTTCTTTCAAATGGTTCAAATAGCTCGGAGCACTATGGCGCTTAACATCTGAGGTCATCAGTCCCCTAGACTTACAACTACTTAAACCTAACTAACATAAGGACAGCACACACGTTCATGCCCAAGGCAGGATTCGAACCTGCGACCGTAGCAGCAGCGCGGTTTCTCTTCTTTCTTCTGTCCGTATTCTAATTGCACCTGTCTTTATCTTTGCTTTCTGCTGGAAGACCTTGAAATCCTTTATTTTGCTCTGAACATTTCTCTTTCTCCTACTTCTTCCTGAAAGATTTCCATTTCTCTTTTGTCTGCTTCAACTTTCTTTATCCATGTCATTGATGTTTTGACATTTCTGTCAAAGAACTTAAAAATTCTTCCTATTATTCTGTTTTCAACTAGCCTTTAAGGAGTCAATAGAATACACCTTTTCTCTTCCTCATCGTGTCTGATAATCGCTCTATTTTTTCGTGAGCTTCTTTATCACTTCTTAATTTCCAGTTCCCTTTCTCATATTTTGGTCCGAAAATTTTCCTGTTTATTTTCCTTTTTTTTCTTTTCTGTTTCACCTGATTGTTTGTCTGTATTTAACGAAAGGCATTCTGACGCATAAGGTAATTCTGATTTAATAAGAGTATTGTAGTGCTGAAGTTTTGCATTTACATGACTAGATTTCTTGTTACACAAGTTTTTTGTTAGTTGAAGGCCACCTCTATTTTCCATTCTCTTGCTATGTTAGCTTCTTCGCCTAAAACATTTGGTTGTATTATTTCAACTAGATATTTACATTTTTAGCCTTTTTTATTCCAACATAATCAGTTTCCATATATTTTACTGCCTTCTTCACATCTGTCATGTACTGTTTTTTCGAAAGATGTGTGTAGGCCTGCTATTGAAGCATTCTCTTGTAGGAGATTTAACTGCGCTATTGCATCTAGTACAGATTCTGCAAGGAGAACAAGGTCATCTGTAAAAGCAGGATCTTCAAAACTCAGATTGTCCCCTTTTGTCCCAGTTGTGATTCTTCTGATTCGTTCTTCTTCTGTTGCTTTTCCTCAATTCGCTGTTACCTTTCCTAGCACATACGTGAAAAGCTTTGGCAATAGTCTATCTTCCTGCTTTGCACCAGTTTCGATCTCAAAATCCTTGGAGGTTTCGACCAAAAATTTATATTTTGCATTTTGTATTTGGTAGTGTGTCTTTTATGATTGCCATTGATTCGTTGTTATCTCCAAACTATTTTAAGGTGGTGAATAATGTTTTCCTGTCAATTGAATCATATGCTTTTTTGAACTCTACAACTGTTACATAAATTTAAGAATTTTTCGCATATTGTAGCCCCGTCAGCAACTGTGATATACTAATATATTGAAAGACCCGCCTCAGTTGCGAGAATTTTCTGCCCTTTACCCAGGTTTCGGCTAGAATAAACTAGCCTTCTTCTGAAGCATAAAATTACTATAACATGCCAGAGTAAGGCACATTCAACATTAAAAATTAAAACCTATTGTACCGTGGTACTATGCGACATGGTACCACGGTACTATAGGTTTTAATTTTTAATGTTGACCGTGCCTTACTCTGGCATGTTATAGTGATTTTATGCTTGTGAAGAAGGCTAGATTATTCTATCCGAAACGTGGGTAAAGATCAGAAACTTCTCGCAACACAGGCGGATCTTTCAATATATTACGTTATATAAATGGTTTCACACATCATTCTACTACACCTGATTATTAATTACAGATTTAAAATTTGTTGCATACGAGATCGTCCCTTTCTATAAGGCCTCGTTGATACCCTCCTAACTGCTGATCCACGTTTTTGAAAGAACTTTCTAAGTCACTGGGAGGACTCTTCTATAGTTGTTGGGGTCAGTTTTCTCTCTTTTTTGTGAATTTGGTAAATTAACGCTGTTTTCCAATCTTACAGTATAGCTTCTGTTTCCCAAATTTCTTGAAAGACTGCAGTAGATTCTTGACAGATTCTGCACCAGCAGTTTTCCACATTTCAGCATTTACTGAATGTATCTGGGGGGGGGGGGGGCGAGTCTTGTCATTCTTCAAATCTTTAGCGATATTTTGGATTTCATCCATGCTGAGTGATTGTGAGTTTTTGTGAGTATAGCCTGGATTTGGTTCTGGAAAGTTTGCTCTAGGTTCCTCACAATTTAATAACCTATTGAAATGGGTTGCTAATATTTTAGAGTTTTTTGTCGTTTAGGGCTGATTTTCAGTCTTAATTCTTGAAAGGCAAGGTATGTGATAGGTACGTTTGGAGGCTTTGTTCAAAAGTTTTGTAGAAGTTCTGAGTTTTGTTCCTTTGGAAGACTTCTGTAGTTACTTGTAACTGGTCCTTTTCAAACTTCCTTTTGACCACCCTTACCGTTTCTGATGATATAGCGACATGGTCAATCTTAAATTCTTGTAGGTTTGTATTAGGTGATTTCCAAGTTTTCTGTTTCCTTGGCAGTTTCTTAAAATTTGTGGACATTAATTGGAGATTGATGCCACTGCGAGCTCTACTAGTCTTTCCCCATTTTTATTTGTTCATTTGTGTGCTGAATAGTGTCCAGCAGCTTTCCTTAACTTTATTTCCTTTCAAATCTGCGTATTGAAGTCCCCTTACAAAATTTAACGTTCCTCAATGGAACCTTTGATAGTACGTGTTCCAGTGACTCTCAGAAGCTTTAAACTTTACCTGTATCCCTTTTATTATCCACATTTATTGGATCACGACAGTTTGTTAAGGTGCAAGCCTTATTTCGACATCGCAGAGTAAGAATTGAGAGCTTTTCACTCGGGAAATAAATATTCGTGACATTGTTCTGTTTACAATGAACCCTGTTCCTAGATGTGGAATGACTTCACACATCAGATTCCAGCCTTTCTTTCTTTTTAGAATCCTATATCCATCTGTTTCCGTTATGGTTTCATTAATGAAACTAGTTTTCTGAAGATCGAAGAGTTCTATATGATATTCATCTAATACGCTAATTAGTTCTATCAGTTTTCCTATTTTCAAAACTGAATTTATGTTTAGGGTGCCAAATAAGTACTTCCTGTATGTTCTTAATTTACATTTAGGGCTTCCAGAGCATTGTGATTCCTTCACTTTGCATGCTGTTGCAGCTTCCCCAGTATCTGTTGGCCCTGTTGCGCTACTTTTGGCGACTGGGGATTTCCTTTTGAGGTTGTCCACTGGGGTAGTTCCATTTGGGGAAATTTCCATCATGTACACTGTACTTGATGTTCTTGTTGGGAAATTGGTGGGTGCCAGTCCTAGAATTTATCTTTACAGGTGTCTGTCATGTGGGGTGCAGGCACTGACGAAACAGTGTCCAATACGGAAATTTGCAACTATTGACATTACATAAATATCAAACTTCCGAGACTACAGAAGAACATCAGTAGACTCCAACAACTGGAGTGCATCGTTGGACGCTTCGCGTGGTCTGCTGATGGTCTGAGGAAAACGTCTGTTAGGACACTCATTTACAATGTGGCTCATTGTCTGAAAATCGTCACAGCCACACGTACTGTGAGCGGAGAAGTCCCCACAAGTGCACGTTGCATTTGCACATACCTTCTTGAGGCTGATATTTACTAAGCACTTGTAGTCTAAGGATAGCGTCTTTGATCAGTAATCAAAACGTTCTCGATCACGGGTTCGAAACCCGGCACCACTTAAATTCATCAGCAACGGCGGCAGAAGATTTCCGGCATACGAAATCACTCTCAATCAACCAACAGCTTTGTCAAAGACGATAGAGGAGCGGCCAGAGGTTCAATATACTCGTTTGCAATTGGGGTGGGAAGTTGCCCCTGAAGGTCCAAGAATCAGAAATGATCAGCGGCATGAAGATGGAGAAGGCAATGGAAACTACTCCATTAAAAACACATAATGTGTATCCACAGGACATGTGGCCTTCAGTTGATAAGTGCCACGATCATCTCTCCATTGTCAGAGATTCCGGAATAGTACCCCATTTGGATCTCCAGCAAGGGGATTGCCAAGGTGGAGGTGACCATAAGAAAAAGATTGAATGTCCAACAAAAGGATAACGTTCTACGAGTCGGGGCGTGGAATTTCAGCAGTTTTAGAAGTAGTAAAGAATCTAGAAAATCTGAAATGGAAATGCAACGGCTCAGCCTCTCTAAAAAGGGCAGACAAAGAAGATCGACAGGGAAGCATCGGTTAAAAGAAGGTAACTGTTATGAAACCATGGGTAACAGAAGAAATCAGTTGAACGACGAAAACTGGAAGTGCAAAACCGCTCTGGGAAATTCAGGAATACAGAAAAACAAGTTGCTTAGGAATGAAATAAATAGAAAGTGCGGGGAAGCTAGGGCGATATGTCTGCATGAAAAATTTTAAGATATAGAAAAACAAATGATTGTTGGAAGGGCTGTCTCAGCACACGAAAAATCGAAACATCCTTGGTGAAATTAAAAGCAAGATTGGTAACACTAACAGTGCAATTTAGAATCCCATTGTTAAATTCAGAGGAGAGAGTGAATAGTTGGGAAGAGTACATTGGAAGCCTCTGTGAGGGGGAAAACTTGTCTGATTTGATAGAAAAAGAAATAGAACTCGATAGGGAAGAGATAGGGGATCCCATATTAGAATCAGGATTGAAAAGAGCTTTTGAAAGCTTAAGATCAAATAACGCAGAAAGGATAGATAACATTCCACGTTCGTGTGTAGAATGTATGAGTCTGACGATATTCCGTTTGACTTTCGGAAAAATGTCATCCACAGAGTTCCAAAGACTGCAATAGACGGAAAGTGCGGTAATTACCCCACAATCAGCTTAACAACTCATCCGTTCATGTTGCTGACAAGAATAAGGTACAGAAGGATGGGAAAGAAAACTGAGGATGTGTTAGTTAATGATCAGATAAGTTTTACTAAAGGTAAAGGCACCAGAGAGGTAATTGATAATGGAAGCAAGACTGAAGATATATCAAAACACCTTCACAGGATTTGTCGACCCGGAAAAAGCGTTCGACAATGTAAAATGGTGTACAAAAGTCTGAGAAAAACAGGAGTAAGCTACAGGGAGAGACGGGTAATATACGTATGTACAAAAGCTAAGAGGGAATAACAAGAGTAGACGACCACGAACAAAGCACTCGGATTGAAAAGGGAATAATACAGGGATGTAGTCTTTCGGCCCTATTGTTCAATCTGTACATCGAAGAAACAGTGATGGAAATAAAAGGAAGGTTGTGGGCTTTCGAATACAAAATGAAATTGTGATGTGGTGGTGGCCCTCACCTACATACCCACAGACTCAGGGAGGAAAAATTACAAGTTTTGGCTGGTTTTGTTGTCTAGGGTATGGGATACGTAGTTGCCGCATTACAAGCCAAACAATGCTGAGTGTACAATATACAATATGAACATACACATGAATCGTATGATCGAGGTCCTTGTCACCAGGCAAATGCGAATTTTGAACCTAATATAGACTTTTATAAATGAAAGACTGGAATTAAATAAATTCTGCAGGTACTATTTTAGCGACCTTAAATGATGGCTACGATACCAGAAGTACCTTCAAGAATGCCCTTTATTCTACACACACTTATTGGTGTCGATGGTCTTTCAATTAAATAAAATATAAATTGCATAACGGGGAAACAATAGATTCCTACTTCACGTAATTAGTTACGAACAACAACATAGCTCACGAGATATTCACTTCTAAACGCTTAGTACGTCTCACTGCAGAAGCCATGGAAATATTGCAAGTGCACAAGTCGGCACTACGAAATATTTCTATCTACCGCGAACAACGGGCAAACTGCTCCACTCTCCAAGCCTTTCCCTCGACTGTGCGTCCATCGCGCCACACTGTCCATGACTCCCCGTGTCCTGTGCGACTGTCCCTTGCACTGCACTCTTCAGAACTCCCCTGTCCTCTCTCGAAACGATGCTCCTCCCCAGCCTCCATACAGTCTCTCCACATGTCCTTTTCGGAACGTGCGCTGTGATTGGGTAGGGCACTCACGACCTGACTCCAAGCCAACGTATACTCACAAACATAATGGAACATTCGAAATACTGGATTTACATCTAAATAACATGAAATTAAATAAATATTCCTACAGCTGGGCCATAAACATGCTCTAACACACATTATCGAATACAGAGACAAATTAAATAAACATATATCAAAGGAATAGAACAGAAGTAAGCCAGTAGCCTAATGTCTCTATGCTTTCTAAAACACAGTAAATAATTGACCAATTTCTTCATGAATAGTATATAACAGATATAAACAAAGACATAGATGAAGAAATATATTTATAAGGATGCTGCTACCGTTTTTTCGTGTAACTGTGGAGTGCTTATGACGTGACACGATCGATAGTAATCGGCCACTTTGACCTCCAGTAATTCATGTACTATTCAAGTTACATGCCTGTAATTCATACCAATTTAGGTTTACACTTTCTAAAGAATTCTCGATCGACGAAATCGGATGAACCGTTTAGATTTTGGAAACTCGATATTGCGTGTTACTTGTATAATTTACAGGCACATACTATACTTTAAACTAATAAAGATATTGAAAATCTGATTATACCATCAGAATCGTCATGCAAGTAATGGTAATGTACGTGTTCTTTATGAGGTATCATGGCATCATGAGGCATCAGAAGTACCATTATACGAAGATGAGCTGGAATGATGTTCGATAGTAGCCTATTGGCAGCCAGTATTTAGCTGTAGTTCTGTCTGTGCCACTAACGGTTTTCATCTCCGGGTTAAAATAAACGTCAACTTTCTTCAAATCAGCGCTGAGGAGCCAAACTGGTGCACAGTAGTCTGCTCCACAGTATACAACAAAAGGGTTGCTCCACAGAGAACTGTTACGTCTTCTCCCCATACGGTACCTGACGCGTTTCTCAACAATTTCTCTCGAGTTCGTACCATTTTAACTGTGTTCGAGAGAAGTTTATGATATGTCAGCGTTCTGTCTACTGTGACACCAAGGTACACTACTGGCCACTAAAATTGCTACACCACGAAGATGACGTGCTACAGACGCTAAATTTAACCGACAGGAAGAAGATGCTGTGATATGCAAATGATTAACTTTTCAGAGCATTCACAAAAGGTTGGCGACGGTGGGGACACCTACAACGTGCTTAATGGTTCAAATGGCTCAGAGCATTATGGGACTTAACTTCTAAGGTCATCAGTCCCCTAGAACTTAGACCTACTTAAAACTATCCAACCTAAGGACGTCACACACATCCATGCCCGAGGCAGGAATCGAACCTGCGACCGTAGCGGTCGCGCGGCTCCAGACTGTAGCGCCTAGAAACGCTCGGCCACCCCGGCCGGCATGTTGACAGAAAATTCTGATATTTTAGTATCATCATTGTCCTTACTATAATTAATTACTTTACACAAACAGCAGTTGACCGGCGTTGCCTGGTGAAACGTCGTTGTGATGCCTCGTGAAAGAGGAGAAATGCGTACCATCACGTTTCTGACTTTGATGAAGGTCGGATTGTAGACTATCGCGATTGCGGTTTATCTTATCGCAACATTGCTGCTCGCGTTGGTCGAGATCCAATGACTGTTAGCAGAATATGGAATCGGTGGGATCAGGAGGGTAATACAGAACGCCGTGCTGGATCCTAACGGCCTCGTATCACTAGCAGTCGAGATGACAAGCCTCTTATCCGCACGGCTGTAACGGATCGTGCAGCCATGTCTCGATCACTGAGTCAACAGATGGAGACGTTTGCAAGACAACAACCATCTGCACGAGCAGTTAGACGACGTTTGCAGCAGCATGGACTGTCAGATCGGAGACCGTGGCTGCATCACAGACAGGAGCGCCTGCGATGGTGTACTCAACGACGAACCTGGGTGCACGAATGGCAAAACGTCAGTTTTTCGGATGAGTCCAGGTTCTGTTTACAGCATCATGATGGTCGCCTCCGAGTTTGGCGTCATCGCGGTGAACACTCATTGGAAGCGCGTATTCGTCATCGTCATACTGGCGTATTACCCGGCGTGATGGTATGGGGTGCCATTGGTTACACGTCTCGGTCACCTCTTGTTCGCATTGACGGCACTTTGAACAGTGGACGTTACATTTCAGATATGTTACGACTCGTGGCTCTACCTTTCATTCGATCCCTGCGAATCCCTATATTTCAGCAGGATAATGCACGACCACATGTTGCAGGTCCTGTACAGGCCTTTCTGGATACAGATAATGTTCGACTGCTGCCCTGAACAGCACTTTCTCCAGATCTCTCCCCAATTTAAAACGTCTGGTCAATGGTGGCCTAGCAACTGGATCGTCACAATACGCCAGTCACTACTCTTGATGTATTGTGGTATCGTGTTGTAGTTGCATGTGGAGCTGTACCTGTACACGCCATCCATGCTCTGTTTGACTCACCCAGCGTATCAAGGCCGTTATTACGGCCTTAGGTGGTTGTTCTGGGTACTGATTTTTCAGGATCTATGCACCCAAATTGCGTGAAAATGTAATCACATGTCAGTTCTAGTATTATATTTTGTCCATTGAATACCCGTTTATCATCTGCATTTCTCCTTGGTGTAGCAATTTTAAGGGCCACAAGTGTATTTTGGCTTGTCGTTGTATTCCACTGTGAGAAAAGTATCATTCTGTATGGTGACCTTTGGTGATCATAGGCGATTAGAGAGATATAATATACTCACTTCTGTTTTAGAAAAATTTCATCTTAGTCGCTATGTCTGAAGATGTTCATAGAGTTTATATAGGGTGTTCGTTAACTGTACGTGACACTCAGAAAGATTTTCGCTCTGATATGCAATTACATTTATTTTTTTTGGAAATTTATTGGAAATTCAGGTAGATCAAGTTCAGCAGGTTTGCAGTGTAGAGATTGAATAATACTGAAACAATAACGACGTCTTGAGACAATGCGTCAGTGCATACATGCCATCTTCCCTTCTCTTTACCTTATCGCTAGCTCAACATGTTGCTTAAGAGGTTACAAGATATTGGTTTCAGAAATTTCAGTATCAGACATTGGTACCACATTGTGTCATAAGCTGCTGACAAGTCAACGATAGCTTCCCTAGTCTTGAGTTTCTGCTGGTAGCCAGTTTTTGTGTGGGTAGTCAAGGAAAGCACTTTTTCACAGTAGCTTCTACAAGGTTTAAATCCAGATTGTTCATATGGTACCTCAGAATTAATTTGGTATTCTATTGGGTTTAGTATCTTTCTTTCCCGCAGTTTGTAAGCGCAAGTAAGTACAGATACTGGACGAAAGTGTACTGCAGCTGTTTCTTCTTTCCCTGTCTTTTTGATAGCAATGATTTTAGCTTTCTTACCTTTTGCTGGTTATATCCCCGTATGAAGAATTTTGTTAAAAAGGCAAATTCCCCATAGTAAGACCAGTGTTCTCCAAAAATTCAAGGTAGGGCTGTGAGGTAAAGGGCGAGTTGTGGCACCTTGAAAATGTTCTAAGTTCGGAGCCGGCATGGCCGCACAGGCCCTCGGTGGGCCGCAGCCTGCCAGCGACCGTGTGGTGCCGGACATTGGCCAGAGCAAGAGGCGTAGCCCCAGCACCTGGTAAGGACGACCGCGTGGTTGGGAATTCCATGTTGATGCTGTGTCACAGATTGGGCTTTGTGTCGATGAAGGAGATTTGTATGCCGCGGAGTGCCAAAGATGGTGGACTTTGTGAAACCATAATGGCAGACATTTCATAGATCCTGTAGAAATTAAAAATAGCCAGAGGAGTCAAGTTACCTTATAAAGAAACAAGTGCATTACCGCTGTCTGCAGGACGATTCTGATGGTGTAATCAGATCTTCAATATCTTTATTAGTTTAAAGTGTAGTATCTGCCTGTAAATTATACAAGTAACACCCAGTACCGAATTTCCAAAATCTAAATGGTTCATCCGATTTCGTCGATCGATGTGTTTAGAAAGCTATTAGTGTAAACTTAAATTGGTATGAATTGAAGGCATGTAACTTGAATAGTACATGAGTTACTGGAGGTCAAAGTGGCGGATTACTCTCGATTGCGTCAGACCATAAGCATCCACAGTTACACGACAACACGGTAGCAGCATGCTTAAAAATATAGTTATTCGTGTAGGTCTTTGTTTATGTCCGATATCTACTATTCATGAAGAAATTGGTCAAATATTTACTCTGTTTTAGAAGGCACAGAGACATTAGGCTACTGGCCTGCTTTTGTTGCTATTCCTTTTATATATATTTATTTGATATGTTTATGGATTTAATAATATGTGTTAGAGCGTGTTTAAGATCCAGCTGTAGGAATATTTATTTAATTTCAACTTATTTAAATGCAAATCCAGTATTTCGTATGTGTTTCAGTATGTTTGTGAGTGTTTGTTTACTTGGAGAAATGACGTGAGCGCTGTAGCCAATCACAGCGCTCGTCAATGGGGCACTGGATGGAAGTGGGGGAGGAGTGCTAAAGAGGACACGGGGAGTGCTGGACGGGGAGGCGTGACGGAGAGTTGTAGGAAAGACTTGGAGAGTGGAGCAGTTTGCCCGTGGTCGTGGGAGATAGAAATGTTTCGTAGTGCCGACTTGAGCACTTGTGAGATGTCAGTGGCTTCTGCAGTGAAGACGTAGTATGAGTTTCGAAGTGAATATCTCGCGAGCTATTTTGTTGTTCATAACTAATTACGTGAAGGAGGAAGCTATTATTTCCCTGTTATTCAACTTATATTTTATTTAATTGCTGGACCGTCGACGCCAATAAGTGTTTGAAGTAATAAACGGCATTCTTAACGGTACTTCTTCTATCGTACTCATCATTTAAAGTCGTTAAAAATAGTACCAACAGATTTTATTTAATTGCAATTTTTCGTTTATAAATTTATATGTTACATTCAAAATTCGCAATTGCCGAGTGATAGGAACCTTCAACCGTCCGAGTCCTGTGTATATTCATATTGAATGCTGTAGACTCAGCAGTATTTGGCCTGTAATGAGGCAGCTACGTACCCAGAACCTAGACAACGAAACCAGCCAAAACTTTTAATATTTCAACTCTGAGTCAGAGGGTACATAGTTGAGAGCCACCATCTCATTATTTTTGAAAGCCCTTAGGACCAATCTGCCCCTGCAGCTTTTCTGCATTTCGTGTGGTTAAGGTCTGTCTCCCGTACAGTGATAGTAAATGGAGAGGAACATTCTGGGTTATGTTTTAGAGATTTCTTGATATCAAGAAGGTCTTTCTTTACTTGACGAATACTTGCTTTATCCAATGGAATCTTGAAAACTCTCAGTAAATGACTGGTGACAGGTTTCTTTATGGCCATTTTCCTCCTCTCTGTTCATTCACGGAATTTTTGGTTCCAGGCAGAAATGTACTCTTTGCGACATTCTCTGAGTATACTTTTCTTGACAGTAAATATACCAGCCTTCAGAAATTTTGTGTATGAGTTCGGTAGGGCCGGAATCTCTCCTATCGTCTCATTCCATAATTTTGAGACAGATTGCACGGTAGGAATATGCAGACCGTAGGAGATGAGAAAGGGGCGCAGTTGGTTTCTGGAAAAGTCATGAAGGCCCATCCTGGTGATAGTTCCATTACTGCTCCCAGAGGTGTCCACTGTTGACAGGCAGCTCTGTTTGCTTCCATCCAAATGCGAGAATCTTCCACTCCCATCCTCTTCAGTATAGCCCAATTCATGGCTTTGGCTCTGAAAGTAGCCTACATGTATTACAGCGTCTTGTAGTACTGAAAGTTGTTTGGGCCAAGTGACTTATAGATATCGCTACCTTCACGTTTCCTGTTTGTGATCACTACGATCACGTTTCCTTCATCCGATCTCTCTTCGAGAATAACTGAGACATCCTTCAATTATTTGCAAACAAAGATGGCAATCCCACATCGAGGGTGGTTACCCTCAACATTCAGGCGGGAAGCTTTGAGCACGCTTTCGGATTGAAACACGCAAGGTGGATGATTACTGACACAATATACTACAGTATTACGGACTAAATGCTGCGAGAGACTGTAATGCTCAGTATTTATCAGTGTTTAAGCAACTGTTTTCAATATACTGGGATGGTGGACCGAGAGGACATGCATCAATCTGGCGTAAGGGACCGTGGTCCGGAAATGACCGACTCGAGTTACGAGCAAAAACCGTACTGATACTTCTGACATTGGACCTCTTCCAATGCATGCTCTTTGGTTTCCGTATTTTAGGAGAAGGTAGTATGGATCAAAACCAGATTAAATATCCATTAAACATGGGCTCGAAAGTGAATACCTCAAGAGCTATGAGCACTTGGTCATCCTCGCTATGAAACACATCTCTTCTACTGAACAGAGAAAAGTACGCAGTCCTACGTATTAAAAATCGTGTGCAAATATTCTAAAGAAAAGTGTATCTGAATAAATATATACTGCAATTACACGGCTAACATGAATGTGAGCCATCTTGAATGATTTAAAGTATATATTATGTTAAGTTTATATAAATGTTCTTATGTAGTAACAGCCAATGAGATACGATGTACAGCGAAGCGTGAAGAAAGTATCCTTCTTTTTCGCGCTTCTCTGTATATTGTGCCTCATTGGCGTCAGGCGGAAGACGAGAGGTGGAGCCTCCTCTGATTAACCCGTAGCTTCCTTACGCTAATCAGCAGTCGACATCCGTGCCTCGCACATAGTGCTCCTACCCCGTGTCACCGTCTCCGCCTACCGCGTTTTGGTGTATATTACCCTCGCTATTTTTAGATTTAAGTTGCAATTCTTGTTTGGACTCCCCTCTAAATCTGTAAATTTACTCTCATTGTTAAGTACGGTCTGATTTTGGTCTAAAACACGTTGAAACCAGTCAACATTTTTAAATAATTGTATATATTTGATGAAGACTGTCTTTTAATTTTTATTAAACATCTGTTAAGAATTTAGGCACTAAGCTCAACACTTCCTCCCCATCGGTAAAGTGTTCCATGTCAATGAGTATAATAATCTTTGACTGCAGTATGTACAGACGTATCGGGATTGGTACCGTAGCTGTATAAATTACTGTACAGCGTTATAGCATGCACTCTCGAGATTCCAATTATCGTGTGGAGGCTGAGTGTATTACAATGAGAGTATAATACGGTTTGGCTGTAGCACGTGCCCAATGTACCGAACGACTAAACTACATAGACGTCAGAACTCTAGAAAATAGTGGTTCACGGTAAGTGTATAGAAGCTCCCAAGCAGGGAAAAATGCGCGATAACCAATCAGTATTTAACCGAGGGTCACTGGAAGAAGTATGAGACCACACAGATAGTTGCTGGCACGTATTGGGGCTACGGAAGCGCGAAGGAATGAAGAGACACGCCTGATGTTCTCTAACGCTGCTGGTACCGGGATACTGAATAGCTCAACAGGCATTTAAGTGGAAGAAAAATGGACATCTCTAAAAAGGGCAGTCACAGAAGTTGGAGAGAAAAACGTGGATATAGGAACGGTAACATGCGAAGAGGAGGAGGAGGCGATTAATGTTCAACGTCCCGTCGACAACGAGGTTATTAGAGACGGAGCATACTCTCGGATTAGGGAAGGATGGGGAAGAGACCAGCTGTACCCTTTCAAAGGAACCTCCCTGGATTTGCCTGAAACGACTGAGGGAAATCACGGGAAACCATTATCAGGACGGCCGGAGACGGGTCTGAATCGTCGTCTCCCGAATGCGAGTCCAGTGTGTTAACCACTGCGCCACCTCGCTCGGTGCTTGTGAAGAAATCATGGGTAACAGAAGAAATACTTCAGTTGATCGACGAAAGAAGGAAGTACAAAAATGTTCAGGTTAACTCAGGAATATAGAAATACAAGTGACTCACGAACGAAATAAATAGGGAGTGCAGGGAAGCTAAGGTGAAATGGCTACACGAAAAAAGTGAAAAAATCTCAAAATAAATAGTTGTCGGGCCGGCCGCGGTGGTAGGCGTTGCAGTCCGGAACCGCGTGACTGCTACAGTCGCAGATTCGAGTCCTGCCTCGGGCACGGATGTGTGTGATGTCCTTAGGTTAGTTAGGTTTAAGTAGTTCTAAGTTCTAGGCGTCTGATGACCTAAGAAGTTAAGTCCCATAGCGCTCAGAGCCATTTGAACCATTTTTTGAATAGTTGTCGGAAGGACTGACTCAGTAAGTATAAAAGCCAAAACACCCTTCGGTAAAATTAAAAGCAAGGACTGTAACATTACGAGCGCAGTGGGAACTCTACTGTTAAATGCAGAGGAGAGATCGGATAGGTGCAAAGAGAACACTGAGGACCTCTATGAGGATGGTATTTATGTGCCGGCCGCGGTGGCCGTGCGGTTCTGGCGCTGCACTCCGGAACCGCGGGACTGCTACGGTCGCAAGTTCGAATCCTGCCTCGGGCATGGGTATGTGTGATGTCTTTAGGTTAGTTAGGTTTAAGTAGTTCTAAGTTCTAGGGCACTTATGACCTAAGATGTTGAGTCCCATAGTGGTCAGAGCCATTTGAACCATTTGGTATTTATGTGATGTGATAGCAGATGGAACACGGGTCGATGGGGATAACATAGGGGACCCACTATTTGAATCAGAATTTACAAGAGCTTTGGAAGGTGTACCGATACACGGTACAAAATATTAAATCATGCGACGACAAGTCAGACACTACATAGAGTAATATGAAAATTGTAAAATCTCTGAAAATGCGCGTGCAATTAGCTGTCATAACGGTAATTTATAATAATCGTGCAAACAGACTCTATAAGATAACTGTGTAGGATCTTTGTGGTAGTTAATTGTTCTTTTACTCGCTGTCGAAAGGAACTAGAAAAGACCAGCGTTTTACTCACTCTCTGTTCTAGTCTCGAAGCTAACACACGCTATCGCGGCCATATCGCATTGTAAGTTGTAAATTTTGACTAATATATGGTGATTTATGCTAATCATGCATTTTTTTCCATATGCCTATTCACCTTCATGCACAAGAAAAATAATATTTCTGAGGCTTTCAGTACGCTGGATAATTAACAAGAACGGTCGAACAATCGATAATTCTTGGCAGACATCTTGCGTAGTAATATTTCATTACGTTCCGTCATGAACGGACTCACACCATAATTATTTAGAAAAAGAAAGTGGACGTATTAATCTATGTCGTATTAAGGTAAAAACTAAAAACATTCAGTTGAGTTCAGATAATGGCCGCTTCTCGACAAGAAGATTATTACGTTTAAAAAAGGAGAATACTTTCTTACATTACAAGTGTTCTTTTAATTAAATTTCACTACAGTAAAGATATCCTGCAGCAACATTTTAATGTGAAAACACGAAATACAATCCCTGAGATTACGTTTACGTTTTTTGTCAGTGCAAACGCTCCATCTCTATTACCTATGGTTTCTTCCGGAGAAATGGACTTCCCCCAGATCTCTCCCAATATCCCACGCCTGCAAACACTCCTATATGAAGAAGGCAGCCTACGGACGACAACAAGAATTCTCTTAAGTACAATATTTCCCACAAGTGAATCATTTAACAGCACCATCGCATGCGGCAACATACCTTTGCCGGAAGGAAGATACTACATTTGATTTCCGTTTCGATGTCGTGAAACCAATTGGTTAAGACGTCCAGGATGGCCCTTCGCAACCGAGAAAAACGCAATCGACATATTTTGACGGTAACATTTTAAAAAAGAAATAGAAAAAACTTGTTTTTGCGTTTCGCGACTAGCGCATGAAACCCATAGAGAAACAACGAAAGCTTGTGGCGATTATCTTCCGTATAAACAAGTTAATCATTTTTCAAGTTGTTTGACTGCTAAAGTAAACAAAAAATGTTAGTTCCTAAAATTTGGTCCAGTGAACCACTGCATAAGAGGCCCGATTAAAAATTACGTGCGATTACCATAATGAAATCACAACTGGGGCCCTAAACATCTGATTACTATAAAAATATTCCACCTTCTCGGTTCAGCTAATTAAACAGCTCAACCAAAAATATGAATTCCAAGGTGCTAATGATTGTCATGGCTTAAAGCCGTTTAAGAACTGTACACTATTCTAAACAACTGAAATTAAATGATTGCCCTTTCATATCAATTCACTTCGTGAAATAAACAGTGGAACATCGAATTAAAAATACATTGTATTCCATCAGCATCACTGGAGACATTGTGCTTGGCAGAACTAACTTTCCTAAGAGCCTGAGCAGAACTAACAATGAATGATAAATTCAGTCACACTGGCTTAGAGCAACCATAAATTGTTCATTCCAGAAAGGATAAGATACAAAGAGTGACTCTTTTACAAACAATTAGCAATTGTAGCTACCCAAAAAAATAAACCTTCACTATATCCACGTCACTTTTTCCAGGTACTTCATTCCCCTGAAAGCGACCTTGCGTGGCAGTTCGGAACATTTTTGGCATATACGGCGACGATTTTTTTAAGAACTGTTCCTATTTTCCCTGTCTTCCACTACTCAACAACAGTTAAATATTGATTGTTTTCTCTTTTATATTTGAAAATAATGTTTTAGGAGGAAATAACGAAATACGAATGTAACTGGTACAGCTGCAAGCTGAATGGATTTTAGTTTACGAGTTCCACCCTTCAGATCATCCTTCGATAAAAACAAAAAAAACACTGTGTACGTCTGTTTACGTTAAGAGTTTTGCGTAATTTTTGTCTCGTCAAGTATACAAATGAAGCAGGACAGGAATTGGTGTGAATAATCCTCTTTCACAAGATGTGCATTCACCTACGAACTATATGCCCAGAGGAACGAAAACGTTGCTATCACCTGCTTAATAGCAAGTTTGTCCGCTTTTGGAACGCAGTACAGAAGGAATTTTTCTTGATATGGATTCCAGAAGATCTTGGTAGTTTTCCACACGGATGTCGCATCGTGTTTCTACCCATAGATCATGCAACAACCGTAAATCAGAAGTAGGTGGCTTGTGGAAGTGGGGATGGTGCCCGACAATGTCACAGGTGTGTTCCATCGGATTTAGGTGAGGTGAATTTGGTGCCCATCAAAAAAAGGAATCAACGTGAGTTCGCTATCATAGCACTGAAACTACTGTAGCACGATTTTAGCTTTGTGACGCGGACAGTTGTGCCGCTAGACTGTGCCATCGCCGTCATGTAAGACATCGAGCACAAAGAACTGCATGTCGCCTGCAACAATGATCACGTAATCCACAGCTGTCATTGTGGCATAGAATACTACCGTAAGTTCCCTGGAAGTCGAGGTGAATGTCCTCTATAGCGTAACAGTCCCTTCGGCACCTCTATATCTCGAATAATATTTCGAGCAGCCGTACGATTGTATAACGGCGCATCTGGACACGACTATGGTGGTGCTACAATAAAGTTGATTCGTCCGACCAGGCAACACGTTTCCATTGACCCACAGCCAAATCTCGATGATCGTGTTAATACTGGAGTCCTAACTGACGAAGTCGTTGGATCAGCTCACTAACGCATAGGTGAGGTGTGCCGCGAAGTCCCATGTTCAACAAAATATGCTGAACAGTGCGCTCCGAAATATTCGTGTGGCACCAGCCTTGTACTCCGTCGTCCCATCTGTCACATATTGCCGGTTATCCTGGTTCGCCGGCCGTAGTGGCCGAACGGTTCTAGGCGCTACAGTCTGGAACCGCGCGGCCGCTACGGTCGCAGGTTCGAAACCTGCCGCGGGCATGGATGTGTTTGATGTCCTTAGGTTAGTTAGGTTTAAGTAGTTCTAAGTTGTAGGGGACTGATGACCTCAGAAGTTAAGTCCCATAGTGCTCAGAGCCATTTGAACCATTATCCTGGTTCACAGAGCTGCTATGCTTACGAGCTCAACTTGTGGACGCCCTACATCTCGCCACATGCGATGATTTCATCGTCCTTCAACCGCTTTCCATAGATGCACACAACAGATTTACGCTGACTAGTTTCTCCGTTTCCGAGATGGTCTATCCATGCGACGAGCAATAGAAGAGCGTCCGTGGATTTTCCTGTTTGCTATCTGTACAATCGCTAGAACATTTCCCCATACGTTTCTGTTCTACTTACATAATTTCCTTATCTCATCACGTACCCGACAGTGGACATAATGTTTTGGCATATCAGTGAATATAAATGTACTAGGCGCTCCAGTTTCAAAGCGCTGCAGAAGAACATGTTAAATTAGAACAGCATATTATTGACACACGTGGAAACGTCATGGAAAAAAGTCCACCAACAGATGGCGCTGTAAATGACAGATAACTCGCAGTACGACGGAGATTGTTTCAGTTGCACATTATACCATCAGCACCGTTCAGTGTGCCTGATTACACGAGTTCAGCAGTTAACAGTTGTGGCTCTGTTAGTTAGGTATCCCTATCCACCACGGCTATGTCGTATCACATCGGATGGGAAAAATCAGTGTTTCCTTGTCCTGGGGGCCAAAAAACGACACAAAAAGCAACATAGCACCGGTTTCTATTGAGCGTCCAACATGCTGTCCATCGTCTTTGGCAGAAGTTGGTCCATGACCTCTCCCCCTGCGTCAATAACATTCTGTTCAAATTTGACCTCATTCTGAGAAGTGGTTCTCCTTTATAACGTATTGAAACTGAACCTTAATTATGGATACCCTGTACATCAATCAAGTGAGATGATATTGTACACCAGTACGCCTAAAATCGTGAGACTCTTCTACAGCTGGAGCCAAAACGAAACAAATCAAGTCAAAGATGTCTACAACTCCTTGCACCGGCTTCAGGCTAACAAGTGATGAGGCTGGTACCGCGAACTGGTGATGCAACAGACGTAGCCGCGGTGATGGTGATGGACAGCCATATTTGCGGCACAGCCGCCTGCCGGTACAATCAAAGCGGCTGCCAGCGGCTGCTACCTACAGCAAACAGTTTCACAGTGATGAGTGTTTACCTTTAATTTAGGCCGAAATAGGGCAAACACTTCGCTTCGCTTTAGCTCAGAGGCACCGTTGTGTCCACCTTGGCAATTACTTTTATACCCATACCGGTGTCAAGCTGTCTGCCCTCACGAATGTAGCACCCAGTAGAGTGCGCTTCTTTACAAAAGTGTACTACTTGGAACTGCATATTAATGGTTTCTTTCTACGTGCGGCAAATGTGCACGTCAAGATTCCGCCAGTTATTTTACCTTTTAATTGCTTCTCAGTACAAAAGTTTCAGTACTGGTACAAAATGTGAAAGACACGAGAAGGGTACTGTGACATCATCAAGAGCCTATATTGCCTTTGATTATGCAAATAGCATAACGGCAGCGACGCGATAGACTCTGAAAGATAATCCATGGCCTCTAACTACAAGAAACTGGTATAGTAACTAAGCACTTTCTTAAATCAAGGTCGTTCGGAAATTCCCGTTACAAACTTCTAGAAGCTGCAGAGGGAAGTAAGAACATAATATTGTGAATGCGGTTTACGACGGTTTCAGTTCAAATGTTTCACTCACCCACTTATCTTTGAGGAATTGAATTAGGCGTGACGCAGAACTGTTATTAGCTAAAAGTTCGAGTGGTAACATAACCAAAAATCAAATTATCGCTTACGCGCATCCTGTCTACTTACTGCATACCAGCACAAGCAACTCTGAATCTCTTCTCTTCGCCTCAGCAGACGGTGACGAGTTGGACGTATAAATTGAAACGACAACGGCACGTTCCCGCACATAGGTTCCTGTTCAGAATATTATGTACTCACTGCCCTCTATAATTCCTAAAAATACTGTTTAACATGACGAAAGCTGTAACGAAATTACCTAACGAATTAAAATTATTAGGCAGGCATGGATTCGAAAGCAAGCTTTTACACTTGCTGGTAATGGTTTCAATAGCTGACCTAAATCTACATCTACGTTTACGTACATAACGTATGGAGAATGATGTACCACTACATTTCCTTTCCTGTTCCATTCGCAAATAGAACGAGCGAAAACCGTGTGTTATATCCTTGTGGACCTTGAAACGCGTACGTTTCATATGTATTCATTACCAGCGATGGCGAGGCATGACAGAATCTCTGACCAGAGAGTTATTAATCGTTGCTAGTCTGCGCTTGACCGCGCGAGAGTTCAGTTGCGAGTTGTACTCTGTCTGTAGTAGTAATCTGTCGGCAGTAGTTGTACCGAGTGGATGGTTGTAGTGAGCGCGCGTCGGCATGCGTCGACGGCGTGCTGTTATTCCGAATCTGGTCAGGATTGTGGTGGACGATGTGTATTATTATTGAAGGTAATGAAGCAGCATTATTATTCTTTAATTTTGCAAGAAGGTTACGCTTGGTTCATTTACATTTTTTATATAATCATTGACTTTTTATAATTTCTTGCGGGGAGGTTACAACCTTACGCAAAATGTACGTTGTCAGCTATAGGATCGTTCAGCAGTCTGTCGCAAATGCCGGTTCTCAAAATTTTCTGAATAGTATTCCGCGAATATAACGTCGTCTTCCCTCCAGGGACTGTCATTTGAGCACTAGCGTGCTGATTGAATCTACTGGTAACAATTCCAGCAGCGCCCTACTGAAAACCTTCAGTGTCTTTTCTTAATCCGACCTGGTCTCGATCGCAAACTCTCGAGCAGTACTCAAGAACGGATAACACTAGTGTTGTATACGTGGTTTCCTCTTCAGATGAACCTCACTTCCCTAAAATTCACCCAGTTAACCGAAGCCGACCATTTTCCTTTCCTACTACCATTCTATGCAGCGAACCGTCACGTCACACTTCACTCATTATTTGGTCAGTAAATCACTTCTATTTTCTTTACTCCACAGACGCAGTTCCGAATACTTCGCTGAACCAACAAATTGGGTATTTTTGGCTTAGCCATAGTCTAGAGCCTATTTCAACCTTGAATATTTCTAACTGCGTAACGATGCATGGTGTAATGAAACTTTCTGAGGGAATACACTGCTCAAAAGAATCAGTGGAACATGACTTTTGGTGTCTTCCATACAACCCTGAGCAATAACAGAGGACTAGGTATGTTACTAAATTACACCTTCACCTTTCATAAATAAAGTACACAACGAGACATTATTACATCCTCGATAGTTTACATAAAAGGAACTGAAGTGTCCAACAGGTATCGAAAACAAGGTGAAAATAAACACTCATTGCATCTTCCTCTGTTTTTTTCATTGGACTTTGAGAGCTTCACTAATGCGTATGGTCTCTAAGAGCGTTCATCACCTTTTCCGTGGCACGCTCCGTATAAATCTATTAAACCTACGGAAGTCATCCTGTGGTATTTGTTCCCGTTCTTCGATGACAGCCCATGAGAGTTCCTGGAGAGTCTTTGGTCGAACTGGACAACCACCGACACGATCGTCAAGCATGTCCCACATACGCAGGATTTCGGTCGGGACTCACATCCGGCCATTCCATTACTTCAATGTCCAGACTTCGCGAGACATCCCTGCTGAACACGTCGGTGATAGCATTAGCAGGGATTCAGGGTCACCTCCGTATGGAGCAGTCTCCACGTGGTCCAACAAGATACGTTGGATGTACTGCCAGGCGGTAAGGCGATCGAAGATAACGGCAAGATCCGTATGGCTGCCAACACTGATCCCTCCCTACATCACAGAACCTTAGAATACTGTCTTCTTAGACGACATCTGGGAGCTACCGCTCACCATGGGTCTCCATACACACATCATCTTGGATCAGAGAATATACACACCCGTCCATGAAAAACATGTTTCGCCAGTGACGAAGTTTGCCAGTTGGGAACGGCATAACTGAAGGCGAACTTCAAGATGATGTGTCAAGCGACGTACTCGAACAGGACGCCTGAGTCGTAATGTCCTTCCTCGTAACCTGTTCATTACTGTCTGATCGGACACAGCATCTCCGGCGTTCTTTCTGAGATCGTCTCGCAGTGCTCTGGTGATATCAGTACGATGCCGCAAAGCGCAGATGGTCAGATATCGGTGTTCACGTGGTTTTGAAATGTGTCGGCGACCTTGTCAAATACGGCTTGTATACTGACCTGCCTCCCTCTATCGTGTCCACAACCTATGGATGGAATAGGGAGAGAGAATGGCATCAGCAGCAACACGACGGAACGTCCATCTTTTGGATCAAACAGATCGCCCTGGCAATTTACACTGCATGGAGATGCACACAATTCCGTCTGATACTGTAATGAATGATTCAGCCAGCAGATAGTGAATGATTTAAATTGTTGCATACACAGAAAGTGAAGGTCTCAAGGCTTGCAATAAGACCACAGGTACTGCCTGTATGAAAATAGATTTAACATTCCGGACGTTGATTCATTTGTTGCCGTAATTCTTTCGAACAGCACAGAATAGTGTTTCTCAGTCCGAAACCTGTTACGAAGCTTAATTACATTGTATTTATACTCTGGATATGATGTGTTAACTATTCTGAAAACATTTCGTCACGATGAAACGCCTGCAGATGTGATCAACAAAACCGAAAATGATAACCTAGTCCTTTCAACCATCAAATTACGCTTGTTGTTGCATTATAGTGCTACAATTTTCATTTGAAGACTTTATCTCTACAGGTCTTTGACAGGTAACATATATTGTCTGCGTCTCAACCATTATTATTTCTGGTGGGTCTTTAATCGGAAGACTAGTTAGACGGGTGTCCCCACGATAATCAGTGCAAGTCTCTACATCTCTGCATATCTACTGCAATCTGCAACCATTTTCAGTTGCATACTGCAGTGACGCCTTGACCTCCCTGGCAATTTCAACTACCACTCTTCCCTCCACTACCACTGTGACCGCTCCTTGATGTCTCAAGAGATATCCCGTAAACCTACCGCTTATATCAGTGAAGTTGTCCTCGATTTGGTTTAGTATCTTTTGTGAGTTGTAATGTCTCACATAATCTTCAGCATTCATATACAGGATGATTGAGGTGCCCCTGCCCATGGGTTTTTTGTAGCATTCAACACCTTCAAATGCTAAGTGCAAGATTTTCAATTCACTCACTTGCTACACACAAACCACCAGTCCAGGACCTTTTTGTAGGAAATTTAATGTAGTGAAATTATGTGCTGAGACACATTTTCGTTAAAGGCCGTAGTTTTCGAATTATCTATGAAAATCGTACAAGAGTGACCCTCAAACAGGTTTTCCTTGAATAACTCAAAAACTTTTCATAGAAAGAAAATTTAACTACATTATATTTCAAACAAAAAGGTCCTGTTCATATTTTCTGTAGGATTCATAAATTTCCCGTAGCGAGCGAGAAAAATTCGCGCTTGGGTTTTGAGGGCGGCCCAGGTCACATAAAACCTGGCGGTAGGTGCAGCTGAATCACGTTGCAAAGCAGCACATTTAAAAAGCTCGTATTCACTTCATGTCTGGACTGTTCGTCGACCTCGTTTGACTTCCAGTCAATGCTGAACCCCGGACAAATGCGTTCAGGAGAGTCGTCCCAACACTTACATTTATAACATATGTTACTTCTCTTTTTAGGAAAGCTTTTCTTGCTGAAGTCAGCCTGCGATTACTTATTCTTTACTTCTGTCACCATCGTCTTTTATGTGTCCTAATAGAAAACCTTGTCTAATACTTTTGGTGTCACAGTTTCTGATCTAATTCTCTCAGCATCACTTTATTTTACTTTCCCTCCATTAAATTTGTTTTAACTGAGTTCAGCTTACAATGTCTAACGACTTTGTCGTCGATGGGTTGTGGAATCATAACATTCCTCCATTAAATCCACTATCCATTCCATTTAGCTCATCGTTAAAGCCTTTTGCCTTTTCTGACAAAATTATGTCACTGCCCAAACCTAAATGATTTGGTTCTTTCTCTATCACCTAAATTCTTTTTCTGAACCATACCTGAATGTATCCGTATCAGGTAATTATAATTATGAGACGTTAAGCATTAGCCTGTCCTCTTCCTTACAATTTTCAACGTCAGGACGTCATGGGCACTAGCTTCTAGAACCACTATAATTTATTTCTTTTTCTGCTGCCTCCAAAAGCTTTTTCTGTCTAGGAACTTCGTCAGTTTTTCAAATTTAAAATCAACAGTAAATTGTATTTTTCATTATACAGTGGTCATTTTCTTTGCTCGTTTCCTTGATGAGGTGCCGCTGTAAATTATGTAGACTTCAATTTCTGTTTTTAGATGTAACGATGATGGTTTAAAACGATCTTAACTGTTAATTTGAAACGATAATTATGATTGCGTGAGTAAATTTATTAAAAAAGAAAGAAACACATTAACTTGTGAGATTCATATCATTTTTCACAGCATTTTAATTTTCTAAATTTAACATTTTACTGGGACGATGCAGTTAACAGAAATAATTCACTGCCTTAATCACCACTGCAGAATACCACAGCAACGAGTGAGAAGCATCGGTAAAGACGTATCGTATGACGTAGTAGTGAATCAGTGAATGAAGAGGTGTAAGTGAGCCACGAGGAATAATCTTGCCTGACGATACGTCGAGGAACCGCCAATACCAAGGAGCGAAAACTAAAACTTTTCTTTGATAAATATTAATTTATTGTCCACCTCTGGCACAACAGATAATAGGAGGAGGCCAATTGTCATTAACACTCTGATGCTAGAATACCTCAATCTGAAAATAAACTGAAAGTAATGAACTAGCAATCACATACGAACAGCTACGAAGTTGTAAGAAGTAAACACGAGATTTCTGCCGTGCATCAATCTATTCAGCGGCTGGATGTAATGAGTGTCTGTTCTGTGCACTAGTCACATTAACCATCCCCTCAAACATTAATAACTTTTTGTGATAAATCTCAACAATAATATAATTGTAAACAGTTTTACGGTGTTCGTTAATAAATGCACATTAACGGCGTACACTGACTCGCTGCGTTGGCTCCTTTGGGACGTGACGATAACTCGCCGCCCTCACTACCTGCCTCCAGTTCTTCCTGTCTTGTCCTGCTACTTAGTGACGCCCAGCGCTCTGTAATATGAGGTTACCTCGCCTTGCCATCTGCGTTTTGGTTCTCCCAGGGGTTTTGCCACAATATTGATGGATTATTCTGCCAAGATCTATTCTGACAACAAAGCCTGCTCATTGATAATGTCTCGCTTTAGCAATATTCACAGCCGAATGTTGGTCGGCTAGCTTAACTAGTTCTTCGTTGGATCTCCAAATCCATCCTAGTGTTGCTTGGTCAAATGTTGGCACAAAGATTTTTCTGTACATTTTAATTTCGAAGACTGGCAGTTGACGCTCTTCTTTTTTGTTCATGCTCCATGTTTCGACTCCGTATAGCAGTAACGGCTGATGACTTTCAGCTGGGTTTTCTGGGTCCAGAGTTTGGAAGACAGAAGTTTTTGGGGGGAAAAGTAAACTTCGATTACGTTCCGTAGTCTAGATTTATATTCGACCTGTCTTTTATTGCAGTCGTTAACATTACACCAAGGTATTTGACGTTGGGGGAAAGCATAGTTTTCTATGTCAAGTTTATCGCTTTGCCTTGTGATCATATTTTTCCCTTCGTATATCCATGTTTGCTGTTTTAATTAATTTTTACACCTATTTTCATGGCGATTTCGTCTAACTTCTTAAACAGCACATCAATTTCACCGCTGCTATTGCCTATTAAAACTGTGTCATCCGCATTGTAAAGTGTGTTTTGTTGTTTATCCGTGACATTTGTATTATTTGTTGCTCGTTTGAGGTCTCTTACCACGTTTTTCACAACAAGGTTGAAGATAAGTGGTGATAGAGTGTCCCCTTGCTGCAGTCCAATTTTGTTCCGCCAACAGTTCGATACCGAGCCACAGTATGTCACCCTGCTTACTGCCTTAACCATACAGATTTTGACTAAGCCGATGAGTTTCTCGGGGATTCCGTCTTCTGCCACGATTCCCGTACCTTTTCTCTGTCCACCAAAACATCGGCCTTCAGGAAGTCTATGAACAGGAAGTGGATGCTCTTATTGTACGCCCGTATTGTTTTCCACTGATGGTCCTGATGGAGAACGTGCTATCTATTGGTGATCTATTTTTCGAAAACCATTTTGGTAGTACCCTATTATGTCCTCGGTATAAGGGTTGTTATATGTGACAGTACTTTGTCTGCTGTAACTAATAGGAATATTCCTTTGTAATGCAGTACTTTGTATGCTGTGGGTGATAGGAAAGTTCTTTTGTAATTCCTGCAGTTTCGTTATCTCCTTTCTTGTGCATCGCGACAACGATTGACTCCCCCCATTTCTCTGGTATTTTTTCATCTTGCCAAATTTTACAAATGAGATGAAACAAATTCTCGTCAAGTTTATGGCCGCCACGTATCACTGATTCCCCCTGTATTCCATCAGTTCCCGTCGCTGTGTGGTTCTCAGTTTTCTCAAACTGTCGATTACCTCATCGCATGATGGGTCATTTATAAAAGATTCACCTGTTGTAGGGGTACTTTTCTCCAGTTAATTTTCTGGTTCGGGTCTGTTCAATAAGTCCTCAAAATATTTGCGAGCCTTCAACATATCGTCTAATTCAGCGACAATGTTTCCACCGACGCCGTGAAGAGCTGCTGTTGGCGATTAATGTACCATTCTGGTATTATTTACAGTGTCAGATACGTTGCGAATGTAGTTTTCGTTCTGGTCGTTCTCAGTACCTTCTACGGTGTGCTCTCTTTATTGTTTATTGTCTTCTGTGTCTCCCTGAAGCCCTGTACTAACTCCTCGTTTTTTTCTGTCCTGTAGCCATGCCTTCCTTAGCGTGTACCGATGTTCTGCATATGTCGTTGAACCAATTTTTCTTATTTCGTTCTATTTTTGCTAACGTACTTCCTGTAGACACTTGAATCACTTTCTTGAAATCCGTCCAGATGACATTTAGGTCTTTAGTTTTTCTATCATTCATCTCGTCAGTTGTTTTGTCTAGCACTTCAAATCTGTTGCTCACTTACTCCAAATAGGGACAGGTTTCATGATTTTCCCTCAATGTTTGGACATAATACTACACTGTGCGTCTCTTGTGCTTCCTGTGATTTGTTTTCAGTTTGACTTCCATGGATGCAACCACCAGTTATGATCAGAAAGCTACGTCGGTACCTCAGTACGTATGAATATTGCTGATGGCAGTTCTATGTATATGATTAATATATGGTAGATTTTGTTTGCTGTCTTTCCATCTGCCAAGTACCATGTCTCCTATGTATGTTTCTGTGGAAATGTTGTGCGCCTAACATTTGTGCGTTATGACTCAGCGAATGAAATAATTTTGTGTCTATTTTCACTGCTTTCGTCATGGAAGCTCTCATTGCCTGTCGTCGGATGGAAATGTCTCTTTTTTCCTATCTTACCATTAAAATCTCCCAGTACGATTGTGATGTCATACTGCGGTAGGCTATCATACACATCCTCCATGTGTTCATAAAACTGTCTCAAACCCGATGACAGTTTCAACCAGCACCTTTGAAATGAAAAATGCTGTGCAAGACTCATACTTCTCAATTTGTATACCACTGTTAAAGATAATGTATTTTTCGAGGATCTATACGTATTCTCCGGGAAATCTTACGTCTCGTATTGCAACAATTTATACATTGTACTTCTTCAATTTCTCTTGCAGTCTTTGTATAGTCGAGGTTTCCACAGACTTCTTGTATTCCGTGTACCAATTCATAAAGCCACTTTTCGTTTGCCATGTCGTAGTAGAGCACTGTTTCTTAAGCCGTTCCGAGGAGTAACTGAGAAATTCGAAAGTATTTGTTTTTATGTGAGAGGATTGTTCTCCCCAAGTGCGACCGTAAGCCTGGGGGACAAGGGACTCTTCTGTCTGGGTTAGCATACCACAGTCAGGAAAAGATAGGGAAGGAATAACTAGAGAGAGCAGGAATATGGAGGGGCCAGACGCGGTGGGCGAGCGGTTCTAGGAGCTTCAGTCCGGAAACACACGGCTGCTAAGGTCGCAGGTTCGAATCCTACCTCGGGCATGGATGTGTGTGATGTCCTTAGGTTAGTTAGATTTAAGTAGTTCTAAGTTCTGATGACTTCAGATGTTAGGTCTCATAGTGCTCAGCGCCATTTGACCCAATATGGAAGGACGGGGATGATGGGTCGTTGCAGGGCACACTTTATCTGATTCCTGGAATTTATTTACATTACATTAGCTACCCGCACTCCCGAATTACAACCATACAGGTCTGCTGCTTGCATCCATAAACCAATCCAATGTTCTACAAGACCTGCTTTAAGAGACTGCATTAGTGAGAAGCAACGGAGAATGGGTAGGAGGGATTCCTACGCACCGATTCATTAAGGTAATCCATGAAAGTGTTAACTGTTGCAGCCTCGAGTGGGGAGGTACGACCAGCTGTGTTGTACGTCGGCTATACCACTTTCTACGGACTCGGTGCTGAACCGAGAAACATTTATGGAGGTTTGGTACTTCAAAGGAATCTTGCAAACGTTCTTAGCAATCATGGTGATCTCCAGTCAACATGTAAAAATAATGTCGTACTTTGTAAAATGTTAGTTGCATTCCTCTCCTCAGCTGCTGTTATTTTTCTTTGAAGTATTTTCTTTTTCACACTTAAATTCTTTTTAATTTCTTAATAATGTTGGTAGAGGCAGATCATAGGTCTTGGCAGGATCAGGACACTTGCAATATAAAACCGTAACACCGCTCTAACAGTTCGGGACATTTGTTATAAATGAAAACCGTATCTACTTTTTTGTCTTTTGTATATATTTCGAAAGCTTGAATAGCTTCACAAGCAAATTGTTTTATTGATACAGCATCAGAACATAGGCTGATGAAGTTGAAGTGCACAACTAAGCGTACCTGAGAAGGGTGTTAGATTATTTTCGGCATGAAGGCGGGGCTATGGTTTGCGACGATATTATAGTAACACTTCAGGCAAACGTTCGTTTTTTGCAACTAAAACTGTCTTACTGTCGATCTCCACGTGTACAAAACTAATCTGCTGGTCGATGTGTTTACTGGCTATCAGACCGAACGATGCGTGTTTAGGCCCAGAAATTATCTTCCAGGACAAATTGAAGGTAGTAGCACTCGTGTTACAGCTATGAATACACCGCTATTTCTATGTTGCCACATGTATACACAGTTGCAGGGTCAGAGATGACCACAGTAATTAGTTTCCAATCACAGAGCAAGGCAACACGTTAAATGGTCATTTATACGGAGTGTTCAAAAAGTCTCTCCGCAGTGCCGTATGATTGTTAGCCGCGCGTGCCGTATGCCGCAGTGCATATACCGAAATGAAACTCAGTGGAATACAAGTTATTAATTTATTGAATATTCATTTTTACTCAAAAGTTTTCACATTAAATGTTGAAAGTGCTCCCACAATTCAATTCGTCTAATTATGTTTCCAAACACAAGCTGTAACATTTCTTCTGTAACAGAAGCACTGAAAATGGATATTGCGGTTTTCAATTCATCGATGGGTTTTGGACAGTATTTATAAAAATGGCTCTGAGCACTATGGGACTTAACATCTGAGGTCATCAGTCCCCTAGAAATTAGAACTACTTAAACCTAACTAACCTAAGGACATCACACTCATCCATGCCCGAGGCAGGATTCGAACCTGCGACCGTAGCAGTCGCGCGGTTCCGGACTGAAGCTCCTAGAACCGCTCGGCCACACCAGCCAGCCAGTTTATATAGACAGTTGCTTTCACTTCACCCCAGAAGAGAAAGTCAGGTGGTGGTAGGTCAGGCGATCGTGGAGGCCAGAGCCCCTGTGAAATTATGCGATCACCAAAAACATCAGCAAGCAGTGACATTGAAACGCGAGCTGTATGCGCGGTTGCACCTTCTTGTTGAAAATAACCGTTCACTATTTCACTTCACAAAAGTTCTCCTATGAATGAGTACAGAATATCACTGCAGTATCGGTGTGCGTTTATTGTTTCGTTGAAAAATGTGGTACCACAATCCGACGTCTAGAAATTGCAATCCGAACTCCTATTTTCACAGAATGAAGTGGTTCCTGATTAATACACAATGGATTTGCAATACTCCACATACGATAATTTTGCGAGTTCATGTACCCGGATAAATGAAACCACGCCTCATTAATGAAAAATTTTTCATTAAGAATATCCCTTACATTTTGTTGAACGAAATTTTTGAACCATTGACAATAATGTTGTCTCTTGCCATGATCAGTATTTTTCAGTACTTGCACGACTGTCACTTTGTATGGGAGAAGTTCAAATTTGTTCCTTACAACTGTGTGGGCCGTTCCGATACTAACATCGATTTGCTGGGCGAGTTTACCTACTGACTTGTTCGGACTCATGGACATTTTGTCGGAAATATCGAATAGTTTATCCTCAGACAAAATGCTAGGACGACCAATTCTCGGTGCATCTGTCACTGAACTCCTCAATCGAAATTTGTTAATCAAATCTCGCACAGTATCGCCATGTGGTAGCGTTGTCTCCGGAAAAACTGAATTAAATGTATGACGAAATTAAACTGTGTATTTACCGCCAGCTTTGAACACATGTTCGACTAAAAACACAAGTTCTTCAATGGTTAGCATTTTAACAGTGACAAAACCGAAACAAACGAACAAAGGAACTAAACTTAAACGTTCACGTCATCACGTAACGACACACGCCAACGATATTACTGACACTGTCTGAGATAAACGAAACAGTAGAATGTGGGGAGAGTCCACTTGAAGGGAAGAAACCCAGGCAGGCGAACAGTCATACGGCACGCGCGGCTAACAATCATACGGCACTGTGGAGAGACTTTTTGAACATCCCGTAATAGTCACAAAAAGGACAGAAGCTAAACGCACTGTTCTAAAGAAAATAAACAGAACTGAGAGACAGCAGCTAAATAAATCGCACCGGGGCTGTATTAACAGCGAACAGATGACGTTAACCTGTTAGTAGCGTCACCAAAATGAGAGACAATGCGAAAATGTATGCTGCGCCGTAGAGAGCTACGCGATAGTCCTACTCCTCTCTGCACCGCACTGTCAAGCTTCTACATAGTACACGTAGTAATCGCCAGAAGTAAACGGTACGAGTATGAAGAAAACAGACACTTATCTTCATCAATTAAGCTGGCAAGTTACTAACAAGACAGAAATTCGTGCAAGGACTTAAGAACTTCTTAGGGTATCTTTATGCTAGGAAATATGAATCAGTAACATTGAATAGTGAAAATATCTCCAGTAGTTATTCCATGTGATACGTGAAACGCCATTCAGTGTAGGAAGGTGGTTAAAACTAGAGGTGAGACAGTGCCTAAGAACTTTACAATGTCTCCCAGAGGAAACCGATTATCACAAATCAGGAACAATAACTGTGTTACGAGCGAATGGAAAAAAGCCAGAGATAAAATCCAACGACCTATGGGGTTCTTATTCATAGTGTACACAATTTTCACTAAAATATAGCCGATCACATGGAAAAAAACATTTGGTTTTAATATTTAAAAGAAAAATATTTGCTGTAGTGGCGGATACTCCGCAATTCACTGTTGACAATTCACAAATAGTTTTAGAAAGGAGTAAAACTAGGACTCATGAATGTTGGGAAGGTTAATTACTTATAGTTGTCCGAGAATAAGCGAGTGATTTAACCTACCCTATGACTCAAAAAAAGTAGCCCACATGATCGCTCACAGATCATCATGCGTTGTTGACGGGCCGTTGTTTTATGCTTGCCATACTTGTCACATGGATGTTGTAAGGAGGGGCGTGACGTCAACACCTTGCTCTCCTAGCCGTTGTCAACTATCCAAACATTAGAGCCGCTGCTTCCTATTCGAGTAGCTCGTCAGTTGATTTCATAACACTGAGTGCATTTCCATTGGGGAAAATTCCCTGACGGTATCGTACTGGGAATTGGACCTAAGTTCTCCAAATGGCATTGACAGACCAGTTATGCCATGATGTGTGGAAGTGCTGAAGTTAGAAGTGTGCCTCTACGTGGCGAAGTATGAGTACACCGAAAATTGAACACAGCACCAGACAATGATGCCCCATGCAAGCTCTGTCGATTGATTCCACTTTGTTTCGACTGCAGGTCAGGCACTGTCTCTATATACCACAGTGATCATGTCAGAGCTCTATACAGAAAATCCATAAACTCTATGATCCAACAACACAATGAGGTTGACAAATCTGGATAAATATTGCCAAACTATAATATAACTTAAAATGTTACTATAGTGAGCATAAATTAATGTTTCTCAGGAAAAGTAACGGCGGAGCTACTCAAGGGGAACGAAGTTACTAGCAATTCAGTCTACGGTTAGAGGGCTAACTGAAATGTAAAACTCATCCAGTGAAGAGAAGTTTACGGAATGTCCTCGAACACAAGTGATTTCGAGGTAATGGAGGCAACTTTGCCACTTTTCCTGATGACAACTGCAACCACATCTGTACGATCGCCCTAGTGTCTTGTCAGAATCATATGCGCCGACGATCAGTCATAATGACTGCTGTTAAACGTCTGATACGGTCTAACACAGCCACTATCACACACAAGCAACATGCAGCATCAGTACTGAGCACTTGTAATATGAGAGGTGCGCCAAGAAGTATCACAGCAAACGTATGTTAGTATACTGAGAAATACACTGGGTTGGCACATAAGTTCGTAGCATTTTTTCGCAAGTTTAATAAGCACAACAGGTACACAAAACAGAGACTGTAGTCATAAAAAATATATTCTCATTAGCTATTTACAACAGTCTGCCAACGCTGGCGTAACTTTACGATTCCACTACTGTAGAAATCACATGCTTTGAAGCGAAAAGTTCGTCGAGCCATGTTTGGAGCCCATTTTCAACCAGAAAGGAAATTCCTTGAAGGTTGTCTGACAGAGCGCAAAAGATGAATATCTGAGGGTGGAAGAGTGGGTGAGTAAGGTGTGTGCGGGATAACTTCCCAATCCACCTCGCGGGTAGACGTTATAGTGGGGTACCATCACTTCACACAGTCTTTCCTGGTCGTCGTTCTGGGACTGCTTCCGAAAGACGTCGTGTTTGATGACAATATACGTCAGCAGTGATAGTTAGACCTGGGGGAAGCAATTCATAGTACAGCAGATGCATAACGTTATCTGTTGTGGATGCGCACAGGTTTTTGTACAGGGAGTTGCTCCTTTGTTTGGGTTAAACCATTTCTTTCATGTGTTAGCATAAATACACCACTTCTCGTCAGCAAATAACGATACAGAATCGAATGGACGGTACTCTTCACGATCCAGTTGATGACGAGCAAGCAGAGGGGCACATGTGGGCACCCGCAGATTTTTGGGTTTTTGGCTCAGAGCATGCAGTACCTTACACCCAATTTTTGAAGTACGGTGGTTCGATGACCATAGTTCAATAAATGAGCCAGTTCTCGAGTACACAGACGTGAATCATTGTGGATTAATGATTTTAAAAGATCTTCATCAAATCTCGAAGGTCTTCCTGAACGTGGAGAGACACTAATGTCAAAACCATTCTCCTTAAAACGAGAAAACGGTTTTCTTGCCATGCTCTGTCCAATGGCATTATCCACATACAAGGCGCAAACGTTTATGACTGCCTCCGCTACTGTCACCCCTCTATTGAAGTCAAACAGAAGAATTTGTCGGAAATGTTCAGAATTCTCCTCGTGGCACGTCGTTTTCTAGCGTCCACAGCTCCTCTCACTAGCTTCAGTTGACAAAATGACAATATGTAAATTCGGATAGCAACGATTAACCACAAATAAAATATGACAATCGATAAATAAACGTATAGAAACGGGAATACTAGCATGCAAAACAAAAACGCTGCGAACTTAGGCACCAACCTAATACACATCAATGCTGCAAATTTCATGACTTTGTTGTGGTACGAAATTCATAGCTAGAATAGGTGACAGGGAGGAAGATTCCATATTACCGAAACTATTCTCAGAATTTGTAACGTCTTCTATGTTTTACACCTTCCATCGAGGAAAAAATTATGTTGTAAGTTGTTAAGAGAAGATTAAGTAATAATTCAATGAGTAACCTCGAACTAATATTGTGTAAAGTCACAGGCAAGGATCAAATGTAAATCTCTCTCTTTCTCGTAATGTTTTCCTTTACATAGGGGAAGATGATGTGTATTCATTTTTTTTGTAGATAGAAATTCGACACCACGTTTAGAAAAAATGTTACGCAAATGGCCTATAGTAGTTATTGTATTGAACTACAGATTTAATCGCATGTAACTAATATTAATCAAGACAGATTAGAATGTGACGTGTTAGAACATTAGATGTCGCATACTCATATTTCTGCTGTTACTTAGCGTTTGATATTAATCTAGATCCATTTGATGTTAATTTAGGTCCTTTCTCAACTACACAGCTCACATTATATTTTTAAAATCTAGTCAATTTTGATTGTCTTTTCTGCGTTGCATGGATCGCGAATTATCTTAACATGAAGCAGTGATGGACGCTATTAAAAAACCGGCGATCTTTATGGGAAAACGTTAAGTACAAGGTGCGTTCCGTAAGTAATGACACCAAATTCATAAGAAATCATTTATTGAATATATTCGTACAAAGAATGTGTACGTATGACAACTGGTTTTAACTGATGTATTTACTGTTATACTATATTCTGATGTTTTTTTTTTTTTTTTTTTTTTTGTTAAGCGGGGCATATCAAACTGTGGAAGAAAACAGAGAATAGGAAACCAATGTGAAAATCAAGAAAGATACAAAAGTCAAACCAATGAAAACATTTCCTAGTAAAAATTGTTACAGTGGTGAATTCTACATTGAGCGTTAGCTGTAGTTAGTTTGCTTCAGTAGTTATTGGCAAACAGTAAAAAGAACATGAAGAGTTTCTAGTAAAAGTTAAATTAGTGATTTATTCCGAATATTCTTGAGTGCAATGAAGCAAGTTTACGGTAGGATCTATTGTTGAGACCAGTGCCATTACTACCCTCAGTTAAGATCGTAAAAGTAAACTGCATTTGTTTTCAAAACTAATTATCTTTCATAGGAAAATTTATTTTTATATATCAGTTTGGAGTTTTTTATTTGGAACGGATTTTCACAGAAAAACACAATAGGCCAGAACCTGCTGCAGTGGTGAAAACTGCCGGTGACGTCTTGCAAGAACGAGCAACTGCGCAAATTCGACAAGACAAAATAACAGATAGTATTTCAAAATTTGATCTTTTTTTTTTGGCGTTGTAACCATCATATCTGTGAAACAGAAATTCTAGATGTGGTCGCGGTGAAACAGAATTGTGTAATGCAAAAAATAGAAACAGAACCACATCACACAAAAGATAGACAAATTAGAAACCGCTACCGTATATCAGTGTCAATCAAGCAATACCATAGCCGACTTATCTCATCGCATGGACAATACAAGATCGAAAAACAGGTTGTTGAGGAACTTGATAAAGGATCTTCCACACTGAATGTATGAATGTCCAAATGGGCTGAGCCAAGAAACCAAGAAATACTTGCAACGATAGAGCAAAAGTTTTGCTACATCAGCAAAATCTCAAACGAACTATGTCAAATAAATACCAATGAAGCCGCAAGTACGCACTGAAGCCACATCTACATTTACATCTACATGACTAAGGTATGATTCACACTTAAGTGGCTGGTAGAAGGTTCTTCGAACCACATTCAGACTATTTCCCTATCGTTCCACTCTCTAACAGAGCTTGGGAAAAATCTTTCTGTGCGAGCTCTGATTTCTCTTATTTTATTATGATGATCATTTCTCCCATTGTAGCTTTTCACATTCAGAGGAGGAAGTTGGTAATTGAAATTTCGTGAAATTTTCTCACTGCAACCTTTGCTATAGTGATTTTCATATCAGCAAGCTTATTATATCCGCGACAATCTCTCCTCTATTCAGTGGCAGTAAAGAACGAGCTGATCGTCTTTCAGCTTTTTTGATGTCCTTTGTCAGTTCCATCTGGACCAACCCTTACATCACAGCAGTACTCCAGCAGCGGACGAACAAGCGTAGTGTAGGCCCTCTCTTTACTAGACCTGTGGCATCTTCTAAGTGTTCGGCCAATGAAACGTAGTCTTTGGCTTACATTCCCCACAACATTATCTATGTGATCGTTCCAACCTAAGTTGTTCCTAATTGTAACGCCTAGGTATTTAGTCGAATGGACAGTCTTTAGTTTTGTGCGATTTATCGTGTAATCGAAATTTAACAGAGTTCATGTTGTATTCATGTGGATTCATTATTGAGAGACAACTGCCACTTCTCGCACCATTCGAATGACGTGTAAGTCATTTCGCTATTAGTTTTGATTTTGTGATGACTTAACTAGACGTTAAATGACAGAATCATCTGAAAACTATCCAAGAGAGGAGCAAGCATCATCTCCTAAATCGTTTATGAACATTAGGAATAGCAGAGGCCATGTAACACTTGCCTGGGGAACTCCAGATATGACTTCTGTTGCACTCGACTTTTCGTCGATTACTACGTGCTGTTATCTTTCTGAGTGGAAATCACGGATTCAGTCGCACAACTGGGATGATACTCCACAGGAACGCAGTCTGATTACATGTGCCTTGTGAGGAAGGGCGTCAGAAAGCTTCTGGAACCTAGACATACGAAATTAGTTTGAGATCCCTTCTCGATAGCAGCCATTACTGCGTGTGAATAAAGAGCTAGTTGTGTTTCGCATGAGCAATATTTTCTGAATCCGTGCTGACTGTATATCGATAGACCGTTCCCTCCGAAGTAAATCGTAATGTTCGAACACGGTATAGAAATGTTCCAAAGTCCTAGTGCAATTCGACATTAGTGATATGAGTTTGTTACTGATTGTATCCTATTTCCATTCTGGAGTATTGGTGTGATCCGTGCAAACTACGCGTCTTTTAGTCCGGATCTTCCGTAGAGCGAGCGATTATATATGATTGCTAAGTAAATAGCTATTGCATGAACATACTCTGAAAGGAACCTTGTTGGTATGCTGTCTGGACCACAAAACTTGCCTTTATTAAGTGATTGAAGTTGCTTCACTATTTGAAAGCTAACTACTTCTACTCACGTTGGCATTTGTTCTAGATTCGAATAGTGGAATATTTACTTCGTCTTGTTTGGTGAGAGAATTTCTGAAAATTTTATTCAGCAACTCCTCCTTAGTGGCGCTGTCATCATTAATATTGCCACTGATATCGTGCAGTGAAGGTATTGATTGTGTTTTGCAACTGATGTACTTCACACAGGACCAGAATCTCTTTGGAACTTCTGTCAAATTTTGAGATAGAGTTTCGTTGTGGAAGCTATTAAAAGCATTTGGCATTGAAGTCCGCACTAAGTTTGGAGTTCATTCTTCGAGATTTTGTCTTTTAAATTTGGTATGCTTTTTCAGTTGCTTCTGAAACATTGTTGTTACCTGTTTTGCATACAACGGGGTACGAGCATCATCTTTTATTAATTTATTTGGTATAAATCGTTCAGTTGCCTTAGGTACTATTTCTCTGAAACCGAAGGGCGTCCCTCCGAAGTAGCGGTAAACGGTTGTGTGAGATCATAATCAGCTGCAACTATAGTATTGAGTATTTCGAAAAGGAGGCACTACTATAGACGACCAGGGCCGTGCACTGCGTACTGTTAGGCTGCAATCTACAAACATTTGGAAAGCAGTGGTGCCATAATTTACACAAAGAAAGCATCACTTTAGTAGATTCACTGTCTGGCTTGCCTGTCGTTAGCTGTCATCTCATCCTTCAGATATTCCCTTGGATGTCTTGTGCCCAAATCTCTTCTTCTTGGACGAGAAGCGTTTATTCTTTGACGAAGAAAGAACCAGGTAACTATATTTACAAAATGTCGATGTCAATTGACTCAACGTCAAAGCTAGAGAGTTTACTTTAACCTAATACCGAAAGTAAATCGAGAACTTTTTCTTAAAAATTCGTGTATTTCCTTCAAGTATTTTTTAATCCAAAAGTTAACACATTCACACATATAGATAGAAGCTCCTCATTATTTTATGAGATGCAAATATGTTCGCAGTGCGCATATTACCGTTCGATGGCTGCAGCTGCTCTCGCTACATTACGTCCACTTCTGAAAGGATTAACTTAAAGGGTACCAATTAAAAAAAAAAAAAAAAGCCCGAAGGAACATCGGCTCCCTTCGTCGCTGTATTGGTGGTTGTCCATTTGTTTATCGAACAGTTTTCCTAATCTCCCACATACGGATACGACATGGACGTCCCGTTTTTCCTACGGCTCAGAGAATATTAAACTCAAAGACAAAAAAAAACAAAACAAAAAAAGATGCACCACAATGGAATTATCTGCATGGGACGGAAATTAGTAGATATGGCGTACATGTACAGAAAAAGAAATAATTACTATTTCAGAAAAAAACAGATGATTTAGTCAAGAGAAAGAGCTTCACAAATTGAGCAAGTCAATAACGTGTTGATCCACCCCTGGCTCTTATGCAAGCAATTATTCGGCTTCACATTGATTGACAGAGTTGCTGGATGTCCTCCTGCGGGAAGTCGTGCCAAATTCTGTCCAGATGTTCCGTTAGGTCGTCAAAATCCAGAAATGATTGGAGCTCACTACCCATAATGCTCCATACGTTTTCAGTTGGGAAGAGGTTCGTCGACCTTCCTGACGAAAATCAGTAGAAAAACAGAAAAACCCCTCTCCGTGTGGGATGCGATTGTCTATTAATGTATGTATTGAACTGGGGACCTAGAAACGACGGAGAGGCTTCGTCTCTGCCATAGTCCTCAGTGGTTCACAACCCCCCAACATGCCACAGCAGTCCACTCCCCCTCCGCCACCCCACATCAGAGCCAGGGTTACTGTGCGCTTCGGCCCCCCCCCCCCGCCCCCCCCCCCCCCCCCCCCGCAGTGGACAGCCCCCGCCACTCCCCTGGAACGTCTCACACCAGGAGAGTGTAGCTCCAAATATTTGCGTGGTAGAGTAATAAAGGTGTGTGCATATATGGAGACAGTAACTGCACAGTAATCGCCGACACAGTGTAACAGGTGGAATAAGGGGAACCAGCCCACATTCGCTGAGGCGGGTGGAAAACCGCCTTAAAAACCATCCACAGACTGGCCGGCACACCAGACCTTGACACTAATCCGCCGGGCGGATGTGTGCCGGGGACTGGCACGCGTTCACGCTCGGGAAGCAGCGCGTTAGAACGCACAGCTAGCCAGGCGTGCTTGAGGCAGGCTTTATCTGGCTGTTATGTAAGCCATGGATGGCATGAAATGAAACAGTACCCCAGATTATCAGTCCCAGTTGACGGGCTACCTGGCGTGTAACAGTCAGGTTAGTATCCCACTGCTGTCCAGGGCATCTCTAGACACGCCTTTGGCCTGGAATATCCTTATAGGAGTAGAAATGTCTTCAGGGGTAAGTCCCGCTTCGAAATGAGCCCAGATAACCAACGAAGACGTGCCTTGAGACGCCAATAGGACATAATTTCGCACGATATCCCTCAGGAAGACACCTAACATCTCTATTAATCAATGCCAAGCCAAAGAACTACTTACGTAAGAGCCAGAGGTGGACCAACGCGTTATTGGCTTGCTCAATTTTTGAAGCTCTTTCCCTTGAAAGAGTCATCCAATTTTTTTTAAACTTATCTGTTCTCATATATAGATCACACCTACCAATTGCCGTCCGTCGCATTCGGATAATTCCTTCGTGGTGCGTCGTCTTCTTTTTTCCTTTCTTTCCTTTTTGCTTAGAGTGTATTGGATTCTGGACTAGAATTACTTTACCTCAGACCATCTTTTTCAAGAATATATCTGAACGCAAAAATGTACCCGCTTTACATTTCTGTACATACACTCCTGGAAATGGAAAAAAGAACACATTGACACCGATGTGTCAGACCCACCATACTTGCTCCGGACACTGCGAGAGGGCTGTACAAGCAATGATCACACGCACGGCACAGCGGACACACCAGGAACCGTGGTGTTGGCCGTCGAATGGCGCTAGCTGCGCAGCATTTGTGCACCACCGCCGTCAGTGTCAGCCGGTTTGCCGTGGCATACGGAGCTCCATCGCAGTCTTTAACACTGGTAGCATGCCGCGACAGCGTGGACGTGAACCGTATGTGCAGTTGACGGACTTTGAGCGAGGGCGTATAGTGGGCATGCGGGAGGCCGGGTGGACGTACCGCCGAATTGCTCAACACGTGGGGCGTAAGGTCTCCACAGTACATCGATGTTGTCGCCAGTGGTCGGCGGAAGGTGCACGTGCCCGTCGACCTGGGACCGGACCGCAGCGACGCACGGATGCACGCCAAGACCGTAGGATCCTACACAGTGCCGTAGGGGACCGCACCGCCACTTCCCAGCAAATTAGGGACACTGTTGCTCCCGGGGTATCGGCGAGGACCATTCGCAACCGTCTCCATGAAGCTGGGCTACGGTCCCGCACACCGTTAGGCCGTCTTCCGCTCACGCCCCAACATCGTGCAGCCCGCCTCCAGTGGTGTTGCGACAGGCGTGAATGGATGGACGAATGGAGACGTGTCGTCTTCAGCGATGAGAGTCGCTTCTGCCTTGGTGCCAATGATGGTCGTATGCGTGTTTGGCGCCGTGCAGGTGAGCGCCACAATCAGGAGTGCATACGACCGAGGCACACAGGGCCAACACCCGGCATCATGGTGTGGGGAGCGATCTCCTACACTGGCCGTACACCACTGGTGATCATCGAGGGGACACTGAATAGTGCACGGTACATCCAAAGCGTCATCGAACCCATCGTTCTACCATTCCTAGACCGGCAAGGGAACTTGCTGTTCCAACAGGACAATGCACGTCCGCATGTATCCCGTGCCACCCAACGTGCTCTAGAAGGTGTAAGTCAACTACCCTGGCCAGCAAGATCTCCGGATCTGTCCCCCATTGAGCATGTTTGGGACTGGATGAAGCGTCGTCTCACGCGGTCTGCACGTCCAGCACGAACGCTGGTCCAACTGAGGCGCCAGGTGGAAATGGCATGGCAAGCCGTTCCACAGGACTACATCCAGCATCTCTACGATCGTCTCCATGGGAGAATAGCAGCCTGCATTGCTGCGAAAGGTGGATATACACTGTACTAGTGCCGACATTGTGCATGCTCTGTTGCCTGTGTCTATGTGCCTGTGGTTCCGTCAGTGTGATCATGTGATGTATCTGACCCCAGGAATGTGTCAATAAAGTTTCCCCTTCCTGGGACAATGAATTCACGGTGTTCTTATTTCAATTTCCAGGAGTGTATAACTGGGTGTCGTAGGTACACAATGTAAAGCTGTAGGATTTCAGGAACGGGTATTGAAACACTGCTTATAACTGAGACCTTGAATAAGTTTTGCCTTTACAGTTCACCTTTGTTTGCTTTCTCAATGTTAATTATGTTAATATGTAGTTCATTGTGCTTTTCGTTGGAAATGGAACATTTCTTATGACAAACGTATGTTGTTGGCATGCAATATTTATTCATATGCCGTTCGTTTTAACTCATGTGCAATTTATGATGCGCGTAATAATGTGATAAAAACTCAGTTTGTTCTTGGATGTATGTACCGCCTGTACAACCAATTTAAGGGAGTTTGTTTGTCGCCATACGCGTTTTCCTTCATTTATTTGGGAAGCATCATCGGTTGCCTGTAACAGGTGTTTCCTGTTTTACGTTCAAACGTATTGTGTGATATATATAACATGCCGCTATATTACATTTTGTCGTGTCTTTCTCTTGTTTTTTAAGTTGAAATCAACTTTTCTAGCACAAAGTTCCTAATGTGAACTTATCATTACAAAACAGGAAAAATGACGACTTAACCTGTATTGGACGATTTATTTCCTCTTGAAAGGTTTGTGGAAGAGGGCTTCCACTGAAAGCACGTGGTTTCTGGTGATCTTAGAAATGGTGAATAATGCGTCGTAATGAAATCACTTCTTGTATAACCAATTCACATGTATGTAATGTGCCACAGAGACAAGTAATAGGAATGTTGCCAGCGGAGTTGGATTTGTGGCACAGTGTCTACCGTTCCAATTGAAAACCACTGTGCAGAAATTGCCTGCATGAACCTATGGCCCTGTGTAAACAATGAGTATAGACTGTATGGACTGTCAAGAGCCATTGAGCTGTCTATGATCCTCAAAGCAAGGAATTATCTTTAACACGCAAATGAACCAAGAAAAGAATCACATGTAGCATTAAAAGCTAAAGAGAGCCTTCTCGAAATATTTCTCTCCTTTTTCATGTTAATGGGATGTGTACTTTTAGGTTTAACACATTAGTTTTAAACGTTATTGGTTTAGATTTTTTGTACCTCTTGCATTACGTGATATTAATGTAAAAAAGCTCGTGGATGTTACCAGAACACTGTGTGGCGGGGCGAGTATCAATCAAATTGTCGTTAGTTCGTTATGTCATTATGGAAAGAATCTTAAATTGTCCGGCGCGCTTTTCACCAACCTTCGCCATCTAAAAGAGCTTGAAAACTATTTTTTGGGTAAGCCACAAAGCGACGGTGAACATACTGATCATAATTTATAGTTGCAAGTCTACATTACTTCATATGTTCACTGAAAGAAAATGTTCGTTTTTTTAGTTTAGTCAGTGGGATCAGGAACTATGACTATAAATAAGAGTTTTGAGCTGTGAAAATCATCACACACACAATACAAGTTCTAGTATTTAGGGTAACATCCCCATCGGAAGCAGTACTATTAACACTTCAAAAGAGACGTGTACGGGAAGTTACAAATAAAACAATCTATCGGCCTGACATCTAATCAGAAAAAGTTAATTGCTCGTTTTAAAAGTGGAGAATAATCACGCCAACATTATGGGCAGCGTGCAAACAATAACTTCAGTGAAATCCAAACGATCCAGAACGGTGTACAATCTTCACTAGTTCACTTGCTACTTTTACTGAAAACGCGTTCAAGTCTGCCTAGCTCTTACATCATCCGAGGCACACGCACGCAGGCGTTCGGGTGACGTGCACAGTTTGATATCCCGGCGCGATGTGTCTCCTACTAGGGCGTCTCTCGCTGTATTTACATAGAGGAGCAGAGGACCACCAAACGGTGAAAACTCAGCCCCTGTTTGTAAAGTGCGTTGTCAAACGACCGTAAGTTACAAAACCAGTGTATCCACATCGCCAAAACATGTGAGAATGAACTACAACGCCAAAGCCGTAAGTTAAACACAAAAAAGTGATATATATTGATTTCCGTTCGTAAATGTATAATAAACAGAACAATAAAAATTTCGTTTTCCTGTTTGCAGATTGCAAGTTGTAGATTGTGTAGGAGACTAACTACCAATATAAATACTCAATAGCTTAAAGTAAGGTATGTACTCTTTTGCTAATTAAGCTATAACTAGAACTTTAGACATAATATAATAAACAACATACAGTGCATCAAGTTGTTAGTACATAACTCAACTGTGAACCGCAAACAAAAGATTTATAATATTTTACAACAATTATTCACACTTGTAAATGTTTTGTACAGAATGTTTCTCTAACTGTTAATATATAACAACAATTTTACAGTAAGAAAATAAAATAACCCACTGAAGGTGGGTGCTGAAACATATCTGGGGAAAACGAAACTGAAAAAGTGTATTGCATGAGGCGAAATTCCTTGTCGTATTTTCATAGAAAGCACAGACACAAGAAGAACTGAAACATCACAAGATAATGGTCTAATCCTTTGTATGTTAACACAGGCGCGTTATGATGACTTGGCGCTGGTGGTAGTGAACTCGAGGAAGTCCTGGCACATTCGCTCGCCTCTGAACCTCTTACAATGATACAGTGCTTGTTTCGCCTTATGTTCTTAGTTAGTGTGGAATGAAAGAAATGCGTATTGTAGGATGCGTTACACCTACAACATGATCAATACACGAGATGCAGACGAGTAAGTATGTCCACATTCCGACTGTTCCTCCATACATCTGCATCTGTATTTCCATCTATACTCTTTAAATAACTGCGAAGTGTGTTGCAGAGGGTACATCACATGCTACCATTATAATGGTTTTCTTTCGTTCCATTTGCGTATAGATTGGGGAAAGAATGATAGCTTAAATGCATTTGTAAGTGCTTTAATTAGCTTCATCCTGTCTTCGCGATTCGTATGCGAACGATACATAGTGGGTCGTAATTTATTCCTGGTATCAACAGTTGTTTCTAGAGACTTTGTACATAGATTTCCATGGGGTTGTTTGATTCTATCTTCAGGTATCTGCTAGTTCATTTCTTTCAGCATCTTCTTGTCCTCACAGTCGTCGATTGATGAACTAAGGGATTCTGTTGTCTAAGCCAGAGATCTATGGACTTTCACTGTGTGATAGTCACTCTTGTTATGCCTGCACAAGAGAATGGATTGCTCCCAATTTACGTTGCACAAGGGACCTGGAGATAGTGTAATGGAAAACAAAGTGGTTGCGTAAATAAATTCAATGCTGAAGTGACCATTGCATGTGTTTTAATTTTCATTTCATACTCAACAGCCGAGGTCTAGGTAACCGTCCATTACAATGATCGACACACAAAGATCTGAACAGCGAGGTTCGCAACACACTTCCTGGGGAACAACCGCAGTCAGTTCTACGTCAGTCGGTGACTTTACGTGCAAGATAAGTTGCTACATCCTCAACGCCACAAAATCCTCAGTTCGATCACAAAATTCGCTTGATACCGCATACGAACATAGTTTTGATAATAAGCATAGATGTAATGACAAGGGAATGGTCCAAATCTACTCCTACAAAGCTTTCCTGAAATTTTTCACACAGGAAGAATACATCGAAAGAAATTTTTAGCTACTATGGGGCTGCCATTGTTCTACAAATTGTGCTGCATACTAGGCATCCTTGATCAAATTGGCAAAACCTGGTGATCGAAACTCACAATGAACGAATGTCTGAGGTTTATCATTTTTGTTCCACTGTGAAATCTAAAACGACGAAGAAGTATAGGAATATATATTATCTGAAAATTTTCTGAAAACTGCTTTACACTGTCGAAAAATTTATGATTCCGTGTGGAATTCGAATACATTAAAAGTCTTCTCGCCGTCCTCCTAAACACGCAGGCGTTTTTATGTCCATGTTAAGAGTCCAAAAAAGCTAATGAATTATTTTTTGCAAATGGTAAGAATACAGTTCGGATGTAATATCGAAACTTATTCTACCTTTTTCTCCAGGTTTTGCTATGTCGATTGCAATATTTTTGTAACCAAACTGTCGTTTGTTAAATCATTGGTCCTAATTTGTCTTGAGGTCGTGACGAAAGGTAAAGCTGCAGAAAAAGTAGTACACGGATACTTATTACCGGCAATTGTTGTATACGGATGTATCGAACCAACTTAGCTTACTAACCAGTTTACTTTCCTCTGCCACAATAACGAAAGAATATTTAATTTAGTAACAGAAATAAGAACATAGGCAGAAATTATTCAAGATCAAATAATTACACCCTACGTTCCAGGCGATGTTTTCCATCTCCCATCGCGAGTAAGAATTGTCAACGAAATTTTTAATATAATTTTGTTAAGAACAGAATCTGAAGCAATGAATTGAAATTGGTGCAACAGGGGGGACTTCAACTCAGGTCTCTGATTTCCGTAGCAGAAGTGCTAACCATTACATCATTGTAGCACTGTAGATACAACAGCTGTATGGACTACTTTAGACCAATGCCCTGTCCAACACAAACTTCAACGGACACAAAGTAATTCACTGAGTAACCCCAATGTGAGACTACGTACAGTTACAGCTGAGGAATAAATGTAAATTTCTGTCCACTTTCTAAGTTTTCCCTTCCTAGAGGAAGACGATGTGCATCCATTTTTTGAGATGGAGTTCGATTCCGCCATTAGAGGAAAACGCACACATGTGGTCTATAGGTTATGGTTATATCAAACTGCAGAATTATGCTGCCATAATTGAGATTAATTAAGACTGATTAGGTTCGGAAGTGTTAAAAGATAAGACGTCGCAGGCTCAAACGCTGCTTGCACTTCTTGGAAAACGATGAAGAGGTACATAAAATATTTATATTATTACTTTGCAAATATTACTAATCTTTTTTAAAGTCGTTTTCCGATAACCTGCCTCAACCCCGTAATTAATATTATTCTTTTCGTTAGATCTGCTCCATATTTAACTGCCTTTCCCCCGTTGCACGGAACGTAAACTGTATGTTACAAAACCAGTAAGTTAGAGGCAATATACTGGAAAAAGAAAAATGAGCACCCGCTAACGTGAAATATCTCGACCAACTTTGTTTTGCATATGACATCGTGCCGTTTTGTCTCCAATGCCAAAAGTGTTCAACAAGCACTGAAGGAGCTTATAACACTCCAACAGCATTCACGTAGCTTATGTAATCAAATACCAAATTTGGTTTATTACGTCCTATGCCCCAACAGAACAATTAGTCCTGTCACGGAAAAGCCACGTATAACACTACCGTCTGCTACTGCTATACCATAACCTTAAAGTTGAAGGCTGGTCGTGAAATAAAACTATCTTGTTAAAGCAATTATGGTATAAAGCAACAGAGCAGTGTTACCCTCTGAGAGGAAATTTGGTTATGTTGACCGTGTTGTACCTAATGGAGGTGGCTTATCGGAAAATGAAAGTCAGAATTACATAAATATTCGAACAGTAATAAACAAGATTTTTGCCTATCTACACTGTTTAAAGAAAAAGGAAAACGGTCGCCAGCCTAATTAGGCAAGAGAAAGATTAATGTTCTCGTTTAAGAAAGTAGGTATGAGTAACTTTAACGGACAAACACAACCTAGAATTGGCCACACGCGAGTGCAGTGAACTCTGACACGTGCATATGTTAACGTTAAGGTTGGAACAAACAGCTAGAGCAGCCCAAACTATTTGTAAAATTATAATAGATAACGAAACACACTATTACTTTCAGGGCTTATTCAAACTGAATGGTCTTTATAACGTTACTATTAATATTCACTGCAGAATCGTTGATGGGACATAGGTTCAGTATTATTGTTCAAGCATTTTCCTAGCTGACATAAAATTATAAATGTAGTTCACTGCAAAATTATGAACTGATCATAGGGTAAGTCTCTCTCAACTAAATACTTTTCTATTAAGAATAAAAGTTAATTAGAATTCACTAACAGGTTTCTTCTCACTGTCTTTTGAATAAAGATATTATTGTTTTCATAAATAGTGGTAAAGGATAACCTGTGGATCTTATTACACTATTAATAAGCATTTTCAATACCCGAAAGAAAAAAGTGCTTAGAAAGCCAATATAACTTTCCACAAATGTAATTCACGACTTTTGCTGCAGTGAGAAACTGAGAAACTGAATCACCTTTTAACATTTACTACAGGCAGCACTATGATCATTCACTAAGCAAAACTTTATAAGCCGCAGTCTTAAGAACTTTTAATTTTGAAGTTGGCAACAACACTTTAATAAGCAGTTTTAATAGGAAAATTTTTTTCAGTGAGCATCATTTACTTTAACTCACTCTCTTGCCACATTAACTTTAACTTTCTTTTTACTATGTTCAAGAGGCATTAATTAACAAAACACTGGTCTTTAATGTTCTTTCAGTAGGGACACTCGGTAATCACTTTAGTTCAAACAGAGAGGAACCTGAGAGGTGTTATGATAAGGAAAAAATTAAGGTACGTACATAAAGTCAGTCATAAGTTACCTTATATTTGAGCACACTAGCATATCCAATGAGCTGATCCTTCACTGTACATAATTATAGTATTTCGTTACAGTGATTGCGCAATGTGGTGGCAAATGCATGTTGGCAGGTGGATTTGCAGACAGAATTGCTGGACTCTGTCCCTTCTTGGTGGCGATGATTAATACCAATTCCAGAATCGTTCCATCTATTTATCCATCCATCCGAGGCATTGGAAAGTAGCAGAAAAAGCCTCTCTCGGACCCAGCACAATATGCAATTTTTACATGACAGTGCAGTTTGGTAGCTCGTCTCCGACTGACTCTCAATTCCACCTTTTCTACCTAGGCCAACCACGATTTGCGCGCACCACACAGTTCCGTTCCCGAGGGGAACCACACTACCTCTTATACGCAGAATAACTAAGAACCCTAAGCGAGGATCAGCGTTTTACATAACTGTAACCAAATACATTAAATAAAACAGAACATTTGCACATATTGACATTTCTACAAAAATTTATTCACACAGAAATTACAATTATGTATAATAAGTTTTGTTCCCCCCAAATGGGACAAAGAATTTAAATGACAGATACACTACATTGCATAGGATCAAATCATGACATCAAAGTTCTTACAAAGAAAGGAGTATACAATTTTATGTTATCGATTCAAACAAACACATTTACAGAAGCTCAACGATGTAACATTAAATAAAACAAAGTATAAGAGCTATGGTGTTACAAGCTTACACGAATAGTAGAGGAGGTTTGGCAGTAGCACAGAAAACCAGTTACAGCAAGCCTAAAGTTTTGTACAACTAACGAACTAAAAAGAAAATTGTACACATTAGCAATGACGTCGTAGAACAAGTTCATGTTGTTTTGTACTTAATGCAGATGAGGAAAAAGTTGCATTGGCATATACAGAAGTTAGCTGTAGAATAGATAACTGTTTCGTGTGTTTTCAGTAGACTAAACAGAGTCTCCAACACTGAACTCCTAGAGTCTCTGAAACAACTAAACTCCTGAAGTACTTGAAGCAAATTGTACGGTCGATAGTTCTAACCACTTCTGACTCCCAGAGTGAGATAATGACTTTTAACGCAATAACCCTCTACGTTCCGTGGCGTTCAACTTCTGCACTCTAAGGGATGTAATTTTTAACTCGGATGGAATGCCGCATCTACTGCAATTAATCTACGTTTTGTTATATACAAAAGTTATTCTTAATCTTTTATTCGTAAACTATGCAACTTGGAATTTTTGAATATATCTCGACACAAATCCTGTTAAACGTACAGAACGCAACACTTTTAATGTAATGAATTGTACAGTTTTTGTAATTTTGACATAACCATAACTCTCACAATGTCATTGGGCATATAACTTTTTAAATACACCTGACTTGTACTTTTTATCGTCTTACTTTTCTCCGCTCTAGCATAATGTTCGTTATATGCTCTGTCTGTACCTGGACTGTACACATGTAAAACCTGTTTCTTCTTCATCTTTTATATGAAACATTTATAAATGTATCACATTTACGGCAGTTTTCAGAAACATTTGAATATGACCTAATTTAAAGGCCAAAACCAATGCCGGACTCAGTAAAATTCTCGACAGCGACTGGAGTGTTTTTTGATTTTTTTTTTGCTCTGTACACGGTTCCATACTTCAACTGGTAAACACAGAACCCTTATCGGATCACTACGTTTTCTATCTGTCTTTCTATCTGTTTGTCCAACTGTTAAGACCCCTTTCGCTCACCAATGGATAGAGGTGCCAAATGTGGACATTTTTGTCACATATTGGTGTCTACCGCCCGTTGGTGGTATAACGAAATTAACCTTCTAAGTCAGTGAAATCAAAAGGTACGTACATATGTTGATACTCGCAGACTCAATCAATAAAATCTATGGGGTACTTTCCGTTGACGTACTACCATGAAATTTGGCAAGAAGCAAGGTTTCACAGTTAAAGTAAAGGAAAAAAGATTTGAAAATTGTTAATTCGTGATTGTTTCAGAAAATATATTTTTTGCCGTTACGAACTTACATTGTGTTCGTAATGATTCATAATTCTCAGGAACAACTGTAGAAACTTTGATCTGGTTTTCAGTAATAGTTAAAGTGATTCATGAGGAAGATTTGTGAGAATAATTTATAGATATTTCGTGCTAAATGGCTGCGATACGATGAAATGAAGTACGCTGCCACTGCGGAAACGATGTCTTTACAATCTAGAGGTGATAGGCATAAGGCTGTGCGAGTTACTTGTCTTGTTGACACTAGCATTGCAGGTCCTTTACTGACAACTCATTCTACATGCAAACACTATCTGGCAGTTTATGCCTACATCAAGTACAACGACCGTAATGTTTCAGAGCAAAGTAATACTGGTAATCGATGTAGGAATATACTTCCACTTTTTGGGATGATGGCGCGATATTGCATAAAATTTTCGGTGTAGCATTCCATAGAAGAATTTGACATTCGCATAAAAACAATAGCCCTCTGACAGGATGTACTGTTTTAATCTCTGGACAGTCGCATGAAATCTTGCCGGTAGTCGCAAGAGGACCGGGAGCAGACGAAGTCGACGCATCTGTAACTGCCGATTAGCCTAGCATACTAATATAATTCCAGAATTAATAAAATAAACAAGAAATTAAAACAGCGAATGTGAAATTACACAAATAATTTAGACTTAAAACACTCTCGAAAATCTTGTAATTCCCATGACCGATATCTTGCCATTATCGATTCCCAGCATTGAGGACCTATCTGTACACCTCATGAAGATTTTACGGAACACTCTGAGCTCGAGTTCTATTCGCATTTGTCCGTTTCACTTGTTCCGAAGACTACTTGTGTCGCCTTCCACAACACTGGCGATGTTCTGTAGAGCTGACCCATACACAGGTCGATCACAGGGTAACTACTGTAGTTTTCTCTCTGACTTTCGCCATTCAGTAACATACAGATAAAAAAAGATAAGTGCCACAGACGTAAAACGGCGGACATGGTCGCTACGGAATTGGGTTTGAGTAGGGAGAGTGCTAGAGGGAGCGACGTTAGTCCAGCTGCTGGGGGTGTGGGGTGGGGGAGGGAGGTGGGGAGAGGCGCCCTATGGAAATCAGATCTGCTCGGCGAGTGTGCCGACTGGCAGCTGACGCCCTGCTATCTGGTTAGGCGGCTGCAGGCGGCAAGGAGACACGGCGCAACTCAATCAGCAGGCGCGGCGCGATGCGGCCCGCCGGTGTGACAGCGCCTGGGGACCCGCCGGCTCCAAGTCTACTGGCGCCCACCGGCCGCACATCCTCCACTGCGACGTTTCGCGTAGTGGCTGCCGTGCACGAACAACTCGATGACTAGCTGACTCAGCTTATCCATTGACTGAATCCTGAACCACAAAGGACGTACTGATGAAATTCTGTACACTACGCCGTCTAGGGTTTCTATCATTTCCGCTTGACGCGTCGGGCGAGAAAGCTCTGCCGGTTCACACCTCTATCGGAGCGCTGCGAGAACTACCTTGTTCCTCCTCAGTGTCGGTTGTTTGTTTGCAACATACTCCATTACAACTTTATACAATACTACATGTATTTATTGTGTGTGTGTGTGTGTGTGTGTGTGTGTGTGTGTGTGTGGAGCGCAATGTTCGGGTTGTATAATAATGTTGATGATGATGATGAACGAAAGTAGTGGGTGAAACCCGGTGTCGGCACATAGCTCCTCGAGATTAGCACCAAGGGAGCCTGCCAAACTTAGCATCCCCATTCGACGGACAGATCACTATCATTCGCTTCATGAGACACTATGGAGACGCCTGGTTTTTAAACCAGGATGTTGCCGCAAAGACTGGTGATCACGAACATTACACCACCTCTTCTCCTCTTGCGTCCAAATGCTGGCAGCGAAAATTTTTCACACAACCAGGATTCGAACCGGCTTATCCCCGGATCCCTCAGTGTCGTGTCGTGTGAGCCATTGTGTGCGTTGGATTGTCGTTTGTCTCTCAGCGTCTCGTGACTGTGGCTCAGATTTGACATGGTGTTTGTTGTGTCTAGACAAGACAGCCTAGACACAATGAGAGGAAGCCGAAAGGCACGCGCTAAGCTCACGCAGATGGGCGTGAGGTCTGAAACAGGATACGTAATGAATGCTATAAAGAAAAGTACGTAGCTTCTGGAATACTTAACTTTAATCCATCCTTGTTTTACATCTGGAGATTGTGGCAATACAAGTGAGACTCTATAGTTTCAGACAATATAGTGCTAATGGCGCCTTGCTAGGTCGTAGCCATTGACTTTGTTGAAGGCTATTCTAACTATCTGCTCTGCAAATGAGCGAGGCTTCGTTAGTGTGCATCGCTAGCTACGTCGTCCGTACAACTGGGGCGAGTGCTAGTACGTCTCTCAAGACCTGCCGTGTGGTGGCGCTCGGTCTGCTATCACTGAAAGTGGCGACACGTGGGTCCGACATGTACTAATGGACCGCGGCCGATTTAAAGCTACCACCTAGCAAGTGTGGTGTCTGGCGGTGACATCACAGTGTTGTCTTGCACCATGATGCCCATGGCTCCCGTGGACTTTCTACGTACTGGTACCGTCAGTAATAGTTTTGACCAGTCCAAGCGGCATGTGCAGCTATGTTCATTGGAAATTCATGACTAGTTTGTAAACACTATCAAGGTAACATCAGGACAAGTACACATAGGATACTTCGATTCTCATTGTGTTTTATGGTTCAAATGGCTCTGAGCACTATGGGAGTTGACTTCTGAGGTCATCAGTCCCCTAGAACTTAGAACTACTTAAACCTAAGTAACCTAAGTACATCACACACAACCATGCCCGAGGCAGGATTCGAACCTGCGACCGTAGCGGTCGCGCGGTTCCAGACTGTGTTTTATGTCAAGTATGTCGCCCGCTTCAGGTTTGCAGGCTCCTTGTTCTGCACAGGCAACATGTCACTCTCACTCATCGCTATGTTTCTAATAGTAAGAGGTCTGTTCAAAAAATTCCGGAACATTCGTAACCTCACACCAATGATGTGTTGAAGCGAAATGAGATTAGCGTCCCTGGTCACGCCTCCGTTTAATGTATAACTGCCGGAAGTTTCATTGTTTAAAGTCTGTTAGTTACTGTTCAGTGCTATATTGAGTAGATCGTTGTGGTGCACAGTTGGCGAATTTCGAGATGGGAGAGTTAGACGAGCAACGCGTATGCATTAAATTTTTGCGTGAAACTCAAGAAAAGCTTTGCAGATACATATCAAATGAAACAGGAAGCCTTCGGTAATGAGTGGTTTAGCCGTACTCGGTATTACGAATGGTTTATACGATTTAAAAGTGGCCGAACGGAAGTTAAAGATGACACTAGTTTACGAAGCCCTTCGACGTCCGTCGATGACGCTCATGTCAGGAACGTCAACGAAACTGAGCGTGCCAATAGAAGACAGATTGTCCGAGAGATCGCTGAGGATCTCTTTAACACGAATGGATTACCACACCAACCATTTACTGACGATTTACAAAACTTCTAGCTCTCCTCTGAAAATCTAAAACAAACGTCAAAACAGAACAACAGCAAAAAACGAAATACTGAATACTAAAAATAAAAAACCTTTAAAAACTCAAAAATGGTTCGTGCTAGAACATTTTGAAAGGTATATTAGGATTCTACACACCAAAATACATGGTAGTTGATATATCACATCCCAGATTCAGAATGGCTGTTGGCTAATGTCATCAATTAAGTTAAAAAATGGCTCTGAGTACTATGGGACTTAACATTTGAGGTCATCAGTCATCAGTTAGGTAAAACACAACAAACTGTAACTCTTTAAATAACATATGTGCTTTGATAATCAGTCTTTTAACCTACTCAAAATATAGTTGATTGTGAAAATGCCAACTCAACATTAAATTCAAGTTCAAACCCTTTCTCATGAAATGAACACTGAAAAAAACTTTGTAATTCTGATCAAAGTGCACAAAGGCAACAATTAATAATCTTTTTCAGTTCAGATGAACTTTTCTATTTCGCGATGACTTTTCAAATAAGGTGAATTATTTAAGAAAATGACTGCAGATTAATTTAAAATTGCATTGGAAGTGGAGCATTTCTCAAACTATAAAACTTTCCTGTAAATACTATAACTCCACACATTAGAAAGCAGTCACAACTGTTTTTACAGCTGTCGAATAATTCTTTCCATAGAATAGGATTCCTGTCCAGGTTTGTGATTTGGGATAATCACGGGTGTAAGATACAGCTTTTAGCAACACCACAGTTATTATTAAAAATCGACCAAATTTCACAAATACCAGGTCAGTTTACAGGATGCCAAATACGGGGTGGTCGAAAAGTCTATCCGCAGTGCCGTATGACTGTTAGCCGCGCGTGCCGTATGATTGTTCGCCTGCCTGGGTCACTTCCTTTCAAGTGGACACTTTTTCAACATTTAATGTGAAAATTTGTAACATTCCGGTATATTCACTGCGGCATATGGCACTCGCGGCTAACAATCATGCGGCACTGCGGAGAGACTTTTTGAACACCATGTATAAACAATTTTGTGGAAGGCTGGTGGTACTGGTGGCGTAATTTGCAGTGGCTGATAACATGGCGGCGATGCAGTCATGGCGGTACTGTAGGATTCGCCCTGTTACAGACCTTCTTGTCGTCGGTATTATTTTTTTTTGGGCCAAAAACCATGCCATGATAATAGTATCACCAAATGCAGTATCCGAGGCCCATAAATACTGCTGTTAAGCTACTCTGGCCTCAAAACTCCAACAAAATGAGCCACAATGATCCGCTACTGCTAGCGAGATGTTAACTACAGTATTGCTCAGCCTAGACTCCTTACCCGTCACAAAGGACGAGTTGCCACTTGCGTGTCAACTACACCTTTCCACTCCGCTAGCTACTTTCGAACTGCAGGGCTTCCCCACATCTTTTACATTTAACCCTACGTTCCCTAACTAGTCAAAGAACTTCCATAACAGATACAACACCCTATGTAAGCAACATTACACTCTGACATCGAAAGATCGATACAGATATTAAACAAGTCAATACTACATGTTACAGGGTTACGAGAGAATATAGACTGAGTAGTAGGAATGAGAGAGTAGAAAGACTAATTGAGTTGAGCAATAAATTTCAGATAGTAATAGTAAATACCATAACCAATAATCTCAAGACGAGGCGGTATACTTGGAGAAGGCCAGAAGAAACATTAAGATTTCAGATGACATTATTTATGGTCAGTCAGAGATTCCGAAATCAGATTTTGGGTTGTAAAGCGTAACCAGGAGCAGATATAGACTCACACCATAATTCAGTAATGATAAATAATATACTGAAATTTAAGAAACTAGTCAGCAAGAACCACTGCGCGAAGAAGGAATGAAGAAACACACTTGAATTCTTTGAGGCTACAGATACTGGGACAGTGAGAAGCGCTCTATACTGTGCATTGTGGATATCTCTAAAAGGGCAACCAGAGCATTTGGGGAGAAATACGAGGGTATAAAGAAGGTAACTGCTGAGAAACCGTGGGTAACAGAAGAAATACTTCAGTTCGTCGATGAACGAAGTGCAAAAATGTTCAGGATAATTCAGGAATATAGAAATACTTAGGACTGAATTAAATAGGAAGTGCATGGAAGGTACGGCGAAATGGCTGCATGAAAAATGTGAAGTAATCGAAAAAGAAATGGTGTTGGAAGTATTGACACAGCATACAAAAGAGCCAAAACGACCTTCGTTGAAAATATAAAGCAAGGGCCGTAATATTAAGTGTGCAATCGGAATGCCTCTGTTACATGCAGAGGAGAGAATAGATAGGTGGAAAGAGTAGATTGAAAGCCTCTGTGAGGATGAAGACTTGTCTGAGGACATGATAGAAGAAAAAAAAAAACAGGACGTGGAAGACACAAAGGATCCAGTATTACAATAAGAATTTAGTAGGTATTTGGAAGTCCTAAGACCAAATAAGGCAGAAGGTATGGAAAACATGCAATCGCAATTTTTAAATTCTTGAAGGAAGTGACAAGGAAAGTAATTTGATGTAGCAGAAATGAGAATAGTGATAAACTTAACATCAGGATTGGTGATCATGAAGCAGATGAGGTTAAGGATTTCTGTTACCTAGGAGAAAAATAGTCAATGACTGATATAGTAAGGAGGACATAAAAAGCAGACTAGTACTGGAAAAAAGGGCAATCCAGACTAAGATTAGTCGACTAGTGCCAAATATATGCCTTAATTTGATGACTGTATGGAAGTGAAACATGGACGGTGGGAAAACCGGAAATAAAGAGAATCGAAGCATTTGAAAAATGTTTGAAATTAGGTGATTGACGGCGTAAGAAACGAGTAGGTCCTCTGGAGAATCGGCAAGGAAAGTAATATAAGGAGAACACTGGCAAGAATAAGGGACACGATGATAGGACAACTGTTAGGTATCACTGAATAAGTTCCATGGTATTAGAGGGAGCTGTAGACGCTAAAAACTGTAGAGGAAAACAGAGACTGGAGTACACCCAGCAAATAGCTGAGGACTAGGGTGCAAGTGTTATTGTGAGATGAAGAGGCTGGCAGCTGAGAGGAATTCGTGGCAGACGTTATCAAACCAGTCGGAGGACTGATGAGCCAAAAAATGTGTCCCCCGATCCCAGTGCCAAAATTTGGAGACGTTATGAAAATCAACACTGTAGAAAGCAGATGTGTGAGCCGAACAACACAATGGGATTCGTCTAGAGTTGGGTAAAGTCACCTACAGAACCTGCCAACAAATTAAGATTGGCTGCAGCTTAGCTATCCTCTTTGTTGGCATAGTTGAGCTGATTCGGTATTTGAACTCGTGATGTGTTGCTCCACACGAAAATGCCCGTAGCACTCATGATCTGCTATTCGTCTGCCAGTCGGCATAGCTGCCTCTAAGCCATATGATAGATTTGCTTCTGTGGTATCTTTTTGTGTTAAGTAATTTAAAAATCTCAGAAAGATGTCCTATGTTAACTGCTCACCGCACAATCAAATTCTAAGCCCCATGAGACATGACATTTCCCTCTCTCAATTGCTACTATTAACCACTGGATGTACACTCCTGGAAATGGAAAAAAGAACACATTGACACCGGTGTGTCAGACCCACCATACTTGCTCCGGACACTGCGAGAGGGCTGTACAAGCAATGATCACACGCACGGCACAGTGGACACACCAGGAACCGCGGTGTTGGCCGTCGAATGGCGCTAGCTGCGCAGCATTTGTGCACCGCCGCCGTCAGTGTCAGCCAGTTTGCCGTGGCATACGGAGCTCCATCGCAGTCTTTAACACTGGTAGCATGCCGCGACAGCGTGGACGTGAACCGTATGTGCAGTTGACGGACTTTGAGCGAGGGCGTATAGTGGGCATGCGGGAGACCGGGTGGACGTACCGCCGAATTGCTCAACACGTGGGGCGTGAGGTCTCCACAGTACATCGATGTTGTCGCCAGTGGTCGGCGGAAGGTGCACGTGCCCGTCGACCTGGGACCGGACCGCAGCGACGCACGGATGCACGCCAAGACCGTAGGATCCTACGCAGTGCCGTAGGGGACCGCACCGCCATTTCCCAGCAAATTAGGGACACTGTTGCTCCTGGGTTATCGGCGAGGACCATTCGCAACCGTCTCCATGAAGCTGGGCTCCGGTCCCGCACACCGTTAGGCCGTCTTCCGCTCACGCCCCAACATCGTGCTGCCCGCCTCCAGTGGTGTCGCGACAGGCGTGAATGGAGGGACGAATGGAGACGTGTCGTCTTCAGCGATGAGAGCCGCTTCTGCCTTGGTGCCAATGATGGTCGTATGCGTGTTTGGCGCCGTGCAGGTGAGCGCCACAATCAGGACTGCATACGACCGAGGCACACAGGGCCAACACCCGGCATCATGGTGTGGGGAGCGATCTCCTACACTGGCCGTACACCACTGGTGATCGTCGAGGGGACACTGAATAGTGCACGGTACATCCAAACCGTCATCGAACCCATCGTTCTACCATTCCTAGACCGGCAAGGGAACTTACTGTTCCAACAGGACAATGCACGTCCGCATGTATCCCGTGCCACCCAACGTGCTCTAGAAGGTGTAAGTCAACTACCCTGGCCAGCAAGATCTCCGGATCTGTCCCCCATTGAGCATGTTTGGGACTGGATGAAGGGTCGTCTCACGCGGTCTGCACGTCCAGCACGAACGCTGGTCCAACTGAGGCGCCAGGTGGAAATGGCATGGCAAGCCGTTCCACAGGACTACATCCAGCATCTCTACGATCGTCTCCATGGGAGAATAGCAGCCTGCATTGCTGCGAAAGGTGGATATACACTGTACTAGTGCCGACATTGTGCATGCTCTGTTGCCTGTGTCTATGTGCCTGTGGTTCTGTCAGTGTGATCATGTGATGTATCTGACCCCAGGAATGTGTCAATAAAGTTTCCCCTTCCTGGGACAATGAATTCACGGTGTTCTTATTTCAATTTCCAGGAGTGTATTTCCGCATTTAAACCCCAATGATGGCACGTATTACGACCTGTGAGTAACATTCATAGACAAATATAATTGTACAGCTTAGAATTATTCTAGGACTTGCCGAGTATAAGTATTCATACCGCAAATTACCTTCATTACCATTGGAAATCATTCACGTTTGTGCTCAACCAAATCCTTGAATATTCTCGTATGGGTCTACACGTTAAGACATGTGCGGGAAATAATTATCTGTGTTAGTAAAAAACTCCAGAGCAAAAGGAATAATACCAAATATTAATAATGGAAGTTTAATGTTACGTAATCTTTAATCAAATCACAGAATCGAGAAATAAGAGGGAGTAACTATTTGGGTTTTCAACCTATCCCATTTTTAATGTTATTTTAAAAATATGTAATTCTCATGAGATGCCAGGTAGTTATACAAAAGTTCAAACTGTCTTACCATATGATAACATCAAATGACGCTAGTGAAGTGTTTCCTTTAAATTTTTCTGGAAATATGGCTGTAAGCCTGACCTATGTTGGGATATGCTTTCCTTATTTTTAGAATGTAAGCTTAGTATAGCGACAACAACGAACTTGTATGCAATTTTAAGTCTGCTTGTGATCAATGTGACGATTGCTGTCGAAAATATTATCGTTAATCATAACTGTTGAATTCGCTATTCTTGGAAATAACGGCTACTTGCCTATGGAGGATTGGTATGTATTATATACAACTTGTTAGTACTTTTAGAAAAAATTAAGGAACACGAATTCTATCGATTGTGAATGAAAGAAATTAACTGATGCAAGTAAACAGGTATTTATCTCCACGTCATGGGCATTAACTGTCGAATGTCACGTGTGTACAGGATGTTTAGGTGAATTCGTTTGGGAAGTGCACAGGTTACCTCTACTCAGAGATCCGAACGGAGTATGAATAACGGTGCAAGCTAATTACAAGATTTCGTATTGCAAGAGCTTTAAAAAGCAACTATCATAGAACTCAAGTAAACATTACGTTTTAGTTTTCGCTCCCGAAATTTCAGAACTGATATGACCCAACCACGGGCAGCAAACAACGCGATTTAGATCTTGACATGTTGCTCCATTCTTTTTATTACATAATTCCCGTGTTTCGCGGCTTTGCAGTAAATATTCATCGCTACAGCCCGACCTTTTAATCTTCATGCAGTATTTCATATTTTAATCTGCTTTAGAGTCAAATTCATTCTCTAAACAACGCACACAGCGTGGATAAACCTTATCTGCGCAATATCCTTCCTTCCAGCAGCACTAATCCCGTAAGGAAGGTAGGAGATGAATTACTGGCGGAAGTAAAGCTGTGATGACGGTTCGTGCTGTGTCACAACATAACTATTTTGAGAAGATTATTGCATATTTTAAGGATTCTGGAATCACTGTGAACTTGGAAAAATCAGAATGTGGAAAAGAAATGGACAGAATATTTGGGGATGAAAGGCAAACTTAAAACTTTCGAGTCTCGATCTGGCATACAGTTTTAATCTGTGAGAAGGTTCCAAATTATATTTCTTCTTTCCTTTATGTTCACAGCTACCACATGTTAGAGTGAGCTGTTGTGATGTTATCACATTGCCGAGTTGTAACACTCCTATCTGCCTAACTGTAATATTCCTTCATTCCAAAACGCGGCTAGTGTCTAGTTATTACTCCATACTTTGTCCATTTCAGCCCACATTAAATTAAGCTTAAATATGACGACCATTAAACATTGCTACCAGGATGGCGATTCATTAAGCAATGAACTTCAATAAAAATCATCTGATGAGGAAACAACATAAAATAGACACTGAGGTGGAGAAAGTCATGGGATAGAGATATGCATATATACTGTATGTAGCGTATATAGAATCAGCAGTCAGTTCATGTGACAGCCCATTACATATGGTGAAGAAGAAAGGTGGCTCGATTAAACTTGTCTTAGGTTCTAGACAGATTAACACTGTCATTTCAACAGAAACAGACCTCGAACATTAGAAGAACCCTTGCAAAATTTCTGTGGTATGCAGATTTTATCCTCTGTAGACGACGTCCGAGTAAGTTTTTGGCAAATAGAGATACACCCAGATTGTAGAAATTATACTGCTTTCTTATGTTTCAGTGTATGCTGCCAGTTTCGTAAATTACCTTTTGGCCTCAACATCTCGTCAGCTGGATTCGAGGTTTGAGTACTATTTTACCTGACTACTTGAAAAGACACTTAACATCCTATGTTGAAGATATTCTTATAGCAGAAAAATCTGTCACAGCATAACTATTTTGAGAAGCTTACTGCGTATTTTAAGGATTCTGGAATCACTGTCAACTTGGAAAAATCAGAGTATGGAAAAGCAAGAGCAAAATTTCCTGGTCATCTAATTTTATCAGGAGATATTGGATCAGACCCAGAGAACCTTTAAACAATTAGAGCAATTCCCCCTCCTATCACAAAACGTCAAGTTAGAAGTTTCCTTGGTTTAACTAATTTTTATCGCCGTTTTTTAAGTACGAAAATTCTTGCCACTCATAAATTATGTTCACTTACTGGAAGAAACACCATATGAACTGGGATGAACAAGCACAGTTGGAGTTTCAGGTTCCAAATATGCGCTTCTTAATGCTCCAAAATTTGCCCATCCTGATTTTTGATGAGACTTGCTTACCAACGAAGACGTCAAAAATTGGGCTTGGCGCTCATCTGTTCTAAGAATCTGAAGAGAATGGTATAGCTGTGCAGTGAAGTATAGCCTTTGCCAGTCGTGTGTTGTCTCAATCTGAAAGAAATTTTTCTGTAACCGAGCTTGAAGCATTGGCAATTATGTGAGCATTTTCAAAATTTCGGTTCTTTTATTTGGAAAACATACAAATGTGTACACTGATCATCGAGGACTTCAATTTTTAATGTCATCTAATCTAAACCACGATAGTTTGAAACGCTGGGCCTTGTGTTTACAAGAGTTTAACTACACTGTTGTTTACATTCCTAGTACTCTAAATGTTCCATGCGCAGGCTGCGTTTGGAGTGGTATAGTGACTGGAGCATGGAATGCTGATGAATGGTGTCATTTTGTGTTCAGTCATAACTATCAGTTCTATACCGCACCAAATGACAGTATTTGATGAGAACATTGGTGAACTGGAGGTTACACTCGTACAATGTTTTGAAGAGACACAGAGATGTTACCCCAGGCATCATCACGTGGGAAGCAATCGGATATGATTTCAGATCATGGCTGGTAGAGATTGAGTGAATTCTGGCAGGACAATGGTAGATCATGGATATGCGACGGTACTATGGTACCATTGTCCAGCAGGATACTGCTCGCCTACAAATGGCACAGATCTCTATGAACGGTCTACATGATTGTGACATATTCTGTGGTGTAGTGGCAACTTCTGCCACCGAATGTATCAGGATGACCAAATGTAGCGGGAAGAGGTAAAAGGCACCATATTAAGACTCGTATGAGCTTTCCAAGTGATTTATTTTTTCCAACTACAGTGCCATGTTCCTTCGTTCAGCGTCACAGGGTCCCACAATGCTGAGGACACCACTTCACTGTCTGCAAAACTGCTTGGCGCGGAATGGCTGCCTTAGCGACCCGTGGACGCACAGTGTGTCGGCCTTGTACGCCAGTGGAGATGCGGCATCGTCAGGATGCCGGCAGTCGGCTCAGTGTTCTGCGTCCCTGCCGACTCAGTGCCACTCAGTGTGAACTGCAGGTGGCCAGCTGTGTGCCTCTCGCCGGTATGCCTCAGATTGCGGCGCCAACAAGCGCCCCCGATCTTGTGTCTGAATCTGCGGTGTTCGAATTTGAGGCCCTCGCCTCAGGATGCCTCCAGCGTGTGTTGGAAGCCAGAATGACTGCCCACGGTAGTGAGGCTTGGAGTGGCCCATCGCTGGCTGGATACTGACCCCGTGTCGGCCTCAGAGGGTAGAACAAGTAACCCGCCGTGGACTGTAACGCAGGCACCCCATCTTCTGCTGCACGTAGCTGTTGGTGTGACACACCCCGCCATCAAGGAGAGCTGCCACACTTAACTGAATCTCGTTAGAAACCCATATCTATTTATATGTGGCTGTCTGCCTCTGTTTCGCCATACACGCCGCTTCGTGCCACGTGCTCATAACATGCTAGGTTGCCCAGTGGGCCCCTTCTGCCTGTGATTTGCGATGCCCAAAACAAGTACGTATACTCTTTCAGCAATTTGACGGCCCTGTGGCCTCTACTGTACTTCGCAACTGTTGGAATGCGTAACTCACTGCAATCCGGCCTGCATCTGGCTGTAACTTGTGCTCAAAATATTGCACAAAACTAACTTTCCTGATCCTAGACGGTGGTGCTGCTACAGTGATCATAGAGATCCCCCAGGTCTGCCCCTCATACAACAAGTGTAGGGCCTGTTCAGACGCCAGTACCGTCACATTACCAGTATCTAGAACATCAAGAAGCTGTTACAACAGTTGTAGGTCAGCTACCACAAGAGATGATACAACTGTTTGTTAGCATCCATCCCAACCAATGCATTGCGTGCATCCATCTAGGCGTGGGCGAGTGTGGTGCAATGTGCAAATTTGTCCCGATTTTGTAATCTCTGCAGTAACGTTTCATATATTCTCCACCACTGACCTTAATTTCGTTTACTCTTCCCCTTATGAACGTTTCTCTTATTTTTGTCAAACGGTTTGTTAGCCTTTAGGTAGCAACCACACTCTACCCCCCCCCCTCTCTCTCTCTCTCTCTGTCTCTCTCTCTCTCTCTCTCTCTCTCTCTGTCTCTCTGTGTCTGTCTCTGTCTCTCTCTTTCTCTCCCTCTGTCTCTCTGTGGCGTCTGTCTGTCACTCTCTCTCTCTCTGTGGTGTCTGTCTCTCTCTCTCTCTGTGGTGTCTGTGGTGTCTTTCTCTCCCTCTCTCTCTCTCTCTCTCTCTCTCTCTCTCTCTCTCTCTGTGGTGTCTGTCTCTCTCTTTCTCTCTCTGTGGTGTCTGTCCGTCTCTCACTCTCTCTCTCTCTCTCTCTGTGGTGTCTGTCTGTCTCTCTCTCTCTCTCTCTCTCTCTCTGTGGTGTCTGTCTCTGTCTCTCTGTGGTGTCTGCCTCTCTCTCTCTCAGTGGTGTCTGTCTCTCTATCTCTGTCTCTGTCTCTCTCTGTCTCTCTCTCTCTCTCTCTCTCTCTCTCTCTCTCTCTCTCTCTCTCTCTCTCTCCCTGTTTCCAGCGATATGCACTCCATACAGCCGGAATTGTAGGACCTAAAAATGGGAGCTATTTTTATCAGCAGTTACGGATTTTGTTACTGCGCTATTGTTCTGCAATATCATACCTGAATATCATCAATACCCATAATTTTAGGTGTGGTTTTCAGTCAGAATAATAATTTTATGCAGTTGCCCACACTAGTTAGTCCTGTGTAAGCCTTTTCATCTCGGAATAACTACTGTAAGCTATATCCATTTGAATCGTATTACTTTTTTCATGCTAAGCCCCTCCACCCCCAAGAATTTCTACTCCAGACACTTTTATGCAGTACAAAATTAACTATTCCTTGTCTCAGTATGTTTCCCATCAATCAAGCCCTTCCTTTAATCAAATTGTGTCATAAATTTATTTCTTCATAAATCGGTTTAGCACCTCTTTATTATTTATTCCATCTACTCATCTAATCTTCAGAATTCTTCACCAGCACCACATTTTAAATGCTTCTACTCTGTTCTTATCTGAACAGCTTATCTTCCACGTTTCACATCTGAATAAGCCTACACTCCACTTAAACACTTCCAGAAAAAAGTTCCTAAAACTTATATTTATATTAGATAATAAATTTCTCTTTTTGGGAAATGATTCTCATGTTACAGGAAGTCTGGATTTTATATAATCTTTATTTCAGCCGTCATCGTTCTTTTGCTGCACAAATAGCAGAACTCCATTGCTGATTTTAGTGTCTCATTTCCTTGCCTAATTTCCTCAGCGTCACCTAATATAATTACACTCCATTCTATAACATTATTTTAGTTTTGTTGATATTCTAACTTGTAATCTATTTTCAATGCATCAAATGCATTAAACTACTCATTCAAGTCCTTTGCTGTCTCTGACAGAATTAGTGTCATCGGCAAATCTCAAAGTATTTACTTCTCCTCCCTCAACTTTAATGTTATTTCCAAATTTCTCCTTTGTTTCCTTTACTGCTTAATCAATGTACAGAGTGAATAACGTTGGGGATAGACTCCAACCCTATCTCACCCCTTCTCTGTTATTGCTTTCCTTTTATGACCTTCGAAGCTATAAATAACATTTCACTCCCTGTATTGTATTCTAATTCGAACACTGTAGTGCAGTCGACATTGTCTAAAGCTTTTTCTAAATATTTAAGTGTTGTACATATATAGGTTTACCTTTCTTCAACCTGTCTTCCAAGATAAGTCATATGGTCAGTGTTGCCTCAGATGTTCCTAGTTTTCTGCGACACCCAAACTGATTGTCCACGAGGTGAGCTACTATCAATTACTCCATTATTCTGTAAATAATTCGGGTCAATATAATATAACTGTGGCTTATTGAACTGACGGTTCGCTTGTATTTACATCAGTCAGCGCCTTCCTTCTTTGGAACTGGAACTATTACACTCTTTTTCAAGTTTAAAATTATTTTGCGTTTCTCATACACCATGCACACTAGGTAGAATAATTGTGCCATGTCTAGCTCTCCCATAAATCTCAATAATACTGTCAGGATATCGCCTACTTCATGGGCCTTGTTTTAATTACAGGTTTTAGTGCTTTTCAAGCTGCTTCTCGCACTGTATCAAACTTCACCTTCAGCTAATTCTTCATTTGTAACATTATTCTCCAGCGTGTTTACCACACGTAGAATCTCGGTATATTTCTTCCACTTTTGAGCTTCCCTTTCTTTGCTGACACTGGTATGCCATCTGACTCTTAATACTAAAACAGCTGCTGCCCGTTTTCTCCAAAATTCTTATCAATATTCCTGTATGCAGCATATATCTTTTCCTTAGTCATGCATGTTTCTACAGCTTTGTATATGTCACAAGCCATACCCTGCTTATTCATTTTGTATTTTCTGTTAATCTCACTTTTGGGCGTCTGTTTCCATTTCACCCCCTTCATCTTCTGCACTGTTATATTCTCTTCACTCTTCAATTAAATTCAATGTCTGCTGTGTTATACAAAGATTTCTAAAAGCCTGGACATTTTACCTATGTTGTCGTCTGCAACCTTCACCATTTTATACATGAGAATTACCCATTCGTCTTCTATTGTAGTTCTTTCCTCTGCTTCAGTCCAAAGCTGACTATGGTAGTTCTGAAACTCTAGTCTCTGTTTCTTTCAGCTTACCCATCTCTCATCTCCTCAACTTCCAACATTTTTGCAATTTCATCAATTTTCAGCTGCAGTTCATAAGCAATAGATTATCATCGCAGTCGTTGAAAACGTCTTAAGTTTAAAATCTGGTTTTGTAGATCTAAGTTGTACCTCTCCTCCATGAGTCCATCTTCTTCCACAGTACCGAAATCAAGTGCAAACGATAGTTAAATGATACTACATACAAATTTTTACCATGTTCTTTCATCTTTCATATCTTCCATCCAAACCTCGATCTCCTATTTTCCTTCTCTGATTCTCCTACTATAAAATTGCACTCATCCATCACAATGAGAGTATCATCTCCCATAACTACCTGAATAATTTCTTTTATTTTATCATACATTTCGTCAATCTTTTGCGTAGTTAGTTACCCATACTACTGACGTGGGTGTTAGCTTCTTTAGTGCGTTCGCTATGCTGTTCGTAGCTCTTTGCCTGAACTCTTGCATTCTCTTTCATTAAAAGGCCTACTCCTACATCACCCCGATTTGATTTTATATTGGTCACCTTTACTGACTTGATAAGAAGTCTCTTTCCTTCCTGCCACAGCACTCCACTAACTCCAAATACGTCCAGCTTCAACTTATCCACTTAACTTTTTTCTTTTTAGTTTCTCTAACCTAGCTTCCAGGTTAAGGGCTCTAACATTCCACGCTTCAACCAGTGGAATACCAGTTTTGTTTTTCCTGAGGACGACTTATTGTTGAGTAGTCTCTTCCCAGCGATCCGAATAGGGGACTATTTTACTTGCACAGTATTCTACCCAAGAGGATGCTGCCATCATATAACCATACAGCAGAGCTGCATGGCCTCGGAAAGTATAGTGGCCGTAGTTCCCTTTGCTTTCAGCTGTTCTTAGTACCAGCCAGGGTTGCTAACTGCCCGGCTTTAGACATAACAGTCCGGTTTTTAAATAAAAACTGTGATGTGCGGTCGAACGTCCCGGCCAGACACCAGAAGTCCGGTTTTTGGACCCCTCTCAATTAAGCGAAATTCATGTTTACTAATTTCATTTTTTAAAAGTTTTTACAGAAGCCAAATAATGAAAATGGAGTCAGTTAAACCTTTCACTTCGATCATTGTTTGGTTTCAATATTTTGTGTCAGATTGTGTCATAAGTTATGAGCATTATGGATTTGTCGCAACGAGTTCTAATGTACAGGTTGTGTCAAAAAGAATCATCCGATTTGGAACATCTATAGTTCTGAAGCTAATAAACACATAAAATGAGTTTTTGATGACGGAAAAGTGAAAAAGGTTTTTCATACATTTTCATAGGTATTCCCTATGTTCCCATTAAAACTCACGGCAATTGTTCCCACACTGCAGCGATCATGTTTTGAGTTACAGTTTCTACAGCTGCTGTTATGCGACGTCTCAGTTCATTCATCGGTGTTGGTAACGGAGGGACGTAAACAAAGTCTTTTATAAACCCCCACAGGAAGTAAAAACATACAGTCGGGTCGTGTGAACCTAGGGACCTGTAATGTAAGGCTGGATCATTTGGTCTTGTGCGACCGATCCATCGTTCAGTAATTCTTTGATTTAAAAATTCCCACACCCCCAAATGTCAATGTGGCGGGTCCCCATCCTGTTGGTAAATGAAGTCTACCGAACCAGTCTCCAACTTTGGGAAAAGGAAGTTCTGAAACATATCGAGATATGTGCTTCATGAACAGTGTCCTCGGCAAAGAAAAATGACCTCACACCTTTTCCCGTGAAACTTCAAAAACGCATTAAATTTTGCAGAGTCCCTCTCATGTTGTACAACTTAATGTGGTTGTTCCGTACCCCATATTCTCACATAATGATTGTTCAACTTCCCATTTAAATGGAATATTTCTTCGCCACTTTACACTAAGCGTGGAAGAAAATTGTCATTCTCCAACCCGCCAAGAACGGAATTACAGAACTCCTCACGTTGTTGTTTGCCACCTCCACGAAGAGCCTGCAGTAGCTGAATTTCGTATGGTTTCCTCTCTAATGCTCTGTGCTGTAGGAGGATCCCATCATACCTACTACGAAAGTCACACTGAACAGTTATTACTGACCTGCAGTGCTTTCTGTTGTCCCGACGACATTTTTGTTAGAACTGAAGTGGGCGCACACTGTTGCTACCTAGCGGGAACCATGTAAAACTCAACAGTTTGCTCTTTCTACCAGTACGTTGTTCACGCACATGTCTCAGATAACATAATGGTTATGATTTTTTTTTAAAAAATCGGATGATTCTTTTTGATACACCCTGTATTTTGAGTTGGCGCGTTCATTTGGTCGACAACCTGTGACAAAGAGGTCAAAGAGGCTCTGTACATTTATTACACTGCGGTGTCCCTGTATTTTGAGTTGGTGCGTTTATTTGTTCGACAACCTGTGGCAAAGAAGTCAAAGAGGCTCTGTACATTTATTACACTGCGGTGTCCATTATGGTCAAGTCATCTGAAGATCGCTCCACTAACAACGAACTAAGAAAGACAGGCCAATAATAACTTGTATTTTCTTATGACAGCTGCATGTTACTTCCACATAGACAATCAGAGTTTATTAGTTTATGCCTATTTTCGAAATTGGAAATTTGTGGTACGTTCCTATGGGACCAAACTGCTGAGGTGTCGGTCCCTAGGCTTACACACTACTTAATCTAACTTAAACTAACTTTCGCTACGGATAACACACACACACACACACATATCCGAGGGAGAACTCGAACCTCTGAAGGGAGGAGCCGCGCGAACCGTGGCAAGGCTTTCTAGGCCGCACGGCTATGTCTATTTGTCCTTCGGCACAGTTGTACTATATAGCGGCAAAAAACGACAAATAGAACTAGCCGTGACAATGACACATTTTCATTTTATTATCAGAGCTTGCAATTAAGAACTAGTATTTAAAAATGAAATACCGCTGTCGAGCAAATGAACGCGCTAAGTATACCCATTGCCACGACGGCTGATTGATATAGTGAAGTATTTTGTCGCAGCTGTATTAGATCAACAGCAAAGGGCGTGAGTTTAGTTTAAAATTAAAGTGTTGAAGAACGGCACTGTAGTGGTTCAAATGGCTCTGAGCACTATGCGACTTAACTTCTGAGGTCATCAGTCGCCTAGAACTAAGAACTAGTTAAACCTAACTAACCTAAAGACATCACACACATTCATGCCCGAGGCAGGATTCGAACCTGCGACCGTAGCGGTCGCTCGGTTCCAGACTGTAGCGCCTAGAACCGCACGGCCACTCCGGCCGGCAGGCACTGTAGTGAATGAGTGATACATCTACGTATTACAGCGAGCTACTCAAATGCAGCAGACTAAAAACAGCCCCATGAGCGCCATTTCAGTGACAAATGGCTGCAAGAAACAGATGTTTCGAAGTGAGTTTCGAAAGAAGATGAACGTGTTGGATATTGTAAAACATTCCGTGTAGGTTTGACAGTAAAATACGACTCAGTGAAGGCAGTAAAGCATCACGCCAGTACCAAGACTCGTATTTTTAACGTGCGGGATGTGTTGAAGTAGTCCGCTGTTCGAAGGTGTTTTGTGCCAGAGGGAACTAGTCAGGAAGAGGAACTGTCAGCAACGGAACTAATATTAACATATGATGGAATAAAACAACATCACAGTTACATTTCACAAGATCGTGAAAATGCTCTTCTAGCTCACTTTTTGTTTTAAGATTCGAAACTATCATCCAGAATTCACTGTGGGTGGACTAAAGCTGAAGCCACAGTAGAGAATGTATTGGTTTCACATTCTCTACGACAAATTCTGAAAAAAAAGATGGTACAACTCAATTCTCGAACGCATGTTATGCTTCAAACAAGGGAAATATAAATTATTTCCAGTAACTACCCGGTACTTCGACTGAGAAGTGGCAAAGACTTCAGCTATTATAGTTTTTTACGAAGATGCTGAAGAAACATGAACTTCTATAGACATGAAGCTTAAAGAGAGAATCATTAAGACTGGTCATTCAGGATAACAACTAGCTGCTTATGGTGCTGACAACTGCTCCGTCAACTAAAGCGAAAACCATTCCGTCTCCGTGGAGCTGAGAAAAAAATGTTTGAAGCACCAGATCTTATTGCAAGAGATTGTCACTTGCATATTCTGCACAGTACTGCGAAATGTAGACTAAAATTACTGTCATCGATATTGCATCTTTAGTGGTTAAGGTATTTAATTAGTTCCCTTCAGTTCCTGCAGTCAGAGTACTCCACACTACTCCGGCACATTCCCACATGCTTTTAGACTTTTTTCTGCTTATTGCGCCAGAACTGGCTATTATTGAAATCATATTTTATAATCCAGAGTGAAGACAATACTGACAAACTTATATGGACATTCGCAGCCCATGAAACAGATAGAGAAGTGGACGACGAAGTAACACTCGCAGAGGTTTACATTTACTTTGTACAAAATCTATGACATTTATTTATTGCAAACATATAACACGTGGAAACTGATTACACAGGGAGAACTGAAATATATTCTGTTTTCCTGAAGTTTCGTGCAGAAGTTATTAATGCACAAAGTAATAATTTCTTCGGATTCAAGGCATTACAAGGGCTGAAGAAATGTCCGCAATATTGACAAGCAAAATCTGCCAGAGAAGCTCAGGAAGTCTATATTAGGATTCTGAAATATCTAGAAAAATAGTTTGATTTCAGTGGAGATTCAGTTTTGAAGCTTGGCTCCCAGTTAAAACTTGAAGAGCCCCTCAAAATGGAGAACATTATGAAACTTATAGATTATTTGAACATAAACATAAACGATGAAGAACTATTTTCTAAAGTATGTGCATTGAATTACGTCTTGCCATTCATTAAGGACTTAACAGGCTCAAACATTTCAATCAAGTGGGTCACATTTTTTAAGACATGCAAAAGCAATTAATTTGCGTAAAGTTGTTCAACTTGTGGTAGCAGTGCTATCGACCAATGAATATGCAGAGAGGATTTTTCAGTGTGATACTAAATATCCGGACAATGGAAGGAACAGACAAAGTGGAAATGGTGAAAGCCAAACGATTTGTCAGTATTAACTACTGTATGATATGTGCTGACTTTGCTACATTTGTCAATTCCCACAGTGAAAAAGAGTATGTTAAAGCTGTGAAGTTATAAAGAAAATATAATTCAAAATATAATTAGCCAAGGAAGTAGAGTCTCGCAGAAATGGCCGGTTTCGCAGTATTAACAGTGCGTATCGTGTTAAATAAATGCAAACTTCCTGTTGTAGCAGCTACAATATATGTATCTTGTAATGCGTTGTGAATAACAATAATAATAGTAATATAAAAATAATAATAACTCATTTTTGAGTTGTCGATTCTGGCAAGGTCCATGGTGTACGCATAATATGCTCACTAAATCCACAAAGTGTGTAAGAAGTACTACTCTTTGGCGTTATGACTTAGTGAACTCGTACTCCTTAAGCATTGCTCATATCTATAACTTTTGAAACTGAACGTGCCTTTTCTCTGGCGCGGTATTGTATTGCTTTTCAACGTCAACAATGCCCATGTGCTACTGAGAGTGGTATGCGCATGTGTGCGATCAAGGAGGCGTTGTTCTCGGTTTTGCAAGAAGTGGTCGTGATAGCCACGCAGCATATAAATTGAAGAATTTTCTAATGAGCTGATGAGTTAGAATGTATTGCTTCGGTTCATAGGGTACAGGTAATTTACGACTCGGTTTATTCGCGGAAAGGTGTGCGGAATTACTTATGGAGTTTGTGGAAGAAACAGCATTGTGTTTGTCAGTAATAGTCTTTCGTGGAACGTATTGATATTTGAAATACAAAACTGCATCTCTGAACTACGTTAGTCTCTTAGATTAACGTGGAAATAAAATGCACAGCTGGTTACTTTGGCGTGAATGTGAAATAAGTTTAACTGTTAATACAGGAGTGTATGACCTAGGAATTGTGAGGGAGTGTGATTCGTGACAAAAGGATAATGAGACGAAGAACATTGAATTTGACTGTTATTATTTCAAGATTAGATTTTCCATTTTATGATTGGCGTTGGTAAAATGTAGAAGAAAAGTGTTCGTATTAGGCTACACGGTCAGATTTATTTACTAACCAACCTTATTCTCTCTGTAAAGCTCCAATACTCGCAGCCGATAGCCACAAAATTACTAAACTAAGTGCCTTAGTGGACCTTTACAAGTGAAACAATCTGGACTTCCATAAAACTTCGATAGGTTAGTGTACCTGTTCTGGCTTCAGGTATTTCATACGCGAAGTGCATTTTTTTCTAGTATAAATTTCAGTATAGACATCGCTGCTTTTCCTTTATGAGCGCAGCTCTACTTCCAGCACTATTAATGACGATGGAGCAATGACTTGCACATTAATATATCAAGGGTACCGGTGGGATAGGCAACGGTTCCCGTTTGTGCGGAATTTCCGATATTCGAGGGTTAGATCAGTTATGTCGTAGGGACGGGAGTGCTGCGTGTGCCTTCATCGGATAACTGGTGTCACCCTGACAGGCGATTCATCCCGTAATTGATCAGCGTCGGCTAAAACAGCGCTTTGAACCCGCACTGAATACCGCGCGGCTCAGCTTTCAGAGGCACACAGCATAATGAAAACCAGGGGAGTGCATACTCTGTATCTCATACGTAGACAGGTGTATGGGTCTTGCTGTGATTTTTCAGAGTGACCTTTCGAAGCGAACACGTTTTTGCTATTCCCTCTTCTATTCAACTCTTGTTACAATATATAAGCACTTACATTTGTTTCAGGTTCATTCTTTTCATGAGGAATTGGACATCCAGTGCAGGGAAAATTGCTAAGCTGCCCGTTATGAGCTCATGTTGCACCGCCATATATCAAACATGCTGACACACACTGGTAGTAAACTTAACTGTTTAGAAGCTTCGGAAGCTTAATTTTGTAAATTGAGATTGGATTATCATAGGCATTAAGGGTAGTTTTTACTCTTCTGTTTGTTTCTTTACCATTGCCTGCAGTCCTATCCTACAACAGGCCGAAGTTCAAAATCCCATAAACTACTTCTATAGCTTCAATGATACTTAGCACTACTTTTCTTCCAGTGCCTTGATTACAAAGAGCTGTAGTGTTCCCCTGACTGTTCTAGACCTGTTTACAAACTCACTGCGTTAGGCTACACCTTTAGTTGTTACAGCTTACAGTCCGGAACCGCGCGACTGCTACGGTCGCAGGTTCGAATCCTGCCTCGGGCATTGATGTGTGTGATGTCCTTAGGTTAGTTAGGTTTAAGTAGTTCTGAATTCTAGGGGACTGATGACCTCAGATGTTAAGTCCCATAGTGCTCAGAGCCATTTGAACCAATTTTACAACTTATACATACTAAAGACATACAATATTATGTTGTTAGAAAAACCTAGATAATTCAGTTACATTCCATGAATAAAGGAATCCTTCTCCTTTTCCTCAAATTAGGACTCTGAGAACTTCGACAACTAGTAATAGTTTTGGTAATATAGAGAATGAATTGTGAATTTCTCTCTTTTTGATTGCACCTGATGGAAGTTGTAGCATTGACCTACATACGTATCAGTACACTAAAATTGGTTGACTAATTGTATTGTCTGTCATCAGCAAACCGTAGAATTTTTTTTTAAATTCATTCATAGCTACTAGGCTGATCTTCATAAAATATCGCAATTTGAAGTGAAACTGGAAACAACTGTAGATAACGTCACTTGCTAAGTACAATTTTACAATTTTCCTTAGTGAAGTACAATTAACGATAAGAAATGTAGTCAGAACGCTCAGCAAAGTTACAGTCCGTTGATTCAGACCACACAAGTAATGGAACAGGAGTCACCGCGCAACTTGGTGAATAATTTAAAAGTTTGAGTTGCGCGCATGGCTGTTTGTATAGGTGAACTCCCCCTCACTTTCTACCCTGTTACACTGTGAAACTGAGAAACGGAAAATCCTAGTCTAACTATCTAAAATAATTCTAATATTTTATTGGATTTTATTGTAGCATTTGTCTTTATAATTATTAACGGTTTGGTTCATATATTTAGAATCTTCACCCCTGCACGCTCTACGTTTTCGCTAGGCTTGGGTGCAACGCCCTCTGGCGGAATACTCACTAAAGAAGGACACTTATATGCAAGACTAAAGACAGTATATTACAGACACCTCCAGCGAGATCTCTTCTATTCTGGTTTTAGTTTTATACATTGACCATAATTATGTTTTATCTTCAATACCGTTTAACTCGTAGAAGTTATTATCCTGACTCACCACATGTAGGGGGCGACACCTGCTTACCTGATTGTCCACATTTCTTTGTAGTAACTAAATATGTAATGTACGAAATTTATATTGTGACCTATGTAGGGTGCTCACAGTAATTCATCTAATATATATATATATATATATATATATATATATATATATATATATATATGAAATGCAAACTATTTTTTTTAAATCCAACTTTTATTCTACATGTTTGAAAGTTTTACTGTGTGTAGATACATCCTCTACGAACCATATTTTCATTTCTCCACATAATGTCCATCCCTCTCAACTGCCTTACGCCATCTTGGAACCAGCGCCTGTATACCCGCATGGTAAAATTCTGGACCAACCTGTTGGAGCCACTATTTGGCAGCGTGCACAAGGGAGTCATCATCTTCAAACCTTGTTCCAAGAAGAGAGTCTTTCAGTTTCCCAAAGAGATGATAGTGATATGGAGCCAGGTCAGGACGGTAAGGCTGGTGTTTCAGTGTTGTTAATCCGAGTTTTATGATCGCTTCCACGGTTTTTTGAATGACATGTGGCCATGCATTGTCGTGCAACAGCAAAACATCCTGCTTTTGCCGATGTGGTCCAACGTGACTCAGTCGATCTAGAAGTTTCTTCAGTATCGTCACATATACATCAGAATTTTTGGTGGTTTCAGTTGGCATAATGTCACATGCAAGAGTCCTTCGCAATCGAAAAACACCGTAGCCATAACTTTTCCAGCAGAATGTGTGCTTTTGAATTTTTTTTTCTTGGGTGAATTTGCATGATGCCACTCTATTGATTGCCTCTTCGTCTCTGGTGAAAAATGATATAGCCATGTTTCATCACCTGTCACAATTCTTCCAAGAAATTCATCTCCACCATTCTCGTACTGTTCCAAAAGTTCGCTGCATACCGTTTTTCTTGTTTCTTTGTGAGCCACTGTCAACATCCTGGGAACCCAGCTGGCACAAACCTTTTTTAACGACAACACTTTCAGTCTTCTGCCGCGCTGGATTAGTCGAGCGGTCTTGGGCGCTGCAGTCATGCACTGTGCGGCTGGTCCCGGCGGAGGTTCGAGTCCTCCCTCGGCCATGGGTGTGTGTGTTTGTCCTTAGGATAATTTAGGTTAAGTAGTGTGTAAGATTAGGAACTGATGACCATATCAGTTAAGACCCATAAGATTTCACACACTTTTTTTTTCAGTATTCTGCAAACACTTCCTTCCCCTATCCCAACTTAGCGTGACAATTCGTTCACTGTGATGCGTCTGTCAGCAGTCACCAATTCGTTAAGTCTCAGCATATTGTCTGGGGTGTGTGTAGTACGAGGCCTGCCGCTGCGAGGACAATCCTCAATATTGCCGTGCCCGCTTTCATCACGTAACCTGATTGCTCACCGACCAACTGTACTGCAAGATCGACAGCAGCATCTCCGTACACGTTTTCCAACCTCTTGCGGATGTTTCCCACTGTCTCATTTTCACAGCACAGGAATTCTATGACATAACGTTGCTTCTGACGAACGTCAAGTGTAGCAACCATCTTGAAGACATGCTGTGACGGCGCCACTCACGGGAACAGGTTCAACTAAGTTTGAAAACAAGTGGGAAGAATGTATCTACACACTGGAAGACTTTCACACATGCAGAATGAAAACTGTATTTTTACAAAAATAGTGTGCATTTCTTTTGTAGTGACCCTCGTATGTGCATGTGTGTGTTTCGGATTACTTGATTCAACAGATCGTAAAACGCGAAAATAGACTGCAATAATTTGTATAAAAAAACAGAACCCAGAATTTTATAACATTAAGATTCAAGATATTGTTACCACTGCGCTGAGCCAAAATATAATGCCCACAACCACCGTTAGGTTGTATGCTGTTTGGTAGCGATGAAGGCACGTGACGCGGTAAGAGAATTATATGGGCGGACCAGAGTGGTGAAACTTTCTAGCGACAATAAGTGGCGCACATGCGGAAATCCGCCGACTTGGAGCGACTCTTACAAAAGCCAGATTGTTGTGGCCCATTGCGTAGGAGCGAGCATCTCGTAAACGGCGAAGCTGGCTGGCTGTTCGTGTTCTACTGTTGTGAGGATCTATGGACAGTGATTGAAGAAAGCTGAAACCACGAGTAGGCGACGTTCATACTCCATCACAGCACATAGGGATCGGAGGCTTGTCCGTGCTGTAAACGAGGGTAGGTGCCGAGTTGTGGCAGATCTGACGAAAGACTACAGTGCTGGCTCAGGTGCAAGTGTTTTGAAGTGTTTTGGAGCTCACCGTTCAGTGTACACTGTTCAACATCGTGCTCCGCATCGGAGGACCCGTAAGTGTTCCCATGCTGACCCAAGAACCTTATGACTACAGTGGGCACGGGATCATCGAAACTGGACTTCGGATCAACCGAATCGTGTCGCCTGTTCGGTTTAATCCAGTTTATTTTCAAACAAGCTTGATGGTCGTGTTCAGACACGCCGTCATCCAGGCGAAAGTTTGTTCGAAACATGCAGCGCGCCACGGACGCTGGCCGGTGGGAGCTGTGATATGTTACGGGGGACCTGTAGTAGAAATCGAAGGCACCACGACAGCTGTGGACTACGTGAACATTATCATCACCTGCAACCCCTTATCCTTGTTGTCTTCCTCACCAGCGATGCCATCTTCCAGCAAGTTAACTATACGTGCCACAAGGCCACAATCGCGCTGCAGTGGTTTGAGGAGTGTAACAGCGAACTCACATTGATCTTTGTGCCATCAGTTTCAGCTTATCTGAATCCGATGAAATCCAGCTGGGAAGCCATGGGGCCCCATCTCCGCGCCCACAAACCAACCGACCGTAAATTACGGAAGTGTGTGATCTGTGCTTAGGCATATGGTGCCACAAACCTCCGGAAACCTATCAAGTACTTGTCGAACTCATGGCACGCAGAATCACTGCTGAATTGCATTCCAAATGTGGATCGATCAATACTCCTGGTGGTCATAATGTTTTGGCTCATCAGTGTGTATATGTTCACTAGCTTCCTATTCGTACAATTATGAAAGAAGAGAGATTTCAAATATATGACCCATGATATTTTTTATTTTCCTCTGAAGCCGCTAAAAAGAAGGTGAACAGCGGTTTTGTAATTCGTGCGAATAGCTCTTTGGCAAGAATAGGTCTAGTGATTAATACTGCAAAAGTTCCCGATTAAATATTTACGACATCCTATATATAATGATTAGTTGTCGCGATTGTGTCTCCACTTGATATCACGTCCAGATGTCATAAATATCCGAAGTTTCACAAGCTTTTGTAGAACATATGTTACTGCACGCTAATGAAGAGCGTGTCAACAACGAAAGTTATCATCTTCACCTTGATGGATTAGGCCTGACGCATGTTCCATCCTCGTCGCTCAACATTATTTACGCCATCTCGTCTTCCGTATTCTAAGACTCCTTTTCCCATGTGATACACACTTAAGGCTTGTAATGGTAATCACCATTCAGCCATTGCCCCCACACGATCCTTCAGTTTTATATCATACATTAAGTCATTCACATCTTCAGCTTTTAACTAATCATCATAATCATCTTCTTCCAACGATTAGGTGCTACACTCACCTGTTCTGGTATTTATTATTCATCCATCTCCTACAAGGTCGACCTGTTTCTCCCTATTCGGTCGACCACTGATTCATTATCTGGTTTTGGCAATTTGTTTTCTGTCATTCTATCAACATTACCCTTTCATATCATTCTATTTCCTTCTATCTTCTCATGAAATGAAAAGATTTTTAATTCTGATCTTATTGCTTGACTACTCATATTACCCATTTGATTACACTACTTTACATATGAACTTTATCTCTGCTGCCTCTATACGCGATTTTTCTTGTAACTTTCGATGATTCGGAACCATACGAAACAGTAGGTATAGCCGTAACTTACAGAATTTCAGCGTTTTTCCTTTCTTATTTTTGTTCCCAAATGTCTTCCAGTTGTTCCACAGATTGCTTGGTATTTATCACTCTTCATCTGAAGGTCTTTGTCGTAGTTAAAACTAATTTCACATCCTAGACAACTGAAGTGGGATATTTCTTCTAAAATTTTATCAGTTATTAACGTTTGCGATCTGACTGGAAGCTTCCCTTTGAAAGCCATTATCTTTGTCTTAATTACTTAAATTGTAGTATTTTGCGTTTTTCCTTAGTCTACATACTGCTCTTTGTAAATTATTTTCGGTTTCCTCTGTTTAGAACAGAGTATTTAACTGTTTGCTACACCCTATTTTAATACCTGACAGTATTTCATCTTTCCATTTCATAACTAAGTCGTCAGTATACAAATTAAATAAAGGGGGTGTAGTCTATACCCTTGCCGAACACCTTCATTTATTAAAACTTCATCCGAAGTTTTCGAACCTGAATTTATAGCTGTTTTCAACGCAGCCTCTCCGCTATATGCTGAGTAGCAGCTGTCCCTTTCATAATAGTGTTATATTTTCCATTGTTTGATTTTAACTATTTCCGTATTTGGATAAAGTCTCTTTATGGTACTAATTAGGCATTTACGAAAAGATTTTGTTCCCAATATTTTCCGTTAAAGCGTCTTTTTACCTTTCCAAAGACTTTTTCCGTCCTCTATAAATATGAAGTACGTTTCTGAGCCAAATTCCCGAGGTTTTTCAGTAATTTGTTTTATTATGACTGTATTATAGTTATGCGACGGTCCACTTTCTGAAGCCTCATTGTTCTTACTGCATGGGCGATAGTTTGTAATGTTTGTATAAGAACTTCCCATAAAATTTTATTTCTTACATTCTGTAAAATTATTCTCCTGCAATTTCCTGTGTGTTTCCTATTGCCTTCTTTAAATATGGAAAAGACTTTAGCTGTGTTCCGTTTTTCACGTACAACACAGTTCTTCTAACACATATTTCAAAAATGGAGAAAGCAAATTCTAAACTAATATCTCCGTATTTGGTTAATTCAATATTAATTGAATCTATGCCTGCAGCTTTTCTGTTTTTGTTACCTTTAATACTGCTTTTAATTAATTTATATCTGTTTGCTCTACAGAGCTAATATCAGTTTCTAAGCTCTGCACGGTTGGAGTATTTTGTAAATTTTGTATGGCATATTACCTCGATATGAATAGGAAATAGCGAAAACAGATACACTGTAACAAAAAGAGCTACCACAGATCGTAAACAGTTACTCCACGGCGTGTGACTAGCGTTTTGTATCATGGACAGTTGCGTTCTGTTTGCGTTTGAATTCTCGTTATGTAATCCAAATAGTTATGCCAACGGCCCTAAGCCTTCTTGTAACACAACCGAGCGAGGTGGCGCAGTGTTTAGCAAACTCGACTCGCATTCGAAAGGACGACTGTTCAAATGTCCGTCCGACCAGATTTAGGTTTTCCGTACTTTCGATAAATTAGATTAGATTAATACTAGTTCCATGGATCATGAATACGATATTTCGTAATGGTGTGGAACGAGTCGAATTTTCTAATACATGACATAATTAGGTTAATTTAACAACATACTTAAGTTAATATAACAACTTTATTTTTTTGTGTTTTTTGTTTTTATTTTTTTTAATATTTTTTTTCTTTTTTTTTCTTAATTTATATCTAAAAATTCCTCTATGGAGTAGAAGGAGTTGTCATTCATAAATTATTTTAATTTCTTCTTAAATACTTGTTGGTTATCTGTAAGACTTTTGATACTATTTGGTAAGTGACCAAAGACTTTAGTGCCAGTATAATTCACCCCTTTCTGTGCCAAAGTTAGATTTAATCTTGAATAGTGAAGATCATCCTTTCTCCTAGTATTGTAGTTATGCACACTGCTATTACTTTTGAATTGGGTTTGGTTGTTAATAACAAATTTCATAAGAGAGTATATATACTGAGAAGCTACTGTGAATATCCCTAGATCCTTAAATAAATGTCTGCAGGATGATCTTGGGTGGACTCCAGCTATAATTCTGATTACACACTTTTGTGCAATAAATACTTTATTCCTCAGTGATGAATTCCCCCAAAATATGATGCCATATGAAAGCAATGAGTGAAAATAGGCGTAGTAAGCTAATTTACTAAGATGTTTATCACCAAAATTTGCAATGACCCTTATTGCATAAGTAGCTGAACTCAAACGTTTCAGCAGATCATCAATGTGTTCCTTCCAATTTAATCTCTCATCAATGGAGACACCTAAAAATTTGGAATATGCTACCTTAGCTATATGCTTCTGATTAAGGTCTATATTTATTAATGGCGTCATACCATTCCCTGTACGGAACTGTATGTCCTGTGTCTTATCAAAATTCAGTGAGAGTCCGTTTACAAGGAACCACTTAGTAATTTTCTGAAAGACAGTATTGACAATTTCATCAGTTAATTCTTGTTTGTCAGGTGTGATTACTATACTTGTATCATCAGCAAAGAGAACTAACTTTGCCTCTTCATGAATATAGAATGGCAAGTCATTAATATATAATAAGAACAACAAAGGACCCAAGACTGACCCTTGTGGAACCCCATTCTTGATAGTTCCCCAGTTTGAAGAATGTGCTGATCTTTGCATGTTACAAGAACTACTTATTTCAACTTTCTGCACTCTTCCAGTTAGGTACGAATTAAACCATTTGTGCACTGTCCCACTCATGCCACAATACTTGAGCTTGTCTAGCAGAATTTCATGATTTACACAATCAAAAGCCTTTGAGAGATCACAAAAAATCCAAATGGGTGGTGTTCCGTTATTCAGATCATTCAAAATTTGACTGGTGAAAGCATATATGGCATTTTCTGTTGAAAAACCTTTCTGGACACCAAACTGACATTTTGTTAGTACTTCATTTTTACAGATATGTGAAGCTACTCTTGAATACATTACTTTCTCAAAAATTTTGGATAAAGCTGTTAGAAGGGAGATTGGATGGCAATTGTTGAGATCAGATCTATCCCCCTTTTTATGCAAAGGTATAACAACAGCATATTTCAGTCTATCAGGGAAAATGCCCTGTTCCAGAGAGCTATTACACAGGTGGCTGAGAATCTTACTTATGTGTTGAGAACAAGCTTTTAGTATTTTGCTGGAAATGCCATCAATTCCATGAGAGTTTTTGCTTTTAAGCAAGTTTATTATTTTCCTAATTTCAGAGGGAGAAGTGGGTGAGATTTCAATTGTATCAAATTGCATAGGTATGGCCTCTTCCATTAACAGCCTAGCGTCTTCTAATGAACACCTGGATCCTACTATATCCACAACATTTAGAAAATGATTATTAAAAATATTTTCAACTTCTGACTTTTTGTTAGTAAAGTTTTCATTCAATTTGATGGTAATACTGTCTCCCTCTGCTCTTGGTTGACCTGTTTCTCTTTTAATAATATTCCAAATTGTTTTAATTTTATTATCAGAGTTGCTGATTTCAGACATGATACACATACTCCTGGACTTTTAATAACTTTTGTTAATATAACACAGTAGTTTTTATAATTTTTGATAGTTTCTGGGTCACTACTCTTTCTTGCTGTCAGATACATTTCCCTTTTCCGGTTACAAGATATTTTTATACCCTTAGTAAACCATGGTTTGTTACAAGGTTTCTTACGAGTATATTTAACTATTTTCTTGGGGAAGCAGTTTTCAAATGCATTTACAAAACTGTCATGAAATAAATTATATTTTAAATTGGCATCAGGTTCACGGTACACCTCATCCCAGTCTAACTGCTGTAGGCTTTTCCTGAAATTTGCAATTGTTAAATCGTTGACTGAACGTATTACTTTGGAGGACTGTTTAGTATTGCTGAATGGAGCTATGTCATATATTGTAACTAGCTGTGCACCATGATCAGAAAGACCATTCTCAACAGGCTGAGCATTTATCTGGTTAAACTTATCTTGGTCTATAAAGAAGTTATCTATCAGTGAGCTGCTATCCTTTACCACCCGAGTAGGAAAATCAATAACGGGTGTCAAATTGAAAGAACCGAGTAATACTTCAAGGTCATTTTTCCTATTACCCTCTTTCAGAGAATCTACATTGAAGTCCCCACAAATAATAATTTGCTTCCCCCTGTCTGACAGATAGCACAACAAGGAGTCCAAATTTTTCAGAAATTGATGAAAATTTCCTGATGGGGACCTATATACAGTTACAATTATAAATGTGCCTTTATTTAATTTAAGCTCACAGGCACATGCTTCTATATGTTTCTCTACACAAAACTTTTTTGTTTCTATACTTTTTGCACAATGATAACTTTTGACATATATGGCAACTCCTCCTTTCTCCATATTTTCTCTCATTACATGTGCAGAGAGCTTATATCCACTTACATTTACCTTATCCATATCAGTAACAATGTGATGCTCAGACAGGCATAGTATATCTATTTCATTCTCAGCTTCTAAATCTTCTAAACAAACCAGAAGCTCATCTACTTTATTCTTTAAACTCCCGATATTTTGATGAAATATACTTACATTATTTTTAATTATACTTTTATGAGAACCTTTCCTTATTCTAACATTTGCAGTACTCTCCTGTCTGAGTTTCTCATTGTGCTTAGGCCTAGTTCCTATACCAGTGGTCACATGGTGTTCAGAGAGGCAGATTAAGTCAACTGGGTTGGGTGACTTTAATTCATCAATGCAATTACCTAGGACTGAGATACAACTTGGTGGAGATAAAATTTCTGGTGATTGGTGAAAATTTATAATCGCTCCAGGCAAATGCCGGATGGTTCCTTTCAAAGTGCACGGCCGATTAACTTCGTCATCCTTCGGTAATCTGAACTTTTGCTCCGCCTCTAATGACCTCGCTTTCTACGAGATATTACATTCTAATCTCACGTGATTCCTTCTTCTTCTACAGCAAAGGAACAGAAACGGTTCCTCCCCGAATGTGCAAGAACAGCACAGCTCGTTTGAGGACGCATTACATGCAGACAAGCGTGGTAACAATGTGAAAAAAGATGGGAGAGGCCATATGGCTATATTTTTATACGGAATTATAAGAACTTAAATGGTCTTATAAATTTCCATGAACCTGTTGTGGAATCAGTTCTGTACTCCCACAACTTATTATCATCGTCACAACTCCCCGATCTCAGACGTGTGTCCTGTGACTTATTCGCACTGAATTTATTTTTAGAACAAATGCTGGTGTTATAAAATTGTCTTGCACAATTTCTTCCGTCATAACCGTTTTAGTGAACGGATGTAATAAAGGGTGGTGGTGTTTTAAATATGTAGAGTACAACGACGTCAATATTTATTTTATTGATTTGTATTATTTAATTTAACGCAAACCTATCTAAAATACTTGTTTGCATGTAATGAGCTGCCAGTGAATTATACAAAATGCAGTTTATATTTCTGTAAAGAGCTTTTGCGTAAAGTATGTCAGATAAAGAACTAACAGCAGTAAGAGGGAAACGTGAAACCTTGCCAACCGAGTAGTGAAATACGATACTGTGAAACAGAAAATTAACTTACATTTTGTATAAGTTCCCCAGCGTTTCATCAGCGATTAGCTTTCGGCCTTGGTATTTTATTCTGGATCTATGACTACTGATAAACTGGAGTTGTACACAGCCATATATTTCATAGACACGGCAAAAAGTGTTTAAAAGACAGGTTCTGCCAAAGATTCATGCTTCAAATAGCTCCTTAATGGCGTTATTCATGTTTATTGTCAACTATCTGTTCGTCGTGTAATTGCAGGAAGCTTCTGTACCATTTATCAGTCATAGCTCTTCACAATTTTGTTAAATGGAACAGAATAATCTCTTTTGCTTTCCAGAAGATGCTGTTCACACCTACGTGGCAGATGAAAGTGATTTCACCTCTAACGGTGCAACGCCGTCGGTTTCTCCTTAATGCTGTGATTTTCTGTACACATCGGCATTTTATTTGACATATTTGGGCAAGATATGGGAGTGGTTAACACCCTGGAATCGCATTCGGGAGTCGAACTAAACTTCTGTTTTCTGTGGTTTTACTTCAAACGCTTAGTATAAATGCTACGACTGTTCCTGCGAAAAGGACATAGCCTGTTTCCTTTCGCAAATCGAACCTTCATTCTTGTCGGCGGTACAAGACTCTAGGACTACTACTTCGTTTTCCCATTAAATTGTGTTTAGCATCCAAAAAAATGCAACAACCAAATTAGACAAACCTTTAGCATAATTAGCGCTTTATGTAAATTGCACCCCACTCTTTCTTGCGGTATACGTGTGCCATCATGACGTTTGAAATACCTTTAATCTACTATCTTCCAAAATCAGAGTGCTCATGTTCTCGTATGTTGTTTCAGTTTAAAGACATGTTACACGTCCTTCTCGCTCCTATATACACACCCTCTTTAATTGAGCTATCTGCTGAAAAGAAAGGAAAATACAAATCTTAAAGAACCTTAAGTCAATTTTAATCGGAAGTTTATACTCCAAAACTATTAACTAGACGGGGGCACGGTATTCCAGATTATCCGTTAGAACGAGGCACGAACTGGTACAACCCGATGCTACTTTTTTTTTCATCACTCTTCTGACTGGTTTGAAGCGACCCGCCAAGGATTCCTGCTCCGTGCCAACCTCTTCGTCTCAGAAGCTCTTACAGTCTACGTCCACAATTATTTGATGCATGTATTCCAATCTCTGTCTTCCTCTACCTCTTCATTCCTTACCTTATCAGTCCGCCTAATTTTCAACATTCGTCTCCAGCACCACATCTCAAGTGCTCATATTCTCTTCTGTTCAGCTTTCCCACAGTCCATATTTCACTACCATACAATGCTGTGTTCCAAACAAACATTCTCAGAAAATTCTTCCTCAATTTAAGGCCGACGTTTGATATTAATAGACTCCTCTGGGCAGGAATGCCCTTTTTGCCAGTGCTAGTCTGTTTTCGATGTCTTCTCTTCGTCCGTCATTGGTTATTTTGCTGCCTAGGAAGCAGAATTACTTAACTTCATCTGCTTCGTGATCATTAATCCCGGTGTTAAGTTTCCCTGTGTTCTCATTTCTGCTACTTCTCATTACTTTCGTCTTTCTTCCTTTTATTCTCAACCCATATTCTGTACACATTAGACCGTTCATTCCATTCAGCAGATCCTGTAGTTGTTCTTCACTTTCAATCTGGACAGCAATGTCATCAGCGAGTCGTATCAGTGACGTCCTTTCACCTTGATTTTCACTCCCACTCCTGAATCTTTCTTTTGTTCCCATCATTGCTTCTTCGATATGCAAACTGAATAGTTGGAATAAAAGACTACATCCCCGTCCTGCATCCGAGCGAAGTGGCGCACTGGTTAACACACTGGACTCGCACTCGGGAGGATGACAGTTCAATCACGCGTACGGCAATCCTGATCTAGGTTTCCCGTGATTTCCCTAAATCGCCTCAGGCAAATTCCAAGATGGTTCCTTTGAAAGGGCTGGCCGGGGTGGCCGAGCGGTTCTAGGCGCTACAGTCTGGAACCGCGTGACTGCTACGGTCGCAGGTTCGAATCCTGCCTCGGGCATGGATGTGCATGATGTCCTTAGTTTAGTTAGGTTAAAGTAGTTCTAGGTTCTAGGGGACTGTTGACATCAAAAGTTAAGTCCCATAGTGCTCATTTGAACCATTTTGAACCATTTAAAGGGCACTGCAGACTTCCTTCCCTACACTTCCCTAATCCGATGGGATCGATGACCTCGCTGTTTGGTCCCTTCCCCCAAATCAACCAACCAACCAACAAGTTGTGTACTACCCGTCTGTCCCGATAGGGTACCCCTATTTTTCTCAGAATTTCAAACTTCTTGCACCATTTTACATTGTCGAACGCTTTTCCCAGGTCGACAAATCCTATGAATTTGCCTAGATTTTTCTTTAGTCTTGCTTCCATTCTCAACCGCTACGTGAAAATTGTCTCTGTGGTGCTTTACCGTTCCTAAAGCCAAACTGATCGACATCTAGGACATCCTCAATTTTCTTTTTGATTCTTCTATATATTATTCTCGTCAGCAGCTTGGATGCATCAGCTCTTAAGCTGATTGTTCCATAATTCTCGCACTTGTCAGTTCTTGGTTTCTTCGGAATTGTGTAGATGACATTTTTTCGAAAATCAAATGATATGTCACCAGACTCATACATTGTACACACCGACATGAATATCCCGAGTCCCCCAAAGCTCTTTTAAATTCTGATTCTAATAATGGAACCCCTATCCCTTCTAAATCGTTTCTTCTTCTGTCACATCAATCTTCCCCCTTTACAGAGGCCTTCAGTATACTCTTTATACATATCCGCTTCCTTCTATGCATTTAACAGCGGAATTCACGTTGCAGTCTTAATGTTACCACCCTTGCTTTTAGACTCTCCTATATGCTGAGTCAGTCCTTCCGATGATCAGTTATTTTTCGATTTCTTTACATTTTTCATACAACCATTTCATGTTAGCTTCCCTGCACTTCCTATTTATTTTATTCCTTAGTGTCATCTATTTCTGCATTACTGAGTTTCCCTGAGTATTTTTATAGTTATTTCTTTCATCGATTAACTAAAGTATTCTGTTAACCATGGTTTCTTCACAGTTACCTTTCTGCACCAAAGTTTTTCTTCCCAACTTCTGTGATTGTCTTTTTTGGAGCTGTTGAAACGTCCCCTTTCAACAATTATACATGACTGTGCTTAAACTGACACACAATATTTTGTTAGCGCAACGCAATCTGACTTTCAAAATCCCCTACAAAAGAATGGCCCTGACTAACATTAAATTATACCTTTCACAAATCACTTACCTCACAAAAATCTTCACTGCTCAAGCTACTGCAATACAGCGAGCGCTACTACTGCCAGCTAAATAAAAGATTCAAACTATGGAAGGCACTAACTACTGATAGGGATGGTTAGCAAATGAAAGATATTAATAGAGAACAAACAATGTATTTACCTTGATATCATCATATATAAATATAGCAGTTCATGACAAATTTCAAAACTCCGCCATCTCTCTCCCCACATCCACCACTGCTGGCGGCTCACCTCCAACTGCGCAACGCTACGCGCTGTTAACATCCAGCTGCCCCTCTACAATGGCAGACAACAATGCAAACTAGCCACAGACTGCACACAGCACAGCCAGTGATTTCATTTTCATACAGAGAGCGCTACGTGGCGGCGGCGTTACCAATATAAGAACCTAAACAGCCTACTTACATAAAGAAAACAAACAGCCTACTTACATAGCCCCCATGCTCCCCACAAAAAATTTTACAAATTTTTTTGGGCACTGGCCAATACATATTTGTTAAAATTTTTTTTTCACAATTACAATAACAAAGAAATCAAAGGCACACACCCATTGATACAATGTTGGTCAAAAGCTAAAATTTTCTCACAGTTCATAAAGACAGTCCTCATCATTCGTCACCGTAAAATTGCAGTGTTTATCTCAAAGCCTGAGCAGTAAAAGAAAATGCACACAGAAGTAGTGGATTTCCATGCAGTCTTGAAGAAGTAGTGTTGTCCTTCCAACGGAAAGACAGTGCTGACTCTTGACATGCTGACAGGTAGTGGGCCACAATGGAGCAAACCCACAGCAGAGTCATTCGAAGTTTTGAAGAATATTGGTAGGTAGGTCATCACAGAGCAGACCCACTGGAGTCCTGGTAGAGATTGTGGTATTGGTGGGCCACCAGACGTGCAGACCCACTGCAGTCCTTGTAGAAATAATGGTATTTGTGGGCCATCAAAGATGTAGACCCACTGTAGTCCATGTAGAGATTACGGTATTGGTGGGCCATCGAAGGTGCAGACCCACTGTAGTCCATGTAGAGACGGCCAGCAGCCATCTGTTGCGACTGTGCAGGTGCACAATCACCATCGAAGAGTCTTGCGGGGAATATAGCAAGTCCATAACCACCACTTGTGCACTCACAAAGTTTTTTTGGAATTGTCCTTAGAACGAGCAATGCTGTTATCCAGTCCCTTGCTGAATTATCAACACACGTGCAAACACTGACAGTCCCTACTTCTCACATATTGTCCATATACTACGACCAACAGAAACGTGTGCAGTAAAATGTAACTTAATTTGATGAACTGTTGTCAATTACAATGTTATAACATGAGAATACAATTACAAAGGTACTAAATACATCATTAAAGAACATAACAATACAGATAACATTTGTAGTACAGGCTTTACAAAAGAATCGAACTAACATATACATCAGTGGAATTATGACATGAGTACATACATAAAAGATCACAATAACTTTTGAAACATCAACTTCACACATGAGCATTAACACAAAACAATAAATAATGTCTAAACGTCTTTACAAAGTAAATAACACATTATTAATGCCAATTGTATTTGAGGATAACAGTATTCCTCATCATAGTGAATGTAACTTAGGATTAGAAGAGAAAAAAGTTCCATGAAACAGTACACAGAGACAGGAAGAAAACAAATACACAAGGGTACACAAACATATAGTGGGATAACACAAAAGGGAAAGGACAGGGTTTGTTTTACTGCAGTATTTTGCATGGAGATCTCCCTTTGTTCATCATTATTCCCAAAAGTCCTATCTAAGCCTGCCTTCTGTATTTTGTTCACATCCTCTGTCAAAAATAGTTTTTCTCTCTGCTTTCTGTATTCTGTTCACATCCTCTGTCAATAATAGTTTTTCTCCACGGTACAGTATCCTTTTTATTTTGCCAGACCATTTTCTGATAGCTTCTCAATGCATTTCTTATAAATTTATAATAGTTAGTTTCTTATATAGTCTACTCCTCTTAAGCTAACTTAAATCTACTGAGCTCAGATGCTAAACTAAGGGACGAGGCAATGCAGCAGCACATAAAACAATTAATATAAACAGCAATAAAAAATGGAAAATCGCAAAGCAAGCTACAGTAAATCTAAATTACCAAGCAATTCAACATTACAACTAATATGAGGCAATGCGCAGCAAACAAAAAAATAAATCTGGCTTAGCAGAGTAACACAAATTAAAGTTCAGTAGCACTATGCCTGGCAAACAGCAGCTTATATCTAAACATGACATAGCTCAAGCAAAAAAAATAGTACACTAAAGATAACAATGCAGATAAGGGAAATGTATAATCATATCTTAATGTCTAAGTAATTAAAGTGGTGCACCACAACAACTTATTGTAAGAAAAATATTACCATGTACTTGAAAAGAAAATTATGTGTCCAGTTACTGTTACTAGTCCCTTCTTATTGTTCTTTCCTTTCCAAGTGCTCCTTTTTTTTAAAGAATGTGGATTACAAAATTATTATTTAATAGATCTGTTGACAGAAAGTGTTCACATTAGCAAATGCATTTTATTTTATAAAAGCAATGCTGAAACACAGCTGGAAACCAGATATCAAGTGAAATAAGCAACTACGAAAAGCAAAGCATAAAAATATCATTCAATAGTCATGTGACATTTCATAAGTCAGTAGCTCTCAACTCTCGTAGAAAGACACTTGTCATTATAATGGCCTCCCCTTTTTTTTTTCTCTACCTGTGCCGCTGAAATGCTAATGGCTTTTTTTTTTCGGGCGGCTGTCGCCCAGGTGGGTGCCCGCGACGCATTACGTGCAGGTGGTCACTTAACTTTCTTACGGAAATATTTACGACAGCAGTTTCCGCTACAGTGACAGTCTCACATAAAAATATTTCACAGGTCAAGAATTAGCGTTGCAAATCTGTAGAAACAAAACCCTATAAATATAACAGTGTCCAAAAAATTTTCGCCAGCATTGTGATACATTCACTCATATACACACATTTCATAACTCTTAAAGTACGATTCTTGGTTTCCAACAACCTTTTTCACAAATCAGAGTCCCTAATCACTACTCATTATTCCTTACCTTATTCGTCGACACTTCTTCAGTATTTCATCATAAGAAATACGTAGCATAATCAAACTCTTCATATACGGTATCATCATCTTATTAATCATAAACATACCTCAACAGTATAATACACATCGTCGTCGTAATAATATCATAACATCTTAGTCAACTCTCAAAATCGTCGTAGCTTCCTCCAATAATTTCAAAACCTAAAAAAAAATTCTCTGCTCATTTCAATAGTGTCATCTACCTCAAACGTACTTTAAGATCATGCTCCCTTACCAAATACATCATTCAAAGCTCTCCTAGTATCACAATGATTCCGAAAAAATATGAACAGTTTACAAAGTACAGACAACATACAGTTTCATAAGTGTGAAGTTACCCAACTGTGGATTGCGTAAACATGTGTCACTGATGTAGTAAAAAAATGTTTATCTCTCAGTTAAATGATCAGATAGCTGTGTAATTTGTGTGTTAGAGAAATATGGTACCGATGTGTAAAGTTGTATAAGCAAATACCATATTAGCTAGGGTTCCTTGTGGTTGCCACACACATGGTACACAAAGTAAGCGTGTACCCCCCTGAGGATAAATGTAATTATACTCCCAGGTGTTACAAATTACAGCAATGGAATGAAATGTATCACGGAAAACTTTCTTTGCAATTAAAAAAAATATTTAAACTGTCCATTCCTCCCCAACTGTACCGCCTTCTCATCTATTCCTTATTGCTGCATCTATAGCCTTAGAAGACTTCAAGCGTATCTCGTCATTCCTTAATACTCCTGTACCCCATTTCGTTGCGTGTTGATTCTCCCAAACTAATGTCTTAAACTTCAGCCTATCCTTCATCACTATAACATTGTTATGAGAGTTTATATCTGCTCCTGGGTATGCATTACAATCCAGTATCTGATTTCGGAATCTGTCTGGCCATACTGTAGTCTAAGTGAAATCTTCCTTATCACTCGGCTTTTTCCAAGTATACCTCCTCCTCTTGTGGTTCTTGGACTGTTCGTTATTAGTAGTTCAAATTTATTACGTAACTTGGTTTTTCACCTGTCTCATTCCTTGAACCAAGCCCATATTCTACTGTAAGCTTTTTTCCTACTCCTTCCTCTACAACCGCATTTCAGCCCCCCATGACTATTAGATTTTCATCTCCTTTTACGTACTGTATTACCCTTTCAATATCCTCATATACTTTCACCACCTCTTCGTATTCGGCTTGTGGCATCCGCATGTATGCCTGAATTATTGTTGCCGGTGTTAGCTGTCGATCCTGATAAGAATTATCCTTCCACTGAACTGTTCACAATAACACATTCACTGCCCTACCTTCCTGTTCATTAAGAATCCTACACCCGTTATACCATTTTCTGCTGCTGTTGATATTATCCTATAGTCATCTGACCAGAAATATTTGTATTCTTTGAATTTCACTTCACTGAGCCCAACTATATTTATGCTGAGCCTTCGCATTTTCCGTTTCAGATTTTTAGCTTTCCTACCACGTTCAAGCTTCTGACATTCCACGCCCCGACTAATAGAACGTTATCCTTTCGTTGTGTATTCAATCTTTTTCTCATTGGCCACCTTCCCCTTGGCAGTCTCCTTCCGGAGATACGAATGGGGTATCATTGCGAAATCTTTTGCCAATGGTGAGATCATCATGACACCTTTTCCATTACAGGCCACATGTCCTGTGGAAATAAGTTATGTGCTTTAATGCAGTGATTTCCATTCCCTTCTGCATCCCCCTGCCTTTGATTATTGCTCATTCTTGCGCCTTTAGGATCAGTTTCCCACCCCAAGGACAAGAGATTTCCCTGAGCCTCTGTCCGCTCCTCCACCCTTTTGACAAGGCCGTTGGCGGAATGAGGGTGACTTTTTATGCCGGAACCCTTCGGCCACCAATGCTGGTTATTAATCAAAATCTAAGCAGTGGCTGGTTTCGACCAAGGTACTGAGGAAGCTTTGATTATTAATCAAATACGCTACCCCTAAGTCACGAGTACTGTACACGATGTAAACAGAAGTGCTGTGTGTCTAGGGCCTCCCGTCAGGTAGACCGGTCACCGGGTGGAAGTCTTTCGAGTTGGCGCCACTTCGTCGACTTTCATGTCGATGGGGATGAAATGATAAGGACAACACAACACCTAATTCCTGAGCAGAGAAAATCTCCAACGTAGCCAGGAATCGAACCAGGGCCGTTGGGTATGACATTCCGTCGCACTGACCACTCAGCTACCAGTGGACTGTTCATGATGAACTTACAATTTAAGTTCGAACTACGGAGTAATTCCTGTATACCCGATGCTATAAAAAGCAGTATACGAGTACTACTCCGCTGCTCAAACCTGACTTGTAAGGGATGACCAAAAAGTTTCCGTTTGAGGGCTCTGCCGCAGCGTATGTGCAACGCAGTGCGACTTCGATATGGGCACATAAGCACCGACATGTATGCAAGGGATTAGTGTAGCATTCGTGTCTTTCGGCGCTAGAGCGGTAAATATGGAAACACGTACTATGGCAATGCAGTTACCATATGCGTCTAAGCAGGACCAACGTGCTACCGAAGAAATAAACACCGGTAGACATTCGTTGGAGAATGGAGAATGTGTATGGGGTAGTATGTCTGCCGAAAACCACGGTTGTGGAATGCTGTGCCAAGGAGTTGCTGCTTCAGTAACGTATGTCCCCATACCGAAAATGTCATAAGGCAGAAGCTTCGACAACTCAAATGGGAGGCATTGGAGCACTCGCCCTATAGTCTCGATCTCTCCTCATGCGATTAGCACGCCTTCGGTTCCTTAAGAGACCTTGATGGGTCGACGATTCCTGTTGGACAAGGATGTGCAGCGCGCACTTCGTGACGCAGAAGGACACGGTGATTTTTTTTACCAAACGGGTATATTCGCCCCGTTACGTCGGTGGGCTGACTGCCACAATGCTCACGGTGGTTTTTCCTAATAGGCATATCGATTTTGGATTGTACCGCCTTTGAGCGGAAACTGTTTGATTGCGCCTTTTACCTTATCATGAACTGATTGCATCTAACCTTTGTAGGACTCCGGTGGCCGCACTATTTACACAACCCCGAGTTCACAGTCTTCGTAACTTTTCATTTCATTTTGATAACTAACATTGTCAGTTTTACAGCCACAATTTGACGGTAAAGAAGCACCAACGAAGAGGACATGTAGTTATAAATTCATCCCGTGGTTCACTGGTTCCTAATGTGTGGTAGGTGCAAAGTCAAGATCGATTACCTGTTCATATAAATTAAAGCTGGACTGCAAATTAACAATGAATTTCATTATTGCGCAAGTTTCAGTTATGTCAGAAAAGATATTTATTGATATTAGAATTTACTTCAGTGGCTGGCGCAGAACGTTTCTCTTTCTCCTACATTTTTTCCTAAGGAATATTAAGTTGTATCTCGTGTTTCGGTTGCAGTGAAATGATGTAAGTGAGCATTCCTGAGCTGTAATATGCCCAATTGCCACCGCCAGTTTTCCCAATGATTAATTCTTGTATGTAATCTGTAGCTGCCCCCTAGCCATTAAAACTGCAACTCCACGTGGATGGCAAGCAAAAACGTCAAAGTGAAGTGAACTACTTGTACCTTGAACTGGTAATTCATTGTACCTCTTATTTCCTGCCCCGTTCAACTGACCATGTTAGTGCTGTTCTCGCGATAGGCTAGTGGACGTGGTCAGAGGCGATTACGGGGCTGCTGGCGTTGCTCCAAACCTGCATGGGGTAGTGCTAAATGGGAGCAGGACGTCTCGGACTGACCAGCTCTCAAGCCAGAGTTTTGAACTGACCGCAGGTGAGCCACACATGACAGTCGAGTCTAACTCCGGGCTACCGTCTATTCTTGATCCGTGCATGCAGCAACCAGTCCCGTCCGTGCTGTCCGGTGGTTTCCCCCGGAGAATTTAGAACAGTTTATTGATGGAGAGCCAAGGACAGGAAGCCTTATCCAAGCTGGTGTGCCAGAGACTCCTCCTATGGGACCTCATTATCAATCAGTTTGTGGCATAATCTCCGTGTGGCCACAAACAATGCAGTAGGGCACGTGTTGTCTTTTTCCTGGATGAGAGGGTAGTGATTCTCGTGAAGATGCAGACAGGGACTTACAGACTGAAAGAGGGTCAGGAACTGGGTGCTTTAGTGGCCGACAACAGTATTTTGCTTGGTTGATGCAAAACAGAGCTCAATAAAGAGTACAGGCTGTGCATTGAGTGTATAGGACTATTCGCAATATTATATACAGTAGGTTTGTGGGTCACATGTAGTGTGTTATGGTTGTTGCGTGATGGCAGGCCAGGTGTGTGAACTGTTTCTCTAAAAGTGAGATCCATGCTGATTTTGTTATTTATGCCATGAGAATGATTGATTTTGTACATACCATTGTACAGGAGTTATTTTATTGTTATTAAGCTGTCAGTGTGACTGATTTCGTGGGTGCCACTGTACCGAAAATTGTGTTATTTTACCCTGAAACAGTGATGTGTTTCTTAATCTATGTTATACATCATATTGTAGAGCTGGAACAGACACTACTTCTTCACCCACCACAGTAGCAGAAGTTTTATGCCAGCTAGATCCACACATGGTGAAGACATTGAAGAAATATACGATGGACAAAATAAATTATTCAGATCGTTAAGGGAGAAGAAAACTTAAGAATGGTGGGGGATTGGAATTCGATAGTAGGGAAGGAGAAGAAGGAAAAGCAGAGGGTGAACTTTACTTGGGAAAAGGAATCAAAGAGGAAGCCACCAGGACGCAGAAATAGAACCACACCCTACGTTGATATGATTTTACATGCAATATAACGATGGATGGAAGTAGCACATGGCTTGAAGGTTTCGGGGTATCGGGTGCTGATAAGTACACAATTTGGTCACCTTTTGGTCATAGCCCATTGGTTTGCAACTTTTCATTGACTATTAGTCTTGGATGCAATTGGGTATTAGCTAGTAACTCCATCACCCCCCGCGCCCTTCGAACAGAGTCCAACTTAACAGTAGAGCAAAAAAAGTATTTTCCTTAAATACTTTTATTTTGCCAACTAGCTATGCAGATGACGAACAAATTGAAGAAATGTATGATGAAATAAAAGAAATTATTGAGATAGTGAAGGTTGACGAAAATTTAATAGTCATGGGTGACTGGAATTCGGTAGTAGGAAAAGGGAGAGAAGGAAACGTAGTAGGTGAATATTGATTGGGGCTAAGAAATGAAAGAGGTAGCCGCCTGGTAGAATTTTGCACAGAGCACAACTTAATCACAGCTAACACTTGGTTCAAGAATCATAAAAGAAGGCTGTATACATGGAAGAAGCCTGGAGATACTGACAGGTTGCAAATAGATTATATAATGATAAGACAGAGATTTAGGAACCAGGTTCAAAATTGTAAGACATTTCCAGGGGCAGATGTGGACTCTGACCACAACCTATTGGTTATGACCTGTAAACTAAAACTGAAGAAACTGCAAAAAGGTGGGGCTTTAAGGAGACAACATTCCATTGGAACTACTGACGGCCTTGGGAGAGACAGTCCTGACAAAGCCCTACCATCTGGTGAGCAAGATGTATGAAACAGGCGAAATACCCTCAGACTTCAAGAAGAATATAATAATTCCAATCCCAAAGAAAGCAGGTGTTGACAGATGTGAAAATTACCGAACTATCAATAATACTAACTAACGCGAATTCTTTACAGACGAATGGAAAAACTAGTAGAAGCAGACCTCAGGGAAGATCAGTTTAGATTCCGTAGAAATATTTCAACACGTCAGGCAATACTGACTCTACGACATGTCTTAGAAGCTAGATTAAGGAAGGGCAAACCTACGTTTCTAGCATTTGTAGACTTAGAGACAGCTTTTGACAATTTTGACTGGAATACTGTCTTTCAAATTCTGAAGGTCGCAGGGGTAAAATACAGCGAGCGAAAGGCTATTTACAATTTGTACAGAAACCAGATGGCAATTATAAGAGTTGCGGGACATGAAAGAGAAGCAGTGGTTGGGAAGGGAGTGAGACAGGGTTGTAGTCTCTCCCCGATGTTATTCAATCTGTATATTGAGCAAGCAGTGAAGGGAACAAAAGAAAAATTCGGAGTAGGTATTAAAATCCATGGAGAAGAAATAAAAACATTGAGGTTCGCCGATGACATTGTAATTCTGTCAGAGACAGCAAAGGACTTGGAAGAGCAGTTGAACGGAATTGATAGAGTCTTGAATGGAGGACATGAGATGAACATCAACAAAAGCAAAATGAGGATAATGGAATGTAGTCGAATTAAGTCGGGTGATGCTGAGGGAATTAGATTTGGATGTGAGAAACTTGAAGCAGTGAAGGAGTTTATCTATTTGGGGAGCCAAATAACTGATGATGGTCGAAGTAGAGAGGATATAAAATGTAGACTGGCAATGGCAAGGAAAGCGTTTCTGAAGAAGAGAAATTTGTTAACATCGAGCATAGATTTAAGCGTCAGGAAGTCGTTTCTGAAAGTATTTGTATGGAGTGTAGCCATGTGCGGAAGTGAAACATGGACGATAAATAGTTTGGACAAGAAGAGAATAGAATCTTTCGAAATGTGGTGCTACAGAAGAATGCTGAACATTGGATGGGTAGATCACGTAACTAATGAAGAAGTGTTGAATAGGATTGGGGAGAAGAGAAGTTTGTGGCACAACTTGACCAGAAGAAGGGTTCGGTTTGTAGGACATGTCCTGAGGCATAAAGGGATCACCAATTTAGTATTGGAGGGCAGCGTGGAGGGTAAAAATCTTAGAGGGAGACCAAGAGATGAATACACTAAGCAGATTCAGAAGGATGTAGGTTGCAGTAGGTACTGGGAGATGAAGAACCTTGCACGGCATAGAGTAGCATGGAGAACTGCATCAAACCACTCTCAGGACTGAAGACCACAACAACAACAACTTTTATTTTAAGAAAGACGAATGTCAAATGATATTTAATTTATGTGGGTGCAGTAATAAAAAACGGAACTGATGACTCAATGAGACAATTGTTATTGTTTATAACTAAACCCTTTATCTATAGAATAATGAAGCAAGTCCGAATGCGGCGAAAGTGCTACCTGCAATTCCTTCTCAGAAAAGGATACTAATTATCTACATTGTGGGTAGACACTTGTTACAAAACATGTATACTCTGCACCACGCCTCTCCCTAACGCCACTTGCTCCAATCATACTGTGCAACGCTACATAAAATCAGGCTAGTTAAAATGTGTCCATTAGACTTACTGTAAATCGTTTGATCGCTGCCTTCCTTGCTTCAAAAGTGGCAGAAATTCGAAGACTTCAGGCTGCCAATGTTTTATGTCTGAGCACTACTACTAAATAAAATAGTACTGCGTATGAATTGAAGCACTGTAGCGTCCATTACTTAGTTATTGCCGTCTTATCTATATCGAAATTAATGAATGCTGAAGTAATTTCTGGCCCATTGCGGAAATTACTTATGATTCGGGGAAGGCATTTCACGAGATATATAAGCATATGGGATGAATGGGTCTAGTCTTACTGTCATACATGTATGGTACAAAATACGATGTATGAGTCCAATGTGAGGAATAAGATGTTCAAGCAATCTTTTCACATTTTGTAACCTCTACCTCGTTGCGTCATGCAAGTGATAATATTTCAAAAAAGTGTAATTATTGGTAACCTACGTAATCATCATTAAAGCCTCGCAAAATAGATATCTTTTAAAAAATTTGTTTAGAGATCGAAACAGTATCTGAAGTTTTTGTTTTTACCCCTTAGTAAAATTAATTTTATCTCTCAGTGGGTAATTACCCTCAGGTTGGCGAACACTGCCATCGCGGAGAATCAGGACGGTAGTCGCTATTTCTGACGTGACACTGTATTCCAACAAGATGATGAAAGACCGTAGGTTACTCGTGCTGTTCTGACCTACAGCCAAACCGAGTGTTCAGTTGTTGACACGACCACTACGTTGTTTAGATCTCTAACCCATTGAGGTAGTATGGGCACGAGATGCCAAAATATTGACACTCCGCCACACATTTGCCCCTTTGATTGATGAGCTACGGCACAGAGTTTAAACAGCCAGGACTGACGTAAATGTGTTATTATTTAAGCTTAGTACGGCTCGATGCCCGGCTAAATTAAAGCCATGTTGTCATCAGAGTGTGTGTTCGCACCGTTTACACCCCCAAATCGTCTAAATATTTAACAGCCAATCACGAGGGTACGTCAAAAATTATCCGCAATGTTAACATAACTCTTCTGACATTGTTCCTATTGTTGACCTCATTTATTTTATTGTTACGCTGTTCCGGTTCCACTATGAAAGTCTGATCCTTATTCCACCACTTGTATTTCTTTTCTTACAGTTGCTCCATTAGAACTTTGTGCCAAAGAGGAACAACGAGCGGTGCTCCGGTTATTGTGGTCGGAAGATGTATCCGTGACCGCAGTTCATCAAAGACTTTCGACACAATACGAGAACAGTGTCTTGCCTCAACGTGTGTCTACGAATGGATTTCAAAATTAAAAAATGGTCGCACAAATGTTACGCATGAGGAAGGAGCTGAACGAACATCCACGGCCACAAATAACGACAAAATTGACCGTGCACATGACATGGTTGTGGTAGACAGACGAGTGACTGTTGATGAAGTGATATAACGTCTGAAAATCACATTAGTCATGGTTTTTGCCTACGAAAGCACCCACAACACACTTGGGTTTAATAAAATCTGTGCAAATCTTGTAACAACTCACAGTGGAATCATCAATGGTGAAGAATATGCATCCACCATTACGGGCAGGAGAGTAAAGGGCAGAGTATGAAATTGGAAACATTCACAATCACCCAGAAGCATGTTCAAAACCCAGCCATCCGCAGGAAAGCTGATTCTTGCCTTTTTTTGGGGGGGGGGGGGGATGCACGAGGCCCAGCACTGGAAAATTATCAGGAAAGTGACAACAATAAACAGTACGCGTTACAATTAGATGATTACTGACAGGATAAAGCCTGCAATTCGAAGCAAACGCCGAGGACTACACTCGAAAGATGTGTTGTTCCAAGAAAATTCCCGTTCACATACCGTAGTTTGGTTTTACAAAGAGTATTCTGCGGCACTGGCCCCTTACCTAGGTTGCACTTATCGTGAATCTCTCGCCCAGCAAAATTCCCAAGCGATTGTAAAAAGCGCTGGCGACTCCACTATACAAGAAGGGTAAAAGAACGGACACGCAAAATACAGACCAATATCGCTAACTTCTGTTTGCTGCAGAATCCTTCAACATATAATAGACGTTCTTAAAACTGAGAACTTTATGTGCACGAATTAGAAAGTATCGCTTGTGCGAAACCCATATGATATACTACTAACTATTCATGAAGGGCAACAGGCTAATTCCATATTTCTAGATTTCAGGAAGGCATTTGACACGGTGACCTATTGCAAACTGTTAACGAAGATACGAGAATATGGAATGAGTTCTCATATATGCGAGTAGCTTGAAGACTTCTTAAATAATAGATCCCAGTATGTTGTCCTCCACGTCGAATGTTAATCGGAGACATATTTTTCATCAGGAATGCCCCAAGGAAGTACCGCTGTTGTTCTCTATACACATAAACGATCTGGTGGACAGGGAGGGCGGCTATGTGTGGTTGTGTGGTTATGATGTGGTGTACGGTAAGGTGCCCAAGCTGAATGACTAGGAAGATTCAAGACGACTTAGAATTTCCAGTTGGTGTGATGAACGACAGACAGCTCTAAATGTGGGAATTAAGACGGATGAGCAGGTAGATGAAACCTGTAATGTTCGGATAGAGTATTTCTAGTGTCCTGCTTGACAGTGCCAAGTCATTTAAATATCTAGGTGTAATGTTGCAAAGCGATATGAGGTGGAACGAGAATGTGAGAACTGTAATAGGGTAGGCGATATGTTTGGGATCTGCACCATTTCGGATTGAAGGAAGACATCGAAGCAGATCATAGGCGGGTTGCAAGATATGTTACCGGTAGCGTCGAACAACACGACTGTAAGTGTTGCGGAGATGCTTCGCGACCTCAAATAGGAATCCATGGAGAGAAGGCGACGTGCTTTTCGAGAAAAACTACTGAGAAAATTAAAAGAACCGGTATTTGAAGCTGACTGCTGAACGATTCTACTGCCGCTAACATTTATTACGCGTAACGGCTACGAAGATAAGATACGAGATATTAGGTCTCTTACAGAGTCATATAGACAGTCGCTCTATTTGGAGTGGAACAGGACAGGAAATGGCAAGTAGTGGTACAGGGTACCTCCCGCCACGCACCATACAGTGGTTTGCAGAGTATCTACGAAGTTGTAGATGTAGAAATGTACCGGAAACTCAAGTTTCAAGTAACTGATGATCCTCCGTAAAGTCCTGATCTCGCCCCTTCCGACTACCTCTTGTCTGGTCCACTTGGAGAGGTGTTAAGGGGCCGTCGATTCAACTCGACCAAGAATTGAAGGACGCGGTGCACGCGTGGCTCGCTGCTCAGCCGAAAATCTTCATCCTGAGGGCATCGGGAAGCTCTTGCAACAATGGACCAAGTGCATTGAAAAGCCAGAGGGCTATCTTGCAAAACAGTGTTAACGTACGTCTCTTGCTTGTATAGCAATAAAGGGTATAGCTACAATGCGGATAGTTTTCGACTTACTCTTGTAAATCTACTATTTCGCTGAAGATCTTCTGTGAAGTTTGGAAGGTAGGAGACGAGGTACTGGCAGAATTGAAGCTGTGAGGACGGGTCGTGAGTCGTGGTTGGATAGCTCAGATGGATGCCGGCACTGTAGTTCAGCGTGCTCGGTCAGATGGGTAGTTGCCCTCTGTAATAAAAAAAAAACTGAGTTAATGGATCAACGACGAACTGAAACGGGTGTCTTGCGATATCTGCCCCGAGCAGATGCAACGAACGAAAAAGATGGTAGAGCACCCTCCCGCGAAAGGCAAAGGTCCCGAGTTCGAGTCTCGTTCCGGCACACAGTTTTAATCTGCCAGGAAGTTTCATATATCAGCGCACACTCCGCTGCATAGTGAAAATCTCATTCTGTCAAGTTCTGTTATGGATAGTTTCTTGATAATTAGTTTTCCTGCTTACTAGCAAACAAAAATACTTATAGAGACAGTGATATTCTTAAGAAGTGTTTAATTTTTAATATGGTTGACTCTTACACAGAAGATTACAGCAACCAGCCTCACCTTTTAAAATTGTATTTATTTATTTAAACAGCGCCGTTGCCGGTTTCGAACCGATAGGTTCATCTTCAGACGTTTTACGTTACATTTCGTGTTTTGTTTCCCCACTTGACGAAACTTCCATCATGTAGTGATGCCCTACAACCAAACGATGTGAGACAACGTCTTTTTAACTGTAAATGGGCCTCACGGTGATTTTAAGTGATGTAATCAATTCAAATGGAAGATGTTTCGGTTACTTACAATGAAGAATCCGCGCCATTACTTTCCAGTGCAGGTTGCTTATCATTTTGCAGCATCGAAAACTGTATAATTCACTTTTTTGTATATGTTAAACATAATGTAACGCACAACTCACATTTAGAAGTTTCATCATATGGAGGTGTGTATACAAAGATGGCGATAATACAACCATAGGAATGCCAAATTTACATTGAAAGGTAATTGATTAAAATTAAGATAAACAAATAAAGCAGACAGTTATAAAGTGTTACTGCAGTGATATTACGTAAGTATTATGGTATACTTTGGAACAAAAGTAAATGATAAGGGCCCGAAGTACGAGTACACAAATGTTACAACTATAGACATATTATGGCATACGTTGAAAGCACAGTAAATGGTTTGGGATGGATGTGCCTATATAAATATTACAAATATTACAAAAGTGGATTTCGTTTTTACTTTAAACTGGAAAGCAGGTGAATGAAATTTTGAAAAAAGGCTGCAATGCCTAACTCGGCTTGTTCATTGAGGAGATTCTGTAGTATTTTCTTTTATGTAGATATACCTCAGTCTCCTCAAGCAAATTCATAAGGTTGCCTTTCTCAGCACAGTGCAATAATTGTACATGCTCTTCAATGCTCATGATCGTTTGTTCATTGAGGAGATTCTGTAGTATTTGCTTTTATGTAGATATACCTCAATCTCCTCAAGCAAATTCATAAGGTTGCCTTTCTCAGCACAGTGCAATAATTGTATATGCTCTTCAATGCTCCCATGATCGTTGGGAGTTGTGTGCATGGCAAATGTGGATGGATTTTTTATGTTGTTCGAATGTATAGCATCTATATGCTCTTTGAACCGCGTCTCAATGATTCTTCCAGTTTGTCCTATGTAGTAAGACAGCTGAGTTTGTATATGCCACATTCTTTGTGCGGGGGTTGTTATTTTTTAAGTTGTGAACTGCTAATTGAATGAGTTTGTTTGTGTGGAAGCTTATTTTAATGGTTTTGTTTTTAAATAGGTTGCTTATTTTATAGGACATGCTCCCTAAGAAGGGTAGTGCAATATATTTCTGCTCTTTTCCACTGTGTCTTGTGTAAGTTGCATTGTTATCTGGTGCAAAACTTTGTTGGCTGATGGTTTTTGTATTTTTTGTGATAGTTGGTCTACCATGAGAGGGCTGTATCCATTGTTTGAGGCTACGGTTTTAATGACACTGATTTCTTTTTCTTCTTTAACTGGTACAAGAGGAATTTTGAGTAGGTGGTTCAGTGTGGATCTAAAATATGCAAACTTATGCTGGTTTAATTTTAATTGACGTTGCTGAACTTACTAAATAAGGTAATAAAGTTGGCCGCCTTTATCAGGGCAGAGAGAAAAGCATTGCGGCGGCTGCGGGGTTACAGGTTGTGAGAAGGGGAATGTTTTATTGTTGGTTTCCAGTACTGGCAGCTCACGGGAGTGCGCATCTCTTCCCAATCAGGTGCTATAGTATAAATTTCAAATCGCAGTAGTAACAGATAAATTACTGTGCGTCATAGGGACGGTCATCATCAGATGCGGTACATTTTTGTAGGACGTAATAAGAAATTAAAGAAGTTGCAAAACAAAGGAATGGGGAGAAGTAAAGTGACATTCAAAATATTTGTTACCGCATCTCACATTGCACAACACATTGCAATGTAACTATTAATCAGTTAATCATTTGCTCACACAGACAATACAACAACACTTCGTCAGTCAAGAACAGTGTCCCAGCTTTTGGGTTTCTGAGACTGGCAACTATCTGAAACAGAACAGTCAACACGAAGTGTCCCAAATGTTACCCACTTTCAACTACCAGTACCAGGGGGCTGCGAGGTCATCTGGTCCTTTCTGTAGCTTGTTTATTGTAGGTTGATAACATACTTATTTACGCGCGTTAATGATAACAATATAGGTAAGTATGCGATCCGACATGCCGCCCAAAAATGTCAGAAATGGCTTTTCATCGCAAAACTTTGACGACCTCTGCCTTAAGTCCCTAGTTTACGTGTGATTGAAGAAATGCTTCTAACACCGATAAGCCCATGAAACCAACATCAGCACGACTACTCTCCACAAATAAGTCTGCCTGAGGGGTTATCCAGTGTTTACCTGCTAATCCGCCATGTTCAGCGTAGTTGAAAGATGAACGCTTGAATCTCTCAGTGCGAGCATTGATTTCTGAAGTTCTATTACGATGATCATTCCTCGCTATTTCGGTAGGTGTCAAAATAATATCTTCGTATCCTGAAGAGAAAGTTGCTGACTGAAATTTCTTGAAAAGGTCTCGTTCGCAACGGAAAACGTGTTTGTTGTAATGACTGCCATCCCAACTCACGTACATGTCCGTGGCACTCTCTCCCCTATGTCGCAGCAATACAAAACGAGCAGCCCTTTTTAAACTTCTTTGATATCCTCCGTCAATACTATATGGTAAAAATCCCATGCCGCACACTAGTACTCCAGCAGAGAACCGACAAGTGTAGTGCAGGCAGACTGTTTAGTGGACCAGTTGCATATTCTAAGTGTTCCGTCAAAGAGCATCCTTTACTTCGCCTTTCCCCCAACTTTACTATGTGGTCGCTCCAATCTAAGTTATTCGTAATTGTAATCCCTAGGGATTTGGCTGAATTGTCAGCCTTTAGATTTGTGTAATTTACCGTGTAACCGAAATGTAATGGATTCCATTCAGAACTCACGTCAGTGACCTCAGACTTATCATTATTTAGGGTCAAGTGCCATTTTTCGCACCAAACATGTATCTTGTCTACATAATTTTACAGTTGGTTTTGATTTTCTGTTGACTTTGTATTGTATTGTATTGCATGTTAACTGGGGACCTAGAAACGACGGAGAGACTCCGTCCCCGCCGCAGCCGCAGTGGTCAACAACCCCACGACGACTACCGCAGTTCACTTCACCTCTCCGCCACCCCACACCGAACCCAGGGTTATTGTGCGGTTCGGCCCCCGGTAGACCCCCCCCCCCCCCCCCCCCCCCCCAGGGAACGTCTCACACCAGACGAGTGTAGCCCCTGTGTTTGCGTGGTAGAGTAATGGTGGTGTACGCGTACGTGGGAGAACTCGTTTGCGCAGCAATCGCAGACATAGTGCAACTGAGACGGAATAATGGGAACCAGCCCGCATTCGCCGAGGCAGATGGAAAACCGCCTAAAAACCATCCACAGACTGGCCGGTTCTTCCCGCCCGGAAAGCCGTGCGTTACACCGCACAGCCAACCGGGCGGGCTTTTCTGTTGACTTTCGTAGACGGAAAATTATACCATCATCTGCAAACAATGTAAGAGGACTTCGCAAATTGTTTCGTATATCATTTATGTAGATTAGGAACAGACGAAGATGTATAACACTTCCTTGGGGATAGCAAAGAATTACTTTGGTTTTACTCGATGAATTCCCGTTAATCCCTAATAGCTGTGACCTTTCTGACAGGAAATCACGAATCAAGTCGCACGATTTAGACGACACTTCAGTCACGCGATTTGAATAGAAGCCACTTGTGAGAAACGGTTTCAAAAGACTCCTGGTCTTTCTAGAAGAATAGAATCAGATTCATATCGCCTGCCGACAGCAGTCGTTACTGCAAGAGCGTAAAGATCTAGTTCTGCTGCACACCCTTATCTCCTCATATAGCAATTCACGTTAATTTCCGCCAGAGATTAATGTTTTACTTAATAGATGTCGGCTAGTGAATTCTCAACCATTGCCAAAGTGATTATTTCTCGCACATATCACGACAGTCGTAATCTATTATCTACATGAATAAGAAAAGATTGCTTTGCGCTACGAAGTAAGACGTTACCGACCGTTAAGCAAACATCTTAACTCCCTAGTGGGTGCTAGCGAAGTACACGCAGCCTTGGGGCTTATGTAACAGAGTATGATAGAACGTGGCTGCAAATATGAGAAACTAATCGAGCGTATCATGTTCACAAAGAGCTGCGTTATTAGCTGGCGGGCAAATTTTGCAACCCACCCTTTGTATCAGACCTGTGAACGGCGGGCGTAACATTGCGCTCTATTCGCGTCACTAGCTCCTCCAGATGAATCGGTGTTTCAGTGGTGTAGCTTCCGAGTAAGCACGTGTCTGTCGTGTAAAGTTAATTAAATTTCCCTAAAAGGAAGCCGAACTTTTTCTCTATCTCTTTCTCATTACAGTATGACAACTTTTTACAAAATACCTTTTCTGTAGCTATAACAGACGCCCTTATATTTCCTTTTTACTTAACAGAGCGTGAAATAACGCTAAATATCGTGGAGTGTTCTAAATTAGCTCTTTTGAGATTCGCGCCCCAGATACGCAGCGCTTCTACAGTTTAATGGAACACCACATTCTGCGTAGGCGGCACTGACGAGACCCATTTCCTCTCCTGTACGCCTCAACTCTCTTAAGCTCGAACTAGACTAACACAGATTGCGTGCTGCTGTGTGTAACAGGAGAACAAGACTCCGGAAGACGATGAGGGACGTAGATCTAAATCATTTGCACATGCTTCCGTTGGACCTTCGTGTGCGCAGAGTAACGTTTTGAAGACGACTGTACACTTGTTTTCTTTTTGTTTTGTGGCAGTTCCCCCACCTCCTCCCACATAAAAAAGTGTGTCATCAATCTTCTGAGTGGTTTGATGCAGCACACCACGAACGCATCTCCTGTGCCAATTTCCAATCACAGTGTAAATACATACTGGTTGTGTAAAAGTGTGTGAAGTGATGTACCAAGTGGCCATCAAAATGGAAGCAGACAGATGGACACTAACAGAACAAAGCCGCCCGTATTGTCACAAACCATCACCCAGCATTATACTATAAATAGTGATGTAACTTCCAGAAAACCATCTGGAGATGAACTTGAAAAGGTTCGAAAACAGTTTCATGCAATAAAAAGTAATCAAAAAAGTGACTGGTTCCGTTTTTATATATTCAATTAACAGTCACGGGTTCTAAAATATCCGTAATAGATAAGCTTAACTTGCAATATTTTCTGTAGCACCTTATATCAAGTGCGACAATTCTCTTCTTCCCTGGTTTTACCGCAGTTCACTACAATACAATGCTTTGCTCCAAAAGTACTTTTTCAGAAATTGCTTCCTCACATCTCACATTATGCCATATTTTAGATACTAGTAGACTTTTCTTGGTCAGGAATGTCGTTTTTGACAGTTTTAGTGTGCTTTTTATGTCATCCTTGCTCTTCCAATCATGAGTTATTTTGATGGCTGTGCAGCAGAATTCCTAAACTTCGTCTACTTTGTGATCGCCAATTCTGAGGTTAGATTTCTCGTCGTTCTCGTTTCTGATACGTCTCATTACCTCCTTCGGCTTACTCCATGGCCATACTCTGTACTCATTAGACTGATAATTCTGTTTAAAATACACTGTAATATTTCTTCAACCTCTCTGAGGATAGCAACGCCATCAGCGAATCTTATTAATATTCTTTCGCCCTGAATTTTAATCTCACTCTTATTTCCGTCTTCGCTTTTTCGATGTACAGCTGCACAGCAGGGACGGATGGTTACACTCTTTGTAATCCGAGAATTCAGCTCTTGGCCTTCTCGTCCTATATTTCAGTGCTACTATCGCTCACATATTTAATTAAGCCAATTGGGATTTACTCTCTTAGTACATAGAGCACACACTGACGTTAGCGTGAGAAAGTTCAAAGATGCTTTCGTGTCCCTGTTTTGATTTAAGTGCAATTGGAACATCATTGACTTAAAATTATCCCCTTCTCGAGAATGATGAATAATTTATTATTCAAAACGAGCCGGTACGTAAATAAGTCACTGTTTATTTGACTAGCATCAAATTCGGGCTCGAGTTCTTATGTCGTTACAATATCACTCTCACTATTGTTAGTGTCATTCAGAAGTGTTTCCCATGATTTTTATGGAAACTATATTACCTTAGTCTTGTTTTAAACGCATGTCATTCAACCTACGAAATTAAGTTGAAATATATGATGAACTAGCGAACACGGCAACTCTCCACATTTGCTAAATTATCTTTGGATTCGATATATGTCCTAGTCTGGGACATCCTTGCGGCTTGCGTCAGTACATAAATTTCGGCTTCCCGTAGCGGATTCGACCTATTTGAAGGTACTGAATACGAAATGATGATAATTCACGTAGAATATGAATTGGAAAGTCTACTTCGGTATCATTTTAATGCTTGTAAGCTACTTTTAATTCCTTGTACTCAATAGAATTAAAACTACAGAATATACACAACTAATCGTTCTTTGAAAACTGTGTAGTGAAAGTATGAACTGCTTTTCTGAACTACCAGTTCGCGAAATGCAACATAAATGACCATGCGAAAGGCACTCCGATCGTAAATCACTTTCAACTCGAATGTTTGATTTTGTGACTTGTTTGTTACTACTACAAACGAAATCTTGACTGTTTTCGATTCAGGTTTATATATATATATATATATATATATATATATATATTTCTGATGAAACCCATCTGCGAGGAAGAAAACAAAATACCACAGTCGCGAATTTCTTCGTGGAGCTCTTTGAAGAGCAGGCTCTGAACTCAGCCGTATTGCGTCAGTCTTGCTTCCTTAGGCACGTCGATGACATCTTCCTGACATGTCCTGACGCAGAAAATAAACTTCAGCAATTAGTCGATCACATGAACGGTGACCACCCTAACATTAAATTTATCATCGAGATGGAGAAGGCTGGAAAGCTGCCGTTCTTGGATGTTTTAGTTGAGCGGAAGGTAGGAGGCCAGACTGATCATTCAGTGTACAGAAAGCCAACGCATCCTGTACACAAGAAAGCAGTCTTGCACGCGTCAATACACAGAGCAAAAGTTATTTCTGACGACGACCACCTACAGTCTGAATTACAGCACTTGAGGCACAAGTTAAGAGAGGATGGTTATAACAAGAGAGACATCGCAAACGCTTATAGGTTTAGAGGAAGGACGCCTTGTGAATGGGCTGAAGAGGCCAAGCCAGCTGCTTTCCTCCCATACTGTGGGGCATTGGTTCCCAACAGGTGTTCCGCAGACCCCCAGGGAGGGGTCCGCAAGATGCTATTAGAATAAAAAATATACTAAATATATTTCGTATGATAACAGATATTTTGTTTTGGCCGCTTCCTGCATGAACAGAGCTTTAGCGAACGCGAATTTCTGCGTCTAGCGTCTTCCTAGAGTGTAAAGAGATTGGTAGTGAGCACGAGCAACTTTTTACTTATACGGAAGTAAGATGGCTTTCTCTAGGTAGGATCTTTTCAAGATTATTTGAAGTTAGAGACGAGGTTCTTGTCTTCCTTATTGACGCAAAGTATACGGATTTTCCCACTAACTTCTCTTGGCTTTGCTCAGTTGCGTACTTAGCTGATGTGTTTGGACACTTGAATGTGTTAAACTTTACAAGGAAAAAATGTAGACATGTTCAAAGTTCAGGATAAGATTAGTGCTGTGGTCAAAAAGTGTCAGATCTGGGTGTCAAGGATCGAAAACGAGTCACTAACTAACTTTTCTGCTTTAAAACAATTCTTGGAGTCATCAGAGGAGAGTCTGCCTGACCAGATCAAGATCAATGTAGCCGAGCATCTATGCAGCCTAGCCAGCACTTTTAGAGAGTATTTCCCTGAACCTGACGACAGATGGATTCGAAATCCCTTCAGCTGTGAAGAAATAGACGAAATCCAAGGCCTCACTCAAGAAGGGCAAGATCAACTTGTGGATCTGTCCAGCTGTGGTACGATGATAAACATTTTCATCGGTGATAAAATTACAGACTTCTGGGCATCAGCACGCAAGGACTACAAGAAACTTGTAGATAAGGCAGTGCAAAAGATCTATTTGCAACCACATATCGGTGTGAGCAAACATTTTCTTCCATGCGTTTCATGAAAAACAAATATGGGAATCGGCTCGACAAGCGGTCGGATTTCAGAGTGGAAGTCTCAAGTTTGGAACCTAATATTTCAGAAATAATGGACTCAAAGGTCAGATTGAACTCATCTCATTAAGAACCGAAAATTAAAAGTAACTGTATACTGATGGTGTATTCCGCTGTAACTGCATTTTTTCAAATAAATAATAGCTTGTATGAAATTAGTGTTTTCTTATGTTTTCACATATGTCTACTCAATGCAATCTTAAGTGTAGTACACCTGGAAGACCAATACACTCAGTTCTTTTTCCTGTCATTTTCAGTTCATACTCAATTTCTATTTTTTTAAGGAGTTTATTATACTAAATACCCAGATTTGAAGACAAAGATTTTGAGAAATAATGAAAAATTTAACAATATCAATGATGGCTAAATTGAAAAAGTTTTAAGCTCAGTGTTTTTTCAATAATGAATATATCAATTTTTTTCTAAGTACCAAAAATAGAAAGCGTACAAAAATATTCTTAATTTGGCTGTTTTAGGTACTTGATACTGTGATTTGACAAGGTACCAATCATGCTCGATGACGGGGTCTTCGAGAAAATTTTGCTGGGAATCCCTGCTGTGGGGCAACAAGAAGTAAGTTAGGACGTGTGCTGCAGACTATGGTGTGGTGTGTGCTGTGACTATGGTGTTCCTTACAAATGCGACAGCATCAATGCTATAGGTCAGACAATTCTCACAGTTGCAGAACGTTGTACCGAGCACAAGCGACGTCTTAAAGGGAGCTTGACAAGCCGGCCATAGCTGAGCATTGCCTGGAAAACGGACACAAAATACTGTTTGAAAACATGCTCATGCGTCAACATCCTGGGATTCCGTTATGAAAGAGGTGACTGAGACTAGAACGAACAGCAACAATTTTAACATAGACCAGGGCTTAGGATGTGGAAAGGAAACAATGACGAAACGTTGACGCTTTTAGGGAGGTGCGAGAGGAGTTTCAAACGTGTCGCCAGTTCGTCGCGCCACCTGATATCACTCAGTCCCGCGGCGGGTTGGGGCTGCTAATTGGAAAATTCTGCCAGCCGCGGGTCCGCTGCCAGCCCGCTGCCATTGTGGGGAAGTGAAATAACAAGAAAGATAAAAAGAAAAAAACAGCCCCGCCAGTCAGTGGTTTTACTCCTGACGGCGATGGCAGGGATGGTTATCAAAAGTTCGAGAATTTTCTTCAAACTGACGCGGCTTGAAAACCAGAAAGATTTCATATTGTGAAGAAGAAAGATGGTTTTATCATACTTGTCCTTGGCTCAAGAAAGACTGACAGTTAGTTCACCAGGTAGTTCTGCTAACGTTCATCTCCAACCACATATCAATACGCAGACTAGCTCTCATCCTTTCCCTTTGGGTTGGGAATGAGAGGATTTCCATATTAGTTGGTGACACACTGTCCTCTGCGGACTCAAGGGCTATTGAAGCACCAGTGGAATGGAATGAACAGTATGATGAGCGTGCAGTATGGATTGATACTAAACAATCACCAGAAAAAGCTATTCGAGTAGTGTTTTGAAGAAAGGTTCCTTACAAAGTTAAAGCCTTATAAGTAGTTTGGAATGGAGCCAATATTCTGTTTCTTTTGTGTTGCAGTCAGAGTCCATGTTGGTAGTACGTATAAAGTACCGGGTGATCAAAAAGTCAGTATAAATTTGAAAACTTAATGAACCACGGAATAACGTAGATAGAGGGGTTTTATTAGAACCAAAAAACAACAAAGTTCACAGAATGATCGACAGATGGCGTTGGACAGTAAAACGTCAGTGACTGGGCATGACAATCGTGTATAAAAGGAGCTGTAATGAGAGAATCAGATGCGCCAGCAGTCTCAGCATGTTGACGTTACCTGAAAAGGTGCTTTTAGTGAAGCTGTATTATCAGAATGGGGAATGTGCTAGTTCAGCGTTACGATCCTATCGCAATAGGAAGGGGATTCGAACGGTTAAGGTTCCGTTGACAAATGCAGCTGTGGCGAGAATGATTTCGAAGTTCGAAGCCACGGGTTGTTTAGACCATAGACCCCGTAGTGGCCGACCGAGCACAAGGCGTAATGCTGCTGAGACAGTTCAGGAAGAAATGGAGACTGTAGCGGGTTCGTCTATGCACGGGGAAGTCAGCGCTCGTGCAGTCGCACGTCGCACCGGCATTCCATACACTACTGTTTGGTTGGCACTGAGGCGTACTCTCCGATGCTATACGTACAAAATCCATCGGCATCATGAACGGTTACCTGGCGATTTAGTGAAGCGGAGGGCATTTGCGGTGTGGGCGTTTCAAAAGATGGCGGAAGATGACTGGTTGAGTAACGTGTTGTGGACCGACGAAGCTCATTTCACCCTCCGAGGGTCTGTCAACGCCCACAACTACAGAATTTGGGCTACCGAAAATCCTAGAGCTTATGTGGAAACTCCATTGCACAACGAGAAAGTCACGTAATGCTTTGGATTTACCACATCTACCGTTACTGGGCACTTTTTCTTCGAGGAAATGCGTGATTCTGGTTTTGCAACTGCTACCGTGAAGGGTGAGAGGTACACCGATATGTTACAGAATCGCATCATCCCCAGCCTGGCTGATAAACACCTGCTGGAACGTACGATGTTTATGCAGGATGGCGCTCCACCCCATATTGCTAGACGCGTCGTTTGGTGATGATCGTGTGCTCAGCCGCCACTTTCGTCATTCTTGGCCTCCCAGGTCCCCAGACCTCAGTCCGTGCGATTATTGGCTTTGGGGTTACCTGAAATCGCAAGTGTATCTCAGTCCGTGCGATTATTGGCTTTGGGGTTACCTGAAGTCGCAAGTGTATCGTGATCGACCGACATCTAAATGTTCAAATGTGTGTGAAATCTTACGGGACTTAACTGCTAAGGTCATCAGTCCCTAAGCTTACACACTACTTAACCTAAATTATCCTAAGGACAAACACACACACCCATGCCCGAGGGAGGACTCGACCGACATCTCTAGGGATGCTGAAAGACAACATCCGACACCAATACCTCACCATAACTCTGGACATGCGTTTCAGTGCTGTTCACAAAATTATTCCTCGACTACTGCTATTGTTGAGGAATGATGGTGGACATATTGAGCATTTCCTATAAGGAACATCATCTTTGCTTTGTCTTACTTAGTTATGCTAATTATTGCTACTCTGATCAGATGAAGCGCCATATGTCGGACATTTTTTTAAATTTTGTATTTTTCGGTTGTAATAAATCCCCATGTCATTCCAAGCATGTGTGTCAATTTGTACATCTCTATCTACAATATTCCGTGATTTATTCTGTTTTCAAATTTATACTGACTTTGTGACAGTAGCTGTAGATGAAGATGAAATGGGAGATACGATACTGCGTGAAGAGTTTGATAGATCTCTGAAAGACCTGAGTCGAAACAAGGACCCGGGAGTAGACAACATTCCATCAGAACTACTGACGGCCTTGGGAGAGCCAGTCCTGACAAAACTCTACCATCTTGTGAGCAAGATGTATGAGACAGGCGAAATAACCTCAGACTTAAAGTAGAATATAATAATTCCAATCCCAAAGAAAGCAGGTGCTGACAGATCTGAAAATTACCGAACAATCAGTTTAATAAGTCACAGCTGAAAAGTACTAACGCGAATTCTTTACAGACGAATGGAAAAACTGGTAGAAGCCGACCTCGGGGAAGATCAGTTTGGATTCCGTAGAAATATTGGAACACGTGAGGCAATACAGACCCTGCGACTTATCTTAGAATCTAGATTAAGGAAAGGCAAACCTACGTTTCTAGCATTTGTATACTTAGAGAAAGCTTTTCACAATGTTGACTAGAATACTCTCTTTCAGATTCTGAAGGTGGCAGGGGTAAAATAAAGCGAGCGAAAGGCTATTTACAATTTGTACAGAAACCAGATGGCAGTTATGAGTCGAGGGGCATGAAAGGGAAGCAGTGGTTGGAAAGGGAGTGAGACAGGATTGTAGCCTCTCCCCGATATTATTCAATGTGTATTTTGTAGCCTCTCCCCGATATTATTCAATGTGTATTTTGAGCAAGCAGTGAAGGAAACGAAAGAAAAATTCGGAATAGGTATTAAAATCCATGGAGAAGAAATAAAAACTTTGAGGTTCACCGATGACATTGTAATTCTGTCAGAGACAGCAAAGGACTTAGAAGAGCAGTTGAACGGAATGGACAGTGTCTTGAAAGGAGGATATAAGATGAACATCGACAAAAGCAAAACGAGGGTAATGGAATGTAGGCGAATTAAGTCGGGTGATGCTGAAGCAATTAGATTAGGAAATGAGACAGTTACAGAAGTAAAGGAGTTTTGCCATTTGGGGAGCAAAATAACTGATGATGGTCGAAGTAGAGAGGATATAAAATGTAGACTGGCAATGGCAAGGAAAGCGTTTCTGAAGAAGAGAAATTTGTTAACATCGAGCATAAATTTAAGTGTCAGGAAGTCGTTTCTGAAAGTATTTGTATGGAGTGTAGCCATGTGCGGAAGTGAAATATGGACGATAAATAGTTTGGACAAGAAGAGAATAGAAGCTTTTGAAATGTGGTGCTACAGAAGAATGCTGAAGATTAGATGGGTAGATCATATAACTAATGAGGAGGTATTGAATAGGATTGGGGAGAAGAGAAGTTTGTGACGCAACTTGACCAAAGAAGGGATCGGTTGGTAGGACATGTTCTGAGGCATCAAGGGATCACCAATTTGGTATTGGAAGGCAGCGTGGAGGGTAAAAATCGTAGAGAGAGACCAAGAGATGAATACACTAAACAGATACAGAAGGATGTAGGTTGCAGTAGGTACTGGGAGATGAAGAAACTTGCACAGGATAGAGTAGCATGGAGAGCTGCATCAAACCAGTCTCAGGACTGAGGACCACAACAACAACAACCGACTTTTTGATCACCCGGTAGATCTTAAGCTCCATCAACCGCATTTGTCTTCTAAGAAGGTGCGACTGCTTCCGCTACTCATTACTAAAGCACCTTCACTTGCCTTCCAACATTTCAGAGCAAAGAGGTGCAACAGATTAATTAATATAGCCATTCACTGGCTCCTGTAGAGCCATCGACCTTATACAGAACCGTCGTCTGCACTTTAAGCAATGGCGTCTCGTAGCCATCAGGTTAAATAACAAACCGTCTAGAGATAAGATGCATCCGAATGTATATTCCAAAAATGACAAATAGGCGGTTGTTCGTAAACGACGTACTTATAGGAAAGTTGAAGTGCATAAAAGCTCAAGAGCATGAATGGAGATCACCGTACATAATCGATAATGTACGTTAAAACGTAACCATAGACTTGTGGACCCATGGGTATCAGCAGAAGTTTTTCGAAGAGGAAGCAAGATTTAAAATTTCCAGTTTTGACATAACTAATTCGGAAAGTTTGCAAACGTATCATGCACCAAGAACTAAATTTGAAAAGCAAAGCATAAAATATAATGTACCTCAAGCGATTCATGTACTTTTACTGCCTACAAGGTACATTACTTGGACACACACACATTAACCGTACTTCAATAGCATATACAATGTACGTCTTACTTTAGTAATATGAATGTATGTCACCTTTATGCTTAAACAACATAAAATTATATCATCATATGATTTAACACACGATATTCAAACAGTTACGAAATGAAGATGGAAAATAATTGTAAAATAATTCCTATAATGTTGGGCTAAAACTGAACTAGAGCAATATTAAGTAGAAAACCAAATCTGCACGACTGAGGAAACCTTTTTGGATATCAACAAAGATAACCAACAGAGGATACTCCTCGGTGAGGAGAAAGAGAATAAACTCTAAGGAAAACGTATCCAACCTTAATGCCATTTTCAACGCTGTTTTCATCACATGCGAACAAGTTACTGGATTTATTGCATCATTTTCTTGCTTCCTATGTATTTCCTTAAGGTTGTTGGAGACGGAGGACGGTCACGAACACTGCTCCGTTGGGTATGTTGTGCTGGGAATCCGCCCATCAGGGTGTTGGATCGCTCAGCATTTGCAGCTCGATAAGCATGTTACAAGCAAGTGTCAGAGATTGATTGAGGGCGCTATTTCGGCACTGTTCTGTAAAGATTGTCTCGCATCTTCACAGCAGGATGGCGCCAATATCGCCGCTGCCCAATGGAATGTGTAAAATTTTCCGTGAGTAACTTCACAATAAAAAATATACAAAAACCCTGTATTTCATGTCACATTCAATATACAGTTCAGTGGAGTCACTGACAATAATTGCTAGGCAAAACGAGAATTCCGTAATGGATAAAAGTCCTGGACACAGTTTCCAGGAGAAAGCAAGTGTCCCCTTCTTGCCCCCATTGTGGACGCCTATGGCTAGACTACCTGCTTCATATCATGTCACAAACTAGGTGAGTCAGAAATACTTTCAGACAAGTATGTAAGCACAAAGATATATTTCCGAGTGACCAGGTAAGCAATACATCCAATTTGTGTACCAGCTAGTTGCCTTACACCAATGATCACGCTTATATTTCATCACAGCTTCTCTTAAACTCTGTAATCCGTTATGTCTAGAACCTTTATCAATTACTGCCCAAGTTACATAGTGAAGAATCTGGTAAAAAAGAGAAGAGTTCATGTGTGCTATTAAAAATTCAGGACGTGTTGATGTCATTGCTACCCCTATAAAAGCCAGGGGATGTTGCAATACCAGTTGATTGGAATGAACAGTCTAACGAGCTCACAATATGAGTTGAAAGTAACCTAAAAAAAGGCAAAAGTATTGAAGAGTGTCACAAATTACATTAACAAGTAACATACAATTGAGGACCATTAGAAGTTAAAGAGAAGGAATTCTGTCACCTTTGAAGGAAAATGACGCACAAAACCAGAAGGCTACAAGACGGAGAACAGCGGAGCCAAATATAACATTCCTCGCAATATGAAGCCTGCTTAAATCGAACATGGGCCTTAATTTGAGGAAGATATTCTGATCTCGTTCGTGTGAAACATTTTCTACAACATATCCGTACAAAGAAGGAAAACCAAAAAGCCATATCATACTGTTACAAAGTCCAACGTACTAGCTGATAAGATGGTAGCACAGAAGCGGAACATTTGGTAAAATATCACATCACATTATGCATATGTCACGACATCCCCTCCACCCCCCCCCCCAAACACACACACACGAACACCAAAACACACACACACACACATTTCACGAACTTCTCTGTTGCGTAAGGCGACATAACGACTGTAACTTACTCGAAACCTGTAGCATTCCAAGTTTTTATTATAAGTTGACATTTGCCTTACTCCGTGTAAACAGTAAGAAACGATCATCTAATTAGGTTTTATTGTTAAGCGAACATGGCCAACTATTACGCAGAATATATTAGTTTTACTGTTACAGTGTCTGACAACGGCCTTGCCGCAGTGATAACACCGGTTCACGTCATATCACCGAAGGTAAGCGCTCTCGGACTGGGCTGGCACTTGGATGGGTGATCATCCGGTCTGCCGAGCACTGTTGGCAAGCTGGTTGCACTCAGCCCTCGTGAGGCAAACTGAGGAGCTACTTGACTGAGAAGTAGCGGCTCCGGTCTCGGGAACTGACATACGGCCGGGAGAGCGGTGTGCTGTACACATGCCATAATGTGAACCGCATCCAGTGACGCCTATGAGGTGAGGATGACACGGCGGCCGATCAGTACCATTGGGCCTTCACGACCTGTTCGGGAGGAGGTGGTGTAGTATGTTGACTCGATGGAGGAACATCGTTTTTGTTTTTATAAGTCTGATACTGGTTTCTTGATATTTAATCTAGACAAGGAGAGGGAGAACGTAGTTACTCATTGTTAATCGTATACTTTTGAGCCAGGTGGTCACAGGGAATCCTCTTCTTTCCCTCCGGTTCCCATTCCAGGACCATTTTCGGAATTCTGGTTTCCTCCGTTCCTCTTACATGTCCGTACCATTTCAACTTCCTTCTATCCGACACGTCATGTATTCTTTACCTTACTTACATTCTCTTTATTATTTCGTCGTTTCTTACTTTCTAGAAATTCTTGCTGATCTTCTCCAGAAGTCCATTTCTACTGCTTGCAGTTTTTTTTAAGTGTTTCAGATCTGTAGTCCACGTCTCCACTCCATACATAGCAACTCTAAAATGGATCCCATGTAAGAGTGTAAGTCATCTGGATCATTAGTGTGGAATTCTGTTTTCTGGTAATTAACCTTCAATCTCAGTTTCTGTATTCAGTTGCTAATTAGTTACACATATAATTTGCATCCTCCCCGCCTTGTGCTATATCTGCTTGATCATCATCGGCAAATAGTAGGTGGCGTAAATAATCTTTAATTTCTGGCCACATCCCACTGCATTTACGACTGATATCTATATAGATTTTAAATAAAGTTTGTGACATGGGCAGTCTTGTAACAGACCCTTGCTTGTTCTAAATTTCTGTGAAAGTGTACCACCAATTTTCACGTGACGCATATTATCTTTATATATTTCTTGTATTATTTTAATTAAAGGACCGTTCATGTCTGCCAAATGTAATGCTCTCCAAAGTAGTTTGAGGGAAAGTATCATACGCTTTTTCTAAATCTATGAAAATTAATCACTAGTTTTTTTATTTTTTTCCCTTTGTTTCTCTAAGATCTGTCGTAATGTGAGAATATGGTCTACGCATGATCTACCGGCTTATTCTTAATTATTTTCACAAAAATTCTCAATGTGTTTAGAGCACAAATTCTTCGGTAGTTATAGCAGCTTTTGCGACCCCTTCCTTAAATAAATCATTAATACAGCCCAGCTTCATTTACTTGGGTACAGAATTTCCTAGTAACATTTTATTGAATGACTGTGTTACTAGTTTGACAATTTCGTCGCCACATGTATTAAGATCTCCACACAGACGATGCTGGCCCAAGTGATTTACTGTTTTTCCCTGTTCTTAATGCCTTATTCACCACGCTTTCCAACACTTGGATCTCCTCCACTTCCTGTCCCTTATCTTCCACTGTTCCTTTCTCCAGATACTCTTGTCTATCCTTATTTAATAATTTCCCATTCTTTTGGTATAAGTTGAAGATTGGTTTTGGCTTTTATCTCTTGTCGAAGTCCTTTTAATACTGACGACGCTAGTTCCGCTCTGCCAAATCCTAGTTTGCTATTGTCATTGGCACATGTCCTTCCCAAGCTTGATTCTTTGCTATCCTTATTTCTTTTATCACTTCATTCTTCTTTCCTTTGTAGATTGTTCTTGTTGCTTTCGATTTATCATGCAGCCTTCAGTTGATTGTGTTCCTCGTTTCATTAACTACCAATTCTGTTTCCTCCGACCGCCATTCTGCTGTACAGCTGTGATTGTTTTCCCTTATCCGAGCACCTCTGCTGCTATATTTATAACATGGGATTTTATGTAATCATACATTTCCTCTGTACGTCCTTCAAATGATTCTTGCAATGTTTTATCCATCTGGCAGCAAAGAATGTTCGTGTACTTTCATACTGTAGGCTGCCAAAGTGAAGTATAGAGTTTCAGCTTTCTCAGCACATTTCGTTTTAATGTTATTAGAATCATTCCTTGCATTCTTCCATGGCCAAAACCTCTTCGTTATTACTAAACAATGGTTTGATCCACGCTGGGTTCCTCTATAAGATCTAACATCTGCTGCTTTGAAACTGCCTGTCTATCAAATGATAATACAATCTATTACAGAACTGAGTTCTCTAGTATTGTAGGTGCTACAGTCTGGAACCGCGAGACCGCTACGGTCGGAGGTTCGAATCCTGCCTCGGGAATGGATGTGTGTGATGTCCTTAGGTTAGTTAGGTTTAAGTAGTTCTAAGTTCTAGGGGACTGATGACCTCAAAAGTTAAGTCCCATACTGCTCAGAGCCATTTGAACCATCTAGTATTCTGTTGTCTAGTACATTTACGAATATTCTTGTGTTTAAAAAATGTATTGGTAATTTTCAAGTCAAACTGTTCAGAGATTTCAATAAGTCGTTCTCCATTGTCATTATATTCTGTTTCTTTATGTTTTCCCGGTATCAGACATGATTCTCTAATTCCTACTCCTCTGTTCATATCCCCCATGATAACCAGTTCTTTCCTCTTAGGGATTTTTCCTATAGTCTCGGTAAGGATTGTCCATAAAATGTGGTGTCACCGCCAGACACCACACTTGCTAGGTGGTAGCCTTTAAATCGGCCGCGGTCCATTAGTATACGTCGGACCCGCGTGTCGCCACTATCAGTGATTGCAGACCGAGCGCCGCCACACGGCAGGTCTAGAAAGACTTCCTAGCACTCGCCCCAGTTGTACAGCCGACTTTGCTAGCGATGGTTCACTGACAAAATACGCTCTCATTTGACGAGACGATAGTTAGCATAGCCTTCAGCTACGTCATTTGCTACGACCTAGCAAGGCGCCATTATCAGTTGCTATTGATATTGTAAAGAATGTACAGACAAGAGCTACGTTCAACATTAATGGATTAAAGTTAAGTATTCCACCAGTTACATCCTTTTTTTTCCAGTCTAACATCCTTTTCCTGTTCCAGACCTCACGCCAGCCTGCGTGAGCTAAACGCGTGCCTTTCGGCTTCCTGAAAACTCCGTGGGTTTGCCAATTATTTATTCTCTTTTTCCATGCTTTCTTTATCGTAATGAAGACTCCTGCTTTGGCTCCTACCGCTTTGGACACCCCATTCCAACTATGTTCACAATTACCAAGATGTTGTCCTCCATTGAATTTCCTCTTGGTCTCAGAGAATACGGCAACATCGATTTTGAAAGTGTCAAGTTCTGTTGGTAATAGATTCCGTTTTATTAAAATACTTTGCACATTCCAGCATTCAAATGTCATTTTCCTATTTTCTTCGCCAGTTAATCGTCCAAATTTCCTGTTTTTCCTGGGCATGTTATTAGATTTTTTAGCATTTTAAGCTTTTCACGTGAGTGAGGAGCTGGCCCACTGCACAACCCCCAACCTGCGAGACCAAGTAATTTATTCTCAAAGTTTCCTTCTTTAGCTTCTGATACGCCAATATCATGCTGCAAGGCAGATGCCACCAGTTTTGGTCCACCCCTGGTATTTTATTTCCACAGATACCCAATATATCTGGTGAGCATTCCCCTATCCGCCACCTGGGAGCTGCCCGATGTGCGACTAGCAACTCCACACAGGGCAACGTAGTTTTAACTATAATGTAACTCCTGTAATTGCTAACTTCTCAAAACAGATTCGTGATTTCCTGTCAGAGAGGTTACACTTAGAGGTAACTGACGGCAAATCATCGAGTAAAGCAGAAGTAATTCCCGGAATTTCCATAGGTAGTGTTCTTGACCCTTGCTGTTCGTTATCTATATGAACGGTTTAGGAGACACTGTGGGAAGCCGTCATAGGTTTTTTGGAGACGATGTTGCTGTTTATCGTCTAGTTAACTCATCGGAAGATTAAACTCAATTCCAAAACGAATTATATAAGATATCTCTATGGTGTGAAAATTAGTAATGGACCCTAAATAATGAAAAGTATGAGGTCATCCACATGAGCTATAAAGGGAAACTGTTAAACTTCGGTTACACAATATATCGATAAAATCTAAAGACTGCCGTAAATTCAACTAAATATCTAGGAATTACAGTTACGAAGAACGTAAACTTGAAAGAACACGCAGAAATTGTTGTAGGGAAGGCGAACCAAAGACTGCGTTTTACTGGCAGGACACTTAGAAGCGTTACCAAATGTACTAAAGAGACTGCATACACTGCGCTTGTCCGTCCTCTTTTGGAGTACTGTTGCGCGGTGTAGCTTCAATACCAAATAGGAAACTTCCTGGCAGATTAAAACTGTGTGTCCGACCGAGACTTGAACTCGGGACCTTTGCCTATCGCGGGCAAGTGCTCTACCGTCTGAGCTACCGAAGCACGACTCACGCCCGGTCCTCACAGCTTTACTTCTACATCTGCATCTACATCCACATCTACATCCATACTCCGCAAGTCACCTGACGGTGTACGGCGGAGGGTACCTTGAGTACCTCTATCGGTTCTCCCTTCTATTCCAGTCGCGTATTGCTAGTGGAAAGAAGGATTGTCGGTATGCCTCTGTGTGGGCTCTAATCTCTCTGATTTTATTCTAATGGTCTCTTCTCGAGATATACGTAGGAAGGAGCAATATACTGCTTGACTCTTCGGTGAAGGTATGTTCTCGAAACTTCAACAAAAGCCCGTACCGAGCTACCGACCGTCTCTCCTGCAGAGTCTTCCACTGGAGTTTATCTGTCAACTCCTTAACGCTTTCGCGATTACTAAATGATCCTGTAACGAAGCGCGCTGCTCTCCGTTCGATCTTCTCTCTCTCTTCTATCAACCCTATCTGGTACGGATCCCATACTGCTTAGCAGTATTCAAGCAGCGGGCAAACAATCGTACTGTAACCTACTTCCTTTGTTTTCGGATTGCATTTTCTTAGGATTCTTCCAATGAATCTGTCTGGCATCTGCTTTACCGACGATCAACTTTATATGATCATTCCAATTTAAATCACTCCTAATGCGTACTCCCAGATAATTTATGGCATTAACTGCTTCCAGTTGCTGACCTGCTATATTGTAGCTAAATGATAAGGGATCTTTCTTTCTATGTATTTGGAGTACATTACACTTGTTTGCATTGAGATTCAATTGCCATTCCCTGCACCATGCGTCAATTCGCTGCAGATCCTCCTGCATTTCAGTACAATTTTCCAATGTTACAACCTCTCGATATACCACAGCATCATCCGCAAAAAGCCTTCGTGAACTTCCGATGTCATCCACAAGGTCATTTATGTATATTGTGAATAGCAACGGTCCTACGACAACCCCTGCGGCACACCTGAAATCACTCTTACTTCGGAAGACTTCTCTCCATTGAGAATGACACGCTGCGTTCTGTTATCTAGGAACTCTTCAATCCAATCACACAACTGGTCTGATAGTCCATATGCTCTTACTTTGTTCATTAAACGACTGTGGGGAACTATATCGAACGCCTTGTGGAAGTCAAGAAACAAGGCATCTACCTGTGAACCCGTGTCTATGGCCCTCTGAGTCTCATGGACGAATAGCGCGAGCTGGGTTTCACACGACCGTCTGATTCCTACAGAGTAGATTTCTGTTCTCCAGAAAAGTCATTATACTCGAACATAACACGTGTTCCAAAATTCTACAACTCATCGACGTTAGAGATATAGGTCTATAGTTCTGCACATCTGTTCGACGTCCCTTCTTGAAAACGGGGATGACCTGTGCCCTTTTCCAATCCTTCGGAACGCTACGCTCTTCTAGAGAATTACTGTACACCGCTGCAAGAAGGGAGGCAAGTTCCTTCGCGCACTCTGTGTAAAATAGAACTGGTATCCCATCAGGTCCAGCGGCCTTTCCTCTTTTGAGCGATTTTAATTGTTTCTCTATCCCTCTGTCGTCTATTTCGATATCTACCATTTTGTCATCTGTACGACAATCTAGAGAAAGAACTACAGTGCAGTCTTCCTCTGTGAAACAGCTTTGGAAAAAGACATTTAGTATTTCGGCCTTTAGTCTGTCATCCATTTGGAATACATTACACAAAAATTTTCTCAGCATGTTATAGTCTTAGGTGGAGATCTCAATTTACCAGATATAGACTGGGACACTCAGATGTTTAGGACGGGTGGTAGGGACAGAGCATCGAGTGACATTATACTGAGTGCACTATCCGAAAATTACCTCGAGCAATTAAACAGAGAACCGACTCGTGGAGATAACATCTTGGACCTACTGATAATAAACAGACCCGAACTTTTCGACTCTGTAAGTGTAGAACAGGGAATCAGTGATCATAAGGCCGTTGCAGCATCCCTGAATATGGAAGTTAATAGGAATACAAAAAAAGGGAGGAAAGTTTATCTGTTTAGCAAGAGTAATAGAAGGCAGATTTCAGACTACCTAACAGATCTAAACGAAAATTTCTGTTCCGACACTGACAATGTTGAGTGTTTATGGAAAAAGTTCTAGGCAATCGTAAAATGCGTTTTAGACAGGTACGTGCCGAGTAAAACTGTGAAGGACGGGAAAAACCCACCGTGGTTCAACAACAACGTTAGGAAACTACTGCGAAAGCAAAGAGAGCTTCACTCCAAGTTTAAACGCAGCCAGAGCCTCTCAGACAAACAGAAGCTAAACGATGTCAAAGTTAGCGTAAGGAGGGCTATGCGTGAAGCGTCCAGTGAATTCGAAAGTAAAATTCTATGTACCGACTTGACAGAAAATCCTAGGAGGTTCTGGTCTTACGTTAAATCAGTAAGTGGCTCGAAACAGCATATCCAGACGCTCCGGGATGATGATGGCATTGAAACAGAGGATGACACGCGTAAAGCTGAAATACTAAACACCTTTTTCCAAAGCTGTTTCACAGAGGAAGACCGCACGGCAGTTCCTTCTCTAAATCCTCGCACAAACTAAAAAGTGGCTGACATCGAAATAAGTGTCCAAGGAATAGAAAAGCAACTGGAACCACTCAACAGAGGAAAGTGCACTGGACCTGACGGGATACCATTTCGATTCTACACAGAGTATGCAAAAGAACTTGCCCCCTTCTAACAGCCGTGTACCGCAAGTCTCTAGAAGAACGGAAGGTTCCAAATGATTGGAAAAGAGCACAGGTAGTCCCAGTCTTCAAGAAGGGTCGTCCAGCAGATGCGCAAAACTATAGACCTATATCTCTGACGTCGATCTGTTGTAGAATCTTAGAAAATGTTTTTTGCTCGCGTATCATGTCGTTTTTGGAAACCCAGAATCTACTCTGTAGGAATCAACATGGATTCCGGAAACAGCGATCGTGTGAGACCCAACTCGCTTTATTTGTTCATGAGACCCAGAAAATATTAGATACAGGCTCCCAGGTAGATGCTATTTTCCTTGACTTCCGGAAGTCATTCGATACAGTTCCGCACTGTCGCCTGATAAACAAAGTAAGAGCCTACGGAATATCAGACAAGCTGTGTGGCTGGATTGAAGAGTTTTTAGCAAACAGAACACAGCATGTTGATATCAATGGAGAGACGTGTACAGACGTTAAGGTAACCTCTGGCGTGCCACAGGGGAGTGTTATGGGGCCATTGCTTTTCACAATATATATAAATGACCTAGTAGATAGTGTCGGAAGTTCTATGCGGCTTTTCGCGGATGATGCTGTAGTATACAGAGAAGTTGTAGCATTAGAAAATTGTAGCGAAATGCAGGAAGATCTGCAGCGGATAGGCACTTGGTGCAAGGAGTGGCAACTGACCCTTAACATAGATAAATGTAATGTATTGCGAATACATTGAAAGAAGGATCCTTTATTGTATGATTATATGATAGCGGAACAAACACTGGTAGCAGTTACTTCTGTAAAATATCTGGGAGTATGCGTGCGGAACGATTTGAAGTGGAATGATCACATAAAATTAATTGTTGGTAAGGCGGGTACCAGATTGAGATTCATTGGGAGAGTCCTTAGAAAATGTAGTCCATCAACAAAGGAGGTGGCTTACAAAACACTCGTTCGACCTATGCTTGAGTATTGCTCATCAGTTTGGGATCCATACCAGATCGGGTTGACTGAGGAGATAGAGAAGATCCAAAGAAGAGCGGCGCGTTTCGTCACAGGGTTATTTGGTAACCGTGATAGCGTTACGGAGATGCTTAGCAAACTCAAGTGGCAGACTCTGCAAGAGAGGCGCTCTGCATCCCGGTGTAGCTTGCTCGCCAGGCTTCGAGAGGGTGCGTTTCTGGATGAGGTATCGAATATATTGCTTCCCCCTACTTATACCTCCCGAGGAGATCACGAATGTAAAATTAGAGAGATTCGAGCGCGCACGGAGGCTTTCAGACAGTCGTTCTTCCCGCGAACCATACGCGACTGGAACAGAAAACGGAGGTAATGACAGTGGCACGTAAAGTGCCCTCCGCCACACACCGTTGGGTGGCTTGCGGAGTATAAATGTAGATGTAGATGTAGATCCTCTGTTTCAGTACCATTTTGGTCACAGAGTGTCTGGACATTTTGTTTTCATCCACCTACCGCTTTGACATAAGACCAAAATTTCTTAGGATTTTCTGCCAAGTCAGTACATAGAACCTTACTTTCGAATTCATGCCTCTCGCATAGCCCTCCTCACACTACATTTCGCTTCGCGTAATTTTTGTTTGTCTACAGGGCTTTGACTATGTTTATGTTTCTGTGAAGTTCCTCTTGCTTCCGCAGCAGTTTTCTAACTCGGTTGTAGTACCACTGTGACTCTTTTCAATCTCTTACGATCTTGCTTGGCACATACTCATCTAAGGCATATTGTACGATGGTTTTGAACTTTGTCCACTGATACTCAACACTATCTGTACTTGAGACAAAACTTTTGTGTTGAGCCGTCAGGTACTCTGAAATCTGCATTTTGTCACTTTTGCTAAACAGAAATAGCTTCCTACCTTTTTTAATATTTCTATTTACGGCTGAAATCATCGATGCAGTAACCGGTTTATGATCGCTGGTTCCCTGTTCTGCGTTTACTGTTTCAAATAGTTCGGGTCTGTTTGTCACCCGAAGGTCTAATATGTTATCGCCACTAGTCGGTTCTCTCTTTAACTGCTACCGGTAGTTTTGAGATAAAGCACTTAAAAAAATTTCACTGGATTCTTTGTCCCTGCCACCCGTTATAAACGTTTGAGTCTCCCAGTCTATATCCGCCAAATTAAAATCTCCACCCTACTCGAAATATTTTCCAAATTATCCTTCAGGTGCTCAGCCACAACAGCTGCTGAGCCATGGGGCCTATAGAGACATCCAATTACCATGTCTGAGCCTGCTTTAAGCGTGACCTTCACCCAAATTGTTTCACATTTCGGATATCCGTCAATTTCCTTCGATACTATTGCACTTCTTATCGCTATAAACACGCCTCCCTCTTCACTGTCCAGCCTGTCTCTGCGGTATACATTCCAGTGTGAATTTAGGACGTCATTACTGTTTACGTCTGGTTTCAGCCAACTTTCTGTCCCTAGTACTATGTGGGCATTGTGACCGTTTATTAATGAGAGCAGTTCTGGGACCTTTCTATAGACGCTCCTGCAGTTTACTATTAGCACATTAATACTGCTATTCCCTGTTGCATTTTGCCTACTCCTACCATGCTGCGTCTCAGGAGACGTCTTGTCGGGCCCAGAGAGGGAATTCTCTAACCTGAAAAACCCACATTCTGCCAATATATCGTCTCCTACCTTCCAAACTTTACAGAAGCTCTCCTGCGAACCTTGCAGAACTAGCACTCCTGAAAGAAAGGATACTGCGGAGACATGGCTTAGCCACAGCCTGAGGGATGTTTCCAGAATGTGATTTTCACTCTGCAGCGGAGTGTGCGCTGATATGAAACTTTCTGGCAGATTAAAATTGTGTGCCCGACCAAGACTCGAACTCAGGACCTCGGGCATGTGCTCTACCAACCTTTTTTTTTTAGTGGTCTACCAACTTTTTTTTGTTTTGTTTACACAACGGAACCACTCTTTTTGCCAGGAATTAGGTTTATTATTATTATTATTACTTTATTAAGGAAGGTAGGAGAAACAGAAACCTTTATTATTCACAAAATAAACATAGTACGTCCTGACACATGATAACTGTCCTGGAAGGAACCTCGCTGCCGTCCTACCATACAGCATGAAAAAACAACAAAATTAAAGTGGGGCCACCTCCGGCACCCTAAAGAAAAGTATTTATAGATATGAAAACAAAATTTGAAGTACATCCATTTGCTAACTGTGCAAGCGTTAGTTTTTCCTAGGTCGCATATTCGCATAGTGTCTTTAGCTGATCACTTTACTTGGTCGGTTTCACAACGACAGCACCGCCACTCATCTTTGCGCACCCTGCACACCCCAAGTATATGGCGGGTACGCAAAAGCCGTTACTAGGAAATTGGCATACCAATCCTTGTACTTGTGTAGCCATAATAGTTTTGTGCGTCCATCTTGCAAGTATTGCCAGTAATCCAGGACGTTCAGTACGTTCTGACGTGTGTCTCTATAGATGTAATGGACCGTCATACCTGTGATTCACGCCACTGCGTTCGTCTTATAACGCGGAAAGTACGTTTCCTCTGGAAAAAAATACTATGTCAGGAGAGACTGCTGTATAGATAGTGCGCCGCATGAACGCTGTTATCTGCCTTTCGAGAGTCCAGACAGCCACTGCCTCGCCGCAGACCAGCCCATGGTCGTCCGTATCCAGCACGCCGCATTGCTGACACATGGGCGAATCCGCCAAATGTATTGCGTACTTTTTATCATTCGTAGGGTATTTTCGGTTCACGACGATGTACCATGTTGATCTGACTGATGTAGGTAGGTGGGGATGGTGGACTGTGCGCCACACCACGTGCCAATTAACAGCTGGATGTTTCCGTTCCACCCTATTCCGGGCGATCTGTCGAAGAAGCAGATGGTACACGTCCTTCGATGTCGACTGTCGGGTCGTCGGTAAACGCTCTCGAACGTAACTGTGTTCCACGATGAACGTACGCACATACGTTAACGGGGGCGATATATGGCCGATACTAACTGGAGGAAGATGCGATGTTAGTACTAGATCTTCGATGACCGTCCCCGTAAGCGAGTGATTCCTGTTGCGCCACCGTTTGAGCATAGTATTAATATACATGGCGCGCGCCTTCTCGTGCACGTTCACTAAACCAACGCCTCCCTCTCGCGCTGCGAGGGTAAGCGTGTTGTACTGTACCTTAAAGAGCTGTCCCAGGCATATATAGTACCCAAAAGCCGCCTGAATCCTCATAACCATCGTGCACGTCAAGGTGAGACGGTGTGTCAGGTGGCACATCATGGACGCGGGATAAATGTTGACGAGTAACACTCGCTGCAGCATATCCATTGACCGTAGGGCGTTTAGTCTTACTGCCGTGCGGACTCTGAGTAAAAGCCTTCGGTGGTTGTCCGCAGCCGTTCCCGCTGTCTCCTTATGAAAGGTGATACCCAAACAGCGAAGGGTTTGCACAACAGGTAAGGGTCCTTCCGTTCCTGGTTCTAGTCCACGCCCCACATGCATGAATTGTGATTTTCGGTAGTTGACGACACTTCCAGCTGCCCTCCCATACGTCTGTAGCCAATCCAGTGCTGTTTGAGTCTCCCCCTCATTCCGTACGAAGAACACGATGTCATCCGCGTATGCTCTGCATTTGAATGATAAACGCCGTAGGGAGATCCCGTTAAGACGGCGGCGAAGGCCTGCGTGGCACGGTTCTAAGGCGATCGCATAAAGGAGAATCGACAAGGGGCAACCCTGTCTCACTGATCTTAAGATCTCAATATGCTCAGTTCTCCCTCCGTTGACCACCATCGCTGATCTGGCGCCACGCACCAGCCGCATCACAGCAGTGGTCAGTAATGGCGAGACACCCATCATATTCATCACCGCCGCGAGGTACACATGATCCACGCGATCAAAAGCATGATCGAAATCTACTGCAACCATCACACCCCGGAGGCGGCATGCAGCCGGGAGGGCGACGACGTCACGATAGTCTCCCAAGTCTGTGTGGATATTACTGATGCCGCCAAGACAAGTCTGATCGGCAAGTATTCGATTCTCCAGCGACTTTTTGATACGACTGCCCAGGATGCGCATGAAGATCTTGTAGTCATTATTAAGGAGGGTCAAGGGGCGATAATCAGAAGGCCGTTTGCCACCACAGGGCTTTGGTATCGGTATCATGAGTCCTTCCGTGAACTGAATGTGAACCGGTACTTCTTGCCGCAGAAGCTCATGAAACATGCATAGCCACATCGATGTCATAATGGTCACAAAAGCACGGTAAAATTCCAATGAGAATCCGTCTGGACCTGGGGACTTGCTGCAGGCACCTCGTGTAATCGCTTCCTCCAGCTCTTCACACGTAATTTCAGATAACCCGTCCGCTTGCCCGTTCACCCTCGTCGCGTCTGGGATCTCGTCCAGGACGTTTCCCAGCTCCCTCTGACCCTCCCCGTTGCTCGCATAGAATCTGCTAAAATGATCCGTGAACGCCTGTGCTATGTCCCTTTGTGTTGTAAAACGACGGCCATCGCCGAGATCGATCTCATGTATTAAATTCCTTCGTCTTCTTCGTCTTTCCTTTATCACTTAATGCATCGAGGGAACCTCTTTGGGCAGGAAATCCTGCGACCTCGCGTGTATCATCGTACCTGCCATCCTCAGCGTCGCAAGTTGTACCAACTTCGCCTTAACCCGGTGGACGGCCGTCTGGCGTTCTGGTGTAGGTGGTTGAGCTAACAGTTCCCGGAGAGCCGTAAAGTAAAACTCAGTGGTCGTGCGCTGCCATTGAGAAACCTCCTTCCCGTAACCTATTAACGTCCTCCGTAAAGCTGGCTTCGCGCACTCGATCCACCACTGCAGGACAGAATCGAAAGAATGTCGTCGACGGAGGCAGCCATGCCACGCGTCCTCCATCATGCGTCGGCATTCTGCATCTCGCAGGTGGGAGACGTTCGTCTTCCAATTACCCTCCGTCTCCATACCTGCTGTCTATCAGGGTTAACCGTACAAATATATGCCTCGTGGTCTGTAAACGCTGTCGGCCATATTTCTGCGTCCACCATCAACATTGCTAACGCCCTTGAAACGTAGATCCGATCCAAACGGCTCGCGGAGTGGCTAGTAAGAAATGTATATCCTGATTGGTTGCGATACTTCAGGTCCCATGTATCGTCTAATTCCATCCCGTTGACCAGCTGCCTAAGTTCATGGCTAGTAATATAGTTAGGTTGTTGGTCCTTTCTGTCGAGCACACAAATAAAATCTCCGCCGAGTATGCAACCATCGTATCGTCCTTGGAACAACGGTGTAACCTCATGGGCGGAAAAATCTGTTCTGTCCCTCCTCTTATCCGAGCCTGACGGTGCGTATATGTTGAGCAAACGTATGCTACCTATGGTCACGGCCGTACCGCGGGCAGAAGGCAAATACTCTATTTCGTCTGCACGTATCCCTTCCTTTAATGGTATAGCTGTGCCAACACGTCTCTCGTCACATGGGGAACAGTAAATGTCGCAACCGTAAAAGTCCGAGGGGGGAAGTACCCGAACTTCCTGTAATAGTGCTGTGCCTAAATCCGCAGCCTTTATCATGTCACTAAGCATCTTGATTTTTACCGGCGCCCCAATGCTATTGATGTTAACAGACCCTATCCGATAGGCTTGTTGCATGGCTGCCAACGTAGATAGGGTACCGTACGGTCAGTAATTCTTCCGTACATAGGCTGCTGTCGCACTATCGTCCCCCGCCGTCCCCTCATATGGTCTGCCGTTATTCCGTGCACTCTTCCGATCTTACACCGGGAGAGTGTGTCGCAGCAGTTCCTCCGGCATCATCTGTTCCCCACGGGGGTGGGTCTTCTGACCAGTCCCCTAATGCCCCATCGTTGTCGTGCGGTGCAGGCGCCGTAGCCTCCTCAGTAGCCTGTTGCCGTCGATCGAACTCCTTCGCTGCGTCTGGAGCATCGTCAGCGGTAGGTCGTGTCGCCGTCCCGCTGGGCACCGTTGCATCCACGCTAGGCAGTTCTTGTGTATCCATGATCGTCTGTTCTGTACCGTAAACGTCTCAGAATTGTCAGTTAGATCAGAGTGGTCGTTCTCCACCGTGAGGCGGCGCTTCTTCCGGCGTTTTGGTGATCGCTGTTTACGTTGCCGGGCCTCGGTATCAGAGGTCAGCATGGTCTCCAGTTGGGGGGGGGGGGGGGGACGTCGGAATCGTGCGCCGCCGTATTATCGACGTCTGCAAGTGCCTTATCTGAAGGGGCCGCAAGCAGCACCGAAGAGAGGGCATCCTGTGACTGCTGCAGGCGGTCCAGCGCAACGCCGTCCTTCCGTGGCTCGCCACGATCTGTGCCGCTGTCTGTGTGTTCTGGTACGCTTGTCTCGCGGCTCACGTCATCGCGTACTGCGGCGACATAAGTCATGGGGAGCACAGTTGGATGCGGCGTGAGGGGTGGATCATCTCGTGGCAGCTGTAATAACCTTCGTTGAGCACACTCCGAACGTACGTGTCCCTCCTTCCCACACCCTGAGCAGGTCCTTGGTTGTCCGTCGTAGATGACAATCGCCCTACAACCAGCGATGGACAAGTATGACGGGACGTGTTTTCGGAGTTCGATCCGTATTTGTCTAACGCCATTGAGGACAGGATACGTCTTGAAACTCGACCACTTTTCAGCCACGTGGGATAGGACCATTCCGTAAGGACGCAGGGCGTCTGTCACTAATTCTACTGGCACTTCGAATGGAAGCTCAAAGACGCGGATCGTTCGGAGTCCCATGCCGACGTGTTCAACTGTTACCGCTCCAACATTCCCGTACGAATGACAGAAACGAAGTCCTTGTCGGTGTCGGAGTAGTAGTTCGTCACATGCCGCTTCATTTATGAGCTTTACATAGACCACGCTGCTGACTATAGACAAGTGTATTCCAACTAGAACGTCAGGTTCGATTTTCACCTCGTCCTGTAAATAACGTTCGATCTTGTAAGCCTTCGGTCGAGCATATTCGTTTACAAAACTAAATTTCAGTGTCGATTTGCGGAACGACAAGCCCATGATTCGTTCAATGTATACCGCGCCACACCGCTACACACTTAACGTAAACACCTCTCGCGCAAACGTGCGGCAGGGACGTAAACGCCGTCCGAACCGCTGCGTCGCTGAAGGCTGACTGAGCTACCGAAGCACGACTCACGCCCGTTCTTCACAGCTTTACTTCTGCCAGTATCTCGTCTCCAACCTTCCAAACTTTACAGAAGCTCTCCTGCGAACCTTGCAGAACTAGCACTCCTGAAAGGAAGGATACTGCGGAGACATGGCTTAGCCACAGCCTGGGGAATGTTTCCAGAATGAGATTTTCACTCTGCAGCGGAGTGTGAGCTGATATGAAACTTCCTGGCAGATTAAAACTGTGTGCCCGACTGAGTCTCGAACTCGGGACCTTTGCCTTTCGCGGGCAAGTGCTCTACCATCTGATCTACCGAAGCACGACTCACGCCCGGTCCTCACAGCTGTACTTCTGCCAGTATCTCGTCTCCCGAGTTCGAGTCTCAGAGTCTCGGTCGGGCACACAGTTTTAATCTGCTAGGAAGTTTCATATCAGCGCACACTCCGCTGCAGAGTGAAAATCTCCTTCTGGAAACATCCCCCAGGCTGTGGCTAAGCCATGTCTCCGCTGTATCCCTTCTTTCAGGAGTGCTAGTTCTGCAAGGTACGCAGGAGAGCTTCCGTAAAGTTTGGAAGGTAGGAGACGAGATACTGGCAGAAGTAAAGCTGTGAGGACCGGCCGTGAGTCGTGCTTCGGTAGCTCAGATGGTAGAGCACTTGCCCGCGAAAGGCAAAGGTCCCGAGTTCGAGTCTCGGTCGGGCAGACAGCTTTAATCTGCCATGAAGTACGCGCTATTTAGTCTTAGTTACCAACAGTTCTATTTTCAAACTGTATTTAACTTTTAACTTTTTTTTATAATACTTCTACTTAATTTGGCTTGCTGATTATTTCTGTGCAGATTATTGCTGTGCAGTAATGTAATAATGTAACCAAGAGACCATTAAATACAGTATTGAGAAGGTTTTTTTCATTACAACTCTTTTAAAATTCAATAAAATGTATTTTCCTAGACTTATGACTATGTTGTACTTTGGAATATTTTCCATGCTGGAAAATTCTTTCTTTCCCAGAGTATGTTTCCTAACTGCAGAAAAAGTGTGCAGCAGACAAAATGTGGACGATATCATTTAAAATGGTAGAAAACCAAGGTACAGCACTCTCCCCTACAATAAAACTATAGTGCACGTGGAATGCAGCTCAACATGGAGCGGATGTGAAGAAAATTACAATATATACACGGGGCTGAACCGCTTCAAAGTTTCGAAAAGACTGGAAGCTACTCTCTGGAGACTATGAGCAAGTCAGTCTCTGTTACCTCCTTCTCCTTGGGGTGTTAGTCGTGAAACTCTCTGGGAGTTCCCCTGTGGATTTCGGAAATAATGGGGACGACCAGCTGCAAGTGGGAACTTTTACGAGAGTCTTCAGTGTGCTACTTGGAAGAAATCTGCGTCTGCTCTACTACGGCAAAGAGGAGGAAATCACTTCTCCAAAACACACATTCTCTTGTCACATGACATACTAACTGTTTAAATAATTTTTATAAGGCTGCTGATGCAGAACATCATTAGCTGTTGACCTGTTGCTGTTGACATGGAGCTATTTTAATTTTCTGGTATTAATTTCTGTTACAGTATTCACGCACAAATTTTTTTAAGAAGTAAGTTTTCCAGAGCTAAAAACTGCACTCTATACTTTTGTCCAAAGTATTGGTGTTTCAGTATCAGAGGGGAGCACCTACGAAGCCTGGAACTCAAGCTGAGACATCGCAAACGACAAGTCTACAAAAAACTCTGTTACATTAATAGCCAGGAAAATCAACTGTCCAGTCTAGCGGCAAGTTAATGACTTACTGGTGGAAGTGCATTTACATTCTGGTGTCTAGAACCTATGAAGTGGTGCCTTACATCGATTCCATGTTGGTCTGATCCACGCAGTCGTTAATATTTTACTGGTTTCCGTTTCATGTGTTATTTACTTATTATTCTATCTACTTTTTATTTTGACGGATTAGAGCGTTTAAGTACTATTGGACGTCGGATCGAGAACTACGTACTGAGGGTTTGTGTAACATAGCTTAGTATTTAACACACAAGTCACCCATATGGGGCGACGGAGGGGGGGGGGGGGGAGAGGGGGGGGCAATGACTATGTAAGTAGGCTGTTTCTGTTTTCTTATTGGTAACGCCACGTAGCGCTCTGTATGAAAATCACTGGCTGTGCTGTGTGCAGTATGTGGCTAGTTTGCATTGTTGTCCCCCATTGTAGTGTTGGGCAGCTGGATGTTAACAGTGCGTAGCGTTGAGCAGTTGGAGGTGATCCGCCAGCAGTGGTGGATGTGGGGAGAGAGATGGCGGAGTTTTGAAATTTGTAAGACTGGATATCATGAAACTGCTATATATATTATGACTATTAAGGTAAATACATTGTTTGTTCTCTATTAAAATCTTTCATTTGCTAACTATGCCTATCAGTAGTTAGTGCCTTCCGTAGTTTGAATCTTTTATTTAGCTGGCAGTAGTGGCGCTCGCTGTACTGCAGTAGTTCGAGTAACGAAGATTTTTGTGAGGGAAGTGATTTGTGAAAGGTATAGGTTAACGTTAGTCAGGGCCATTCTTTTGTAGGGATTTTTGAAAGTCAGATTGCGTTGCGCTAAAAATATTGTGTGTCAGTTTAAGCACAGTCATGTATAATTGTTCTAATGGGACGTTTCATATGTCGACTCTTAGCCGAGGATACCTCACTGGAATCTTCTGATTTTTTTCTTGTAGTTTGTGTAATTAGTGTAGCTATTGTTTACTGCTAGCGCGTAATTGTAGAGAGAATCTCCTTTGTAGTTGCAGTCTTTTCATTGTTGTTGTGGCATGCATGTAGATTTGCACCAAGTATTTCGCAGCTGCGCTTGCAATTAACTAGATATTATTTTCAGTGCTATGTTAATGTATTTTCTTATTTTGCTCTTCCAATTGTGTTTTTCTGTGTTATTGTGACAATAATGGCGTGTGAAAAGCGTAATACTAGGCTCCAAAGTAAACTGAGAAATGACAGTGAAGACGAAAGCAGTGTGTTAGCGCCACCGAGTAATGAATTAACTAATGTTCAAAGTAGTAATTTGGTAATTGTGCATAGGGAAATGGAGCGGGCGGCAAATAATGGTGTAGACAGTGAAACAATTAGTGAACAGAGAAGCATTATCGATCGATCGGTCAGCAACACTTCGCCTCAGGAATCCGAAATAACAGGACACAATCTTGCAAATACTGTAGATTCAGGTTTTGGGTCCTCACCGTTTTCTCAAATAAGTCAAGAACATTTTCTGCTTGTCAAAATGTGAATGTTGCCGGTGCAACTTCACTGCCGAAAAGCACTAAAGGAACATGTTTCAGACACCAGTACATTGTTATTACAGTTAATGCAACAAATGGGACAAAGGCTACAAAAGTTAGACACAACACTTGAACAAAATCCGAAACAAATGGGACAAAATCTTCAAAAGTTAGACACAATGGAACAACACCAGAGACAAACACAGCAACAGTCAGACGCAATGGAACAAAATCTTCACACCACGCTTGAACAAACACATGATGATTTAACTACTGAGTTACATAAAATCGAATCGAAATGTCAAAAAGTCTGTAATGACGTAAAAACACAAATTTGTGAGCATTTCCAACCTATTTTTTTGCGTCATGAAAATGCATTACAGAATCACGAAGCAGCCATAAAAGAACTGCAAACTGCAAACTATTGTTCATGAAAATCATGAGACCTTGCAAGCTAAAATTGACTCAGTTGCATCTACTGATTCGCTTACACAGCTTGCAAAAACTCAGGAAAACTTAAAGGACACAGTAGATACTCTGAAAATTGGTTCAGAAAGACACATGGCGGAAATTAGTTCATTATCAGAGAAAGTAGTTGAACTTTCTGATCAGCTAAATAATTTATCTGCGAAGGTAGATGATAGTCTGAATGACACAAAACCGGTAGTCTTTAATGACACAGAAGAGTGCGAACAAATTAGGAAATTCAAACAAAATCAAAATCAATTCAATACACAGTACAAAAGAGAAATCTGGGAAGTACAAGATCAGTTGGCACAAGTAATACAAGAATTACATATTTCAGAGGACACTCGTGCTCCAACACGGGAAGAGGGACACAGAAATACGGAACAGCTACAAAATAATAACACAGGGCACTTCGGAAATTATGGAAGACATTGGCAAGGTGCACCGAATTTTGAGATGGAACCGCCGACACGAAGTAACATTGACCGATATGTGAATCGTCGACATGATGATTTTGACTATAAGCTGTATATTACTACGCGTAAATTCAACACATTTAAGAATTCCGGCAACGACATTCATCCACAAGCGTGGCTTCATCAATTCTCTCGTTTTCCTCCCAACTGGTCATAGGAGCACAGGTTAGAATTTGTGTGGCTACTTGGAGAATGAACCAGCTGTAAGAATGCGATCGGTCATTCACGATTGTCACAGTGAAGGAGAATTTTACCATGCCTTCCTCTCAGCATATTGGTCTCAAGCTACACAAGACCGAGTAAAACATAGCATCATAATGATGAAACATTTCGAACAATCTGAATTTTCCAGTCTTGTGAAATATTTTGAAGACATGTTGCACAAGAATCAGTACCTGTCAAACCGATACAGCCCCTCAGAACTCATGCGCATTTGCTTAATCAAATTACCTGAACATTTGCGACGTATTATTTTGGCAGGACGTTGCAAAGACGACATTGAAGCTTTTCAGGACTCTTACAAGAATTAGAAATTGACACCGACAGTCGCGGAACGCGAAAACAGGAACACAACAATTACAGGTCACATCCGTCGCAATTCCGCGATGAAAGAAATAATTACCAGACACGACAAGGCTATTGTCACAACACAAATTGTGACCAAAGCAGACACCACCCGTATGACAACTGTTGGCAGAGTAGTAATAATTACAGGGATTGCATTCCAGACGATTTTGTTAATAAGCTCATTTGGTACATTCATTTCAGCTACGTACATTTTGTTCCACGAAAATGTTATCATATTCTTCGAACGACTTGTTATTTTAACAATATGGAAAAGAGAATTCGAAGAGTCTTGTCTATTTGTAAACTTTGTCAAAAGGCGAAACCATCTACTATCTCACATCGTGCTCTGTTGTTTCCAATTATTTCTTCTAAATTATAAGAATTTGCTGCTGTTGATCTCTTGGGACCGCTTGTCAGAACATCCAATGGATTTTCGTACGTTCTAGTCGCTGTTGAACTTACTTCAAAATTTGTTTCTTTCACACCGTTACGTAAAGCCACTGAACGGTCTGTATCCAACGCCTTTGTTAAAAATTTCTTATGTGAAGTTGGACACATTAGTAAAGTAATTTCAGATAACAGACCGCAATTCAGATCTGCTGTTTGGTCACGCATGCTTCGGAATCATAAAATCAAACCCGTTTTTATTTCATTGTACTCACCACATTGTAACCCGTCTGAACGGATTATGAAAGAAATCAATAAGCTTTGGAGACTTTATTGTCACAGAAAGCATCAGCATTGGGACAGATATTTACACTTATTTCAGAATGTGCTGAATGAAATTCCTCATGATTCCACTGCTTTACCACCTACTCTTGTACTGAAGAATGAAGAACCACCGAAAAGAATCAGAGAGCTTGTACCTTTCCCGAATACACGTAAACTTCGACACAAAGACATAATTGATTTGGCTCTTAAAAATATAAAATCTGCAGCAGACAAAAGGAGAAAACTACACGGTAAAGCAAATGCAAAGAAATTATATATAGGTCAGAAAGTTCTCCTTAAAGCTCATTCATTGTCACATAAGAAGAAACACTTGAGTCACAAATTCTTTCTAGTTTACAATGGACCTTACAGAATCCGACGTATACCTCATGATAATTGCGTTGAAGTTGAAACTCTGCGTACTAGGAAGAGTAAAGGTTTACATCACATTTCACATGTAAAACCGTTTATTGGAAGATAATCTACTTTTTAACTTTGCCTTTGCCATAAAACTTTTCACTTCACATTTCTAGTACGCATTGTCAGACTTATAAACTGTTACAGTGCGGTTGTACTCGTGGTCTAGGGGTAGCGTCTTTGATTCATAATCGAAACGTCTTCGGTCCTGGGTTCGATCCCCGCCACTGCCTAAATTTTGATAAATAATCAGCATTTGCGGCCGAAGACTTCCGGCATAAGAAGTCAGCCTCATTCTGCCAACGGCCTTGTCAAAGAGGGACGAGGAGCGGATGGAGGTTCAGGGCACTCTCTTGTCCTAGGGGTGGGAAACTGCCCCTAAAGGCGGAAGAATCAGCAATGATCAACGACATGAGGATGCAGAAGGCAATGGAAACCACTGCATTAAAGACACGTAACGTCTATCCACAGGACACGTGGCCTGTAATTGAAGAAGTGTCATGATGATCTCTCCATTGGCAAAAGTTTCCGGAATCGTCCCCCATTCGGATCTCCGGGAGGGGACTGCCAAGGGGGAGGTTACTATGAGAAAAAGATTGAATAATCAACGAAAGGATAACGTTCTACGAGTCGGGGCGTGGAATGTCAGAAGCTTGAACGTGGTAGGGGAACTAGAAAATCTGAAAAGGGAAATGCAAAGGCTCAATCTAGATATAGTAGGGGTCAGTGAAGTGGAAGGAAGACAAGGACTTCTGGTCAGATGAGTATCGGGTAATATCAAGAGCAGCAGAAAATGGTATAACAGGTGTAGGATTCGTTATGAATAGGAAGGCAGCGCAGAGGGAGTGTTACTGTGAACAGTTCAGTGACCAGGTTGTTCTAATCAGAATCGACAGCAGACCAACACCGACAACGACAGTTCAGGTATACATGCCGACGTCGCAAGCTGAAGATGAACAGATAGAGAAAGTGTATGAGGATATTGAAAGGGTAATGCAGCATGTAAACAGGGATGAAAATCTTATACTCATGGGCGACTGGAATGCAGTTGTAGGGGAAGGAGTAGAAGAAAAGATTACAGGTGAATATGGACTTGGGACAAGGAATGAAAGAGGAGAAAGACTAATTGAGTTCTGTAACACGTTTCAGCTAGTAATAGCGAATACCCTGTTCAAGAATCACAAGAGGAGGAGGTATACTTGGAAAAGGCCAGGAGATACGGAAAGATTTTAATTAGATTACATCATGGTCAGACAGATTCCGAAATCAGATACTGGATTGTAAGGCATACCCAGGAGCAGATATAGACTCAGATCACAATATAGTAGTGATGAAGAGTAGACTGAAGTTCAAGACATTAGTCAGGAAGAATCAATACACAATGAAGTGGGATATGGAAGTACTAAGGAATGATGAGATACGTTTGAAGTTCTCGAACACTAGAGATACAGCAATAAGGAATAGCACAGTAGGCAGTACAGTTGAAAAGGAATGGACATCTCTAAAAAGGGCCATCAGAGAAGTTGGGAAGGAAAACATAGGTACAAAGAAGGTAGCTGCGAAGAAATCACGGGTAACAGCAGAAATACATCACTTGATTGATAAGAGGAGGAAGTACAAACATGTTCCGGGAAAATCAGGATTACAGAAATACAAGTCGCTGAGGAATGAAATAAATAGGAAGTGCAGGGAAGCGAAGACGAAATGGCTGCAGGAAAAATGTGAAGACATCGAAAAGATTTGATTGTCGGGAGGACAGACTCAGCATACAGGAAAGTCAAAATAACCTTTGGTGACATTAAAAGCAACGGTGGTAACATTAAGAGTGCAACGGGAATTCCACTGTTAAATGCAGAGGAGACATGAGATAGATGGAAAGAATACATTGAAAGCCTCTATCAGGGTGAAGATTTGTCTGATGTGAGAGAAGAAGAAACAGTAGTCGATTTAGAAGAGATAGGGGATCCAGTATTAGAATCGGAATTTAAAAGAGCTTTGGAGGACTTACGGACAAATAAGGCAGAAGGGATAGATAACATTCCATCGGAATTTTTTAAAATCATTGGGGGAAGTGGCAACAAAACGACTATTCACGTTGGTGTGTAGAATATATGTGACTGGCGATACACCATCTGACTTTCGGAAAAGCAACATCCACACAATTCCGAAGACGGAAAGAGCTGACAAGTGCGAGAATTATCGCACAATCAGCTTAACAGCTCATGCATCGAAGCTGCTTACAAGAATAATATACAGAAGAATGGAAAGGAAAATTGAGAATGCGCTAGGTGACGATCAGTTTGGCCTTAGGAAAAGTAAAGGGACGAGAGAGGCAATTCTGACGTTACGGCTAATAATGGAAGCAAGGCTAAAGAAAAATCAAGACACTTTCATAGGATTTGTCGACCTGGAAAAAGCGTTCAACAATATAAAATGATGCAAGCTGTTCGAGATTCTGAAAAAAAGTAGGGGTAAGCTATAGGGAGAGACGGGTCATATACAATATGTACAACTACCAACAGGGAATAATAAAAGTGGACGATCAAGAACGAAGTGCTCGTATTAAGAAGGGTGTAAGACAAGGCTGTAGCCTTTTGCCCCTACTCTTCAAGCTGTACATTCAAGAAGCAATGACAGAAATAAAAGAAAGGTTCAGGAGTGGAATTAAAATACAAGGTGAAAGGATATCAATGATACGATTCGCTGATGACATTGCTATCCTGAGTGAAAGTGAAGAAGAATTAAATGATCTGCTGAACGGAATGAACAGTCTAATGAGTACACAGTATGGTTTGAGAGTAAATCGGAGAAAGACGAAGGTAATGAGAAGTAGTAGAAATGAGAACAGCGAGAAACTTAACATCAGGATTGATGGTCACGAAGTCAATGAAGTTAAGGAATTTTGCTACCTAGGCAGTAAAATAACCAATGATGGACGAAGCAAGGAGGACATCAAAAGCAGACTCGCTATGGCAAAAAAGGCATTTCTGGCCAAGAGAAGTCTACTAATATCAAATACCGGCCTTAATTTGAGGAAGAAATTTCTGAGGATGTACGTCTTGAGTACAGCATTGTATGGTAGTGAAACATGGACTGTGGGAAAACCGGAACAGAAGAGAATCGAAGCATTTGAGATGTGGTGCTATAGACGAATGTTGAAAATTAGGTGTACTGATAAGGTAAGGAATGAGGAGGTTCTACGCAGAATCGGAGAGGAGAGGAATATGTGGAAAACACTGATAAGGAGAAGGGACAGGATGATAGGACATCTGCTAAGACATGAGGGAATGACTTCCATGGTACCAGAGGGAGCTGTAGAGGGCAAAAACTGTAGAGGAAGACAGAGATTGGAACACGTCAAGCAAATAATTGAGGATGTAGGTAGCAAGTGCTACTCTGAGATGAAGAGGTTAGCACAGGAAAGGAATTCGTGGCGGGCCGCATCAAACCAGTCAGTAGACTGATGACCAAATAAAAACATGCAACGATGTTTGAAGTTAAATATCCAATCAAGAACCAAGAGAACTTATTCAAACAGAAATTACGAATGCATTGTTATAGTGAACAGACGTCACAGAGTTATTGTGTGTGTACATTCTTGCTTGTTAGTTCCACGATTACGTAACGACTATAAGGCTTACATACTTAGAACATATACTGGTACTGCTAATGAGATTTTAATGCAACATTTTGGTTTACTTGAAAATACATTCTGGATTCAAAGTACTTTCTTTGCGATACCAGATGACACAGTGACAGCTACACGATTTTATCACGACGCTACTAGTGAGTGACAATTTACAATGTTGCTTTTGCGGTGCTTCTGTTTTATATCTGCACAGTTTCTCTGTATTATTTTGGAAAGTAAAACATGTTTTAGTAGTAACTTTTGTGGTATAGCTACAATGAGACTGCCTTTTCCACAGCACAACAATGCATTACAGCACAGCACTTTCTTCATCATGGCAATAAGCATAATAACTAAGATATCTATACACAAAGCATTTCACTTTTGTTTATCATGAGGTAAGTACATTTTCTTCTGCTGAACTTAGCTTTCGGAGGACAATAACTACGACACTTCCACAGAGATTATCTTACAACAAGACGCACATTTAGCGCTACAGGACATGTATTTGAGTGATTAATTTTGCACTTTAATTATTTATTGTAAAACATATTTGAAGTACAATGATACAAAGGTTTTCGGTGATACATTTCATTCCATTGCTGTAATCTGTAACACCTGAGGGTATAATTACATTAATCCTCACGGGTACACGCCTACTTTGTGTACCATGTGTTTGGCAAGCACAAGGAGCCCTAGCTAATATGGTATTTGCTTATTCAACTTAACACATCGGTACCATATTTCTCTAACACATAAATTAAACAGCTATCTGATTATTTAACAGAGAAACAAACATTTTTTTACTACATCAGTGACATATGTTTACGCAATTACACAGATGGATAACTTCACACTTATGAAATTGTATTTAGTCTTTACTTTGTGAACTGTTCATATTTTTTCGGAACCATTGTGATACTATGAGACCTCTGAATAATGTATTTGGTATGGGATCATGAGTTTTAAAGTATGTTGGAGCTAGATGACACTATTGAAATGAGCAGAGGTTTTTTATTTAGGTTTTGACATTACTGCAGAAAGCTACGACGTTTTTGAGACTTGACTGAGGTGTTATGATGTTATTATTACGATGACTATGTGTACTATGCTGTTGCAGTATGTTTATGATCAATAAGCTGATGCTATATGAGTTATTTGATTATGCTACGTATCTGTTATGATGAAATATTGAAGAAGTGTCAACGAATAAGGTAAGGAATAATGAGTAGTGGTTAGGGACTCTGGTTTGTGAAAAAGGTTGTTGGAAACTAAGAATCGTACTTTAAGAGTTATGAAATGTATGTAAATGCTTGAATGCCGACGACAATTTTTTGGACACTGTTATATCAATAGGATTTTGTTTCTACAGATTTGTAACGCATATTCTTGACCTGTGAAATATTTTTATATGAGACTGTCACTGTAGCGGAAATTGCTGTCGTAAATATTTCGGTAAGAAAGTTAAGTGACCACCTTCACGTAATTCGTCTTGGGCACCCAGCTGCGCGACAGACGCCTGGAAAAAAGCCATTAGTGTGTGCCTTTCAGAGGCACAGGTGGAGAAGAAAAAAAAAAAGAGGCCATTGTCCTCACTATTGACATTCCTTTGTAGAAAGCATCATAAATACGACACTCTCAAACTTGAAAACATGATTACATTGTAGAGTTCTTAATTTATGATATTTACTGAAATGAAATGATGAGAAACATTTCATGTCTATTGTCTTGCTAGTTGAAAGATTGTTTACTGCATTATGAAATGCCATATGGCTAGTGAATGACGTTTCACGCCTTGCTTTGCCTATTTTGTTTAATATCTAGTTTCCAGCTGCACTGCAGCATTACTTAAAATAAAATTTTATAGATGTACTAATATAGATATTTTCTGTCTACAGATCCAGTAAATAATAATTTTGTGATACTTCCAAAAAAAATGAGGGAGCACAAAAAGACATTTCCCTTCACAGGAACTGCATACATAATTTTATTTTCTAGTATTTGGTAATTTATTTCATAGAATATGTTTTTGTGGTGCACCACTTTAATGACAGACATTAAGATGTGAATAGACATTTCCCATATCTGCATTGTTCTCTTTACTATAATATTTTTCTGCTTGAGCTTTGTCATGTTTAGATATGTTATTGCATTTGCTGCTGCTGTTTGCCAGGCATAGTGCTGCTAAATTTCACTTTGTATTACTCTGTTAAGCTAGTTTTACTACTGCTTTATTTTCCTTCTTGCTGCACATTGGCTCATATTAGTTGTAATGTTGCATTTGCTTGGCAATTTAGGTTTACTGTAGCTTGCTTTGAAAATTTCCATTTTTTTTATTGCTGTTTGTATTAACTGTTTTGCGCTGCTGCATTGGCTCGTCCTTTAGTTTAGCATCTGTGCTCAGTAGATTTAAGTTAGCTTAAGAGGGAGTAGACTATATAAGAGAATGAGTTGCGATGCATTGGAAGAAATGCATTGAGAAGTTATACGAAAAAAGTATAGAGAGCAGGTATATATGGGACTTTTTGGAAATAATGAAGAAGGAAGGGAGATCTCCGAGAAGTAAAGAAAGTTTTGTTTGCAAAATACTGCAGTAAAACAAACCCTGTCCTTTCCTTGTGTTATCCCACTATGTGTTTGTGTACTCTTGGGTAGTTGTGTTCTTCCTGTCTTTATGTGTTTACCTGATGAGAGTTACGTTGCATAATTTTTCTGATAATATGTTATTTACTTTGTAAAGATGTTTAGACATTATTTATTCTGTTTTGTTTTAATGCTCATGTGTGAAGTTGATGTTTCAAAAGTTATTCTGATCTTTTATGTATTTACTTATGTCATAATTCCTGTAACACTGATGTATATGTTTATTTCTATTCTTTTGTAAAGCCCCTATTACTACAAATGTTATCTGTATTGTTATGTTCTTTAATGATGTATTGTGTATCTTCGTAATTATATTCTTATGTTATAAAATTGTAATGGACACCAGTTCATCAGATTAAGTAAATTGTAAGTTACATTTCACTGCACACGTTTCTGTTGGTCATAGTATATGGACAATATGTGAGAAGTAGGGACTGATAGAGTTTGCACGTGTGTTAATAATTCAGCAAGGGACTGGATAATAGCATTGCTGGTTCTAAGGACAATTCCAGAAACTTTGTGAGCTCACAAGTGGTCGTTATGGACTTGCTATACTATCCGCAAGACTCTTCAATGGTGATTGTGCACCTGCACAGTCACAACAGATGGCTGCTGGCCATCTCTACAAGGACTACAGTGGGTCTGCATCTTTGATGAACCACCAATACCATTATTTCTACAAGGACTACAGTGGGTCTGCATCTTTGATGACCCACCAATACCATTATTTCTACAAGGACTACAGTGGGTCTGCATCTTTGATGACCCACCAATACCATTATTTCTACAAGGACTGCAGTGGGTCTGCACCACTGGTGGCCCACCAATACTGTAATCTCTACCAGGACTACAGTGGGTCTGCTCTGTGATGACCTACCTACCAATATTCTTCAAAACGTTGAATGACTCTGCTGTGGGTTTGCTCTGTTGTGGCCCATTACCTGTCAGCATGTCCAGAGTCAGCACTGTCTTTCCGGTGGAGGGACAACACTACTTGTTCAAGACTGCATGGAAATCCACTACTTCTGTGTGCATTGTCTTTTACTGCTCAGACTTTGAGAAAAGAAATGGCAGTTTTACTGTGATGAATGATCAGGACTGTCTTTATGGACTGTGAGAAAATTTTAGCATTTAACCAACATTGTATCAATGGGTGTGTGCATTTGATTTCTTTGTTACTGTAATTGTGAAAAAATTTTTAACAAATATGTATTGGCCAGTGCCCAAAACAATTTGTGAAATTTTTTGTGGGGAACATGGGGGCTATGTAAGGAGGCTGTTTCTGTTTTCTTATTGGTAACGCCACGTAGCGTTCTGAATGAAAATCACTGGCTGTGCTGTGTGCAGTATGTGGCTAGTTTGCATTGTTGTCTGGCATTGTAGTGTTGGGCAGCTGGATGTTAACAGCACGTAGCGTTGCACAGTTGGAGGTGATCCGCCAGCAGTGGTGGTTGTGGGGAGAGAGATGGCGGAGTTTTGAAATTTGTAAGACTGGATGTCATGAACTGCTATATATATTATGACTTTTGATGACTATTAAGGTAAAAACATTGTTTGTTCTCTATTAAAATCTTTCATTTGCTAACTATGCCTATCAGTAGTTAGTGCCTTCCGTAGTTTGAATCTTTTATTTAGCTGGCAGTAGTGGCGCTCGCTGTATTGCAGTAGTTCGAGTAACGAAGATTTTTGTGAGGTAAGTGATTTGTGAAAGGTATAGGTTAATGTTAGTCAGTGCCATTCTTTTGTAGGGATTTTTGAAAGTCAGATTGCGTTGCGCTAAAAATATTGTGTGTCAGTTTAAGCACAGTCATGTATTATTGTTCTAAGGGGACGTTTCATAACTAAATCCGCAGTTTAATGAGCTATTTGGGGACCCCTCAGGTTTCCTAAAGCAGTAAAAGCGAATTTTAGGAAAGATCTTCCGATAAGGACCCGGCAGATATCTGTCCTTGCAGACGGTAGTCGACAAGAGGAAATCGAAAAGAGGGAAACCATAGTCATTCTTGCTTTATACATTTGTTTTTTATAAAAGAGCAACTAACTTCAATTTTCTCGGCCCATATAAGATAGAATACAGTATTTATACCAGCGAAAGTAACCCATCTACGATGCGTCTTCTGCTATTAGATATTGCTGAGTAAGGACCTCCTCTAAACTGTCCCATGCTTTATGATCTTCAGCGATAAACGGTAACGCTATACCTACACGTTTTCTGATGCCATTGGATCAGGATCCATTAGGTCTCCCTCTTGGCTGTTATCATTTGGAGACCAGCAGAGATCTTTCTTGGGTACACGTCAAACAAATTAGTTCATTTTAATTGCAGTCATTAACACGTCTTCCACTACCATTTTATCTGCAAAATCATTCCTGCAAGTGTGTGTGTGTGTGTGTGTGTGTGTGTGTGTGTTTGTGTAGCTCTTCATATTCCACGTTCCACAGTCAATAAAGCAGTATAGTAGAACTAAGTTTTGGTATTGAGTAAGTGACGGGCACGAGGAGTGGTTTAAACCACTAATATCTCTGGTAATCGTAAAGGAAACAGTGATAGGAATAAATTTTTAGGTGTGGTACGTATAGATATGGTGTGATCCTGTACGACAATGTACTTACAATTCCAGAAGCCCTTTTGAACGTTCTGCATATTTCAGGAATATTGTGAAATCCACGTGTCATGTTTCGTAACAAAAGTATTCTTAAAGAGAAGACGAAATAAATAAGTCTTTTTCTGAAATTTTCATTTATTTCAACAAAATTTAATTTGGATTTATGAAGGCTAGATGAAAGGATATTTTAATCCGACTAATGGCAGTCATTCTGAAAGGATTACATCGTTCATAAAAATAATGGTGGCTGCGGACCTCTTTCACAATTGAAAGTAAGGAAAGTGGGAGGCAAGACACAAAAAAGCAACCTATAAGGCCTCAAACAATGAACTGTTTCATATGTTTCCTTTCTTCCACTATCGACAGTTCATCTGTGAGAAAAAATTTGTATATATTTACAAAAAATGGTTCAAATGGCTCTGAGCACTATGGGACTTACATCTTAGGTCATCAGTCCCCTAGAACTTAGAACTACTTAAACCTAACTAACCTTAGGACATCACACACATCAATGTCCGAGGCAGAATTCGAACCTGCGACCGTAGCAGTCCCGCGGTTCCGGACTGCAGCGCCTAGAACCGCACGACCACCGCGGCCGGGTATATTTACATCTTCCACAATATTAGAAGACAATGCATAACCAAGAAAATTGACAAAAAATGTTGTTCCTTATCTGCACACGAAATATGTATGCAATTCGGTTCATGTTTCCTGCTTCCCGCTTTCCATATGGCACAAAACGTGAAAAACCGTTCGAGAAACTAACCGAGGTAAGGGAGTCTAATGGATAGGGTGTAAAGTAATTAATTATAGTAAGGACAATGATAATACTAAAATATCAGAGTTTTCTGTCAACATGCCGGCCGGGGTGGCCGAGTGGTTCTAGGCGCTGCAGTCTGGAACCGCGCGACCGCTACGGTCGCTGGTTCGAATCCTGCCTCTGGCATGGATCTGTGTTATGTCCTTAAGTTAGTTAGGTTTAAGTGGTTCTACGTTCTAGGGGACTGATGACCTCCGCTGTTAAGTCCCATAGTGCTCAGAGCCATTTGAACCATCTTTTTTCTGTCAACATATGTATCTGAGAGACAAACAAACAACTGCCCCCCTCTATATCGATCCGCGTTCATTGTACCATCGAACAAAAGTAATGACCGGTGTCAAAAATCAGGAATCGCAACGCCAGTGCGTCATTTTAAATCCATTGAATTTGTTTCACCACCACACAACTGGTCTATATTGTTCGTCTGGCTTATGAAAGGTCATCGGAATCTTTTTTTATGTTTTTATTTTTTATCACCCTCAGTAGTCGAGCGTAGCCTGAATCCTGTTCAGGACTCGGTTAATGTGATGGTGAGCTCTAAGCTGGAGCGACGCATTCATTTATTCAGAACATTATGTATACAGATGTCGCCATGAACTGACGTGTGCATTATACCGACCCAGCAACTAGCCGTATAGTACCGTATGGGCCAGCGAAGGTTTGTGTTTTATTCGTTGCAATGAAAGTAATTCGACTTGTAAGTAGGCTGTTTAGGTTTTTATGTTGGTAACGCCACGTAGCGCTCTATACGAAAACCACTGACTGCTGTGTGAAGTCTGTGGCTGGTTTGCATTGTTGGAATATTTGCCATTGTAGTGTTGGGCAGTTGGATGTGAACAGCGCGTAGCGTTGCGCAGTTGGAGGTGAGCCGCCAGCAGTGGTGGATGTGGGGAGAGAGATGGCAGAATTTTGAGAGCAGGTGAGCTGGACGTGAGTCCATCAGAAAGAGTACATTTGTAATACTGTATATCATGAACTTATATATATATGATGACTTTTGAACATTATTAAGGTACATACATTGTTTGTTCTCTATCAAAATCTTTCATTTGCTAACTATGCCTATCAGAAGTTAGTGCCTTCAATAGTTAGAATCTTTCATTTAGCTGGCAGTATGGGCGCTCGCTGTATAGCAGTAGTTCGAGTAACGAAGATTTTTTTGAGGTAAGTGATTCATGAAAGTTATAGGTTATTGTTAGTCAGGGCCATTCTTTTGTAGGGATTATTGAAAGTCAGATTGCGTTGCGCTGAAAATATTGTGTGTCAGTTTAGTATTGATCAGAATAAGTAAAGAGAGAGATGTCTGAGTACGTTCAATTCTGCTCAGCTGTTTGAAAATCAAATAACGTAAGAGGTTTATCAGCACGATAATTCATAAATTTATCTAACGGGAGGTTTCAGACTTGAAATGCAATAAAATGCAAAGTTTTGGGAGATTTGTAGCTGTATCTGCCCCCATCAGGCAGTAAAGAGGAGACATGATGTATTTATAGCTGTTCTGAGACTACTAAACAAACTCAAACGCAAATATTGAATACCAATCTTTACTCTAGATTTCTGGTTGAATACCAGTTTGTGTTTTGGATGAAACATTTGCTGTCACTATGTTCGTGGGAAATAATGTCATTGCTTCTTACAGCTCTGTACAGTGTGTGAGCTATGAAGCAAGTACATCACGAATTTTTCGTGCCTGGGTAATACACCTGCAAGGAAGACATACCTTATTGTACGCCATTATCCCCTAGGAAACTACTCTTTGCATAGAAATTTCCTGCAGTAAATTATGCCTCTCGTAAGTACAACAATTCGACAATAAATGAGGGCTTGCGAAAGCAGTATGATTAGAAACCTTGCAGTGGGAAACGTGTCACTCTGATCTCTTAAAGGAAACTTAATATGACAGAAGCGTGGTTTGCGATGTTAAATTTGTAACTTATTTTATTTAAATGTTTTCGCAAAACAGACTCCAGAATTTTCTGTTTTAGACCTACGGTCTCAGTTTTTCCAGGTAATAACTACGTTTTCATCCCAATATTGGTTATCTAGATTTCTACTGCTGACAACTGGAGATTATCATTTTAAAGTTACTTACAACAGCACTTGGTGTTTGAGCTCACTGCTGTAACACGAACTGCGAATTCTATGGCCACCGCGAGAACAGTACGAAAACTGTGGTTTATCCTCATCGTAAAATTTTTTTTCTATACATTATGCTTACTTCTTTAGTTACTGACGTTCAGAGGCATTCAGTTTGAAATTAGTGCTTTACCTTAGTAATACATGAGGCAGTCGAGGACTCCTCTTTAGAACAATTATACAGAAAATAAGCAGCAAGCATCCCGATGGGCCTCAAAATGGCGGCCGTCGGTGAGTTAACCTACATTATATCCTGGAAAGTTAAGACCGCTTTAGCTGTACATTCTTTATTTATAGATACGACCGGGTTAGCAGCATTTTAGATGCATCATCAAGTGCAGTGAAATCAAGTCTTGTTCAGGTTGCTGACTAAGAACGCTGTATCATCCCGTTCTCTTTCCTCGATCGGAACATGAAGATTTTATAGCAACTGATGATGCAGCTAAAATGCGTGCCAGTAAATAGAGGGCTTACAGCTGAAGCGGCCTTATGTTTTCAAAATGGTATATCCAAGTTGTGGCTGCCCTGACTGCAAAGTTTCCTGTGTTCATTTTCTACACAGAGCTTTAAGCCGGTCAAGTACAGCCTGCACTCTATCTTGGGCCTTGTAACTATATTGTTGGGCTTCAGCTAAGAGCAATGTGTCTCTTTGTCCAGAACAGATAGAGTGAAGACATCGTTCTGTGTCCCGACTCAGGGCCTAGCTACGCGGTAGTACGTAGACTTTCGTTTGTTTGCGTTTTCAGCATTATTAATTTCAATAAAGGTGTTATGAAATAAATACATTTCACCTTTTAGTGTAGAAAATGAGAAGATAGTGAGCCCTGAGCCAAGAACCTTTTACTTTTTCTAGGACATCGTCAATGGCAAGGTTCGTAGTAGCTTCTTTACATGTGTGCTCGCTTTGCTGGTTTTAAAGCTGGAGTTTCCAGAACACTTAAAATACGAACATGCGTTGCCTTCATGTTTTGTTTTCAACAAAATCTCTTTGCGATCATATTCTCAGTGTTGTGTGAGTGGTAATTCAAAAGAGTGAAAACAGAACGCCAGCCTTAAGACCAACAAAGCGATCACTATAGAGAAACAGCTACAAAGCGCACCATTACTGATTCCTTGCAAAATAAACAAAGGCGAATTGCGTAAGGAATGATAAAATTTGATTCTATCCATTAACATATACTAGACGGACCTAATCTGATCATTATCAGCGTAATACTACACACAACTGTGGATCATAGGATAACAAAAGTTAAAGATGATTCGTCCCTGTTATTTGTCAGTTGTGTCTTACAAGAAATATTAATTTATATCCATGGCCACAAACGTTAAAACTCATGATGAAGACTGAGTGAGAAATTCGCTGAAATATTGACTTTTTGGCCGAACTCTCCTACTCAGGGTGGATTTCGTGTGCACTGGTAAACGATGTTCCGTAACGCTGTATCGTTCTGCACAATACCCCGTCGTGAGCATTTTTTGCGATTTTCACCTCACTGGCGAGATAGCACCCTGGACACTCGAGTTGTCTCTTCTGTGGCAAAGCGAGGGCAGCTGCTGAATTCAGCGTTCTCGCGGCGCCTTGTATTCCAGAGCGGCGCATAAAATTTATGACCCGTATCTGTTACCGTCTCCTGAGGCTTAAAATTTATGACCGCCGTGTAGGGGTAAGCTCCCGTGTGAGCAGCGCACTATTGTGACAGAACGGGAGACGAAGAGACAGTTTCTCCCAGGCAGGAAATTGCAGACACTCGGACATCGTTCGTGGCAGGCGCTGGGCTGAAGCTCACTCACACCTACAAGTAGTGTCAATTGTTTATTTCATTGTATGGATTTTGTGTCCGTGTTTCTCCCTGGTTGCTTTCTCATGCAAGTAACGAGTGCAATGGAAACGATGAACATCGTATGTTTCAATACAAGAGGTGTTCAATAACTAATGCAACACCTTTTTTCCTGCAAGCTGGTTAGTTTTTACAGAATTCCAAATACCATATTATTCTTCATCCTTTTGGCTATGATACCGTACGTTTCAGCATGAACGCCCTTCACTGCAATGACCCTACGCCACCTTACTGATACGGCCTGTAATCATGCATGATACTAGTCAAATGATCGACGTTGGAGCCAACATCATGCCACATCAATAACCTCCCAATCATCCACATACTGCTTCTCGCAGAGTGCATCCTTTACTGGGCCAAACATATGGAAGTCGGAAAGTGCCAGATCCAGGCTGTAGGATGAACAGGAAGAACACTCGAATTAGTTTTTTGAGCTCCTCAAGGGTGCGCATATTTGTATGAGCGCTTGCGTTGTCATGGAAAGGAGAAGTTCGTTTACATTTTTCTATCTATGAACACGCTGCAGTCTTTCTTCAATTACCTGAGGATATCGCGATACACTTCCACGGTGATCGTTGCACCATGAGGAAGGACAAACAAAATAACCCCTTCAGAGTTACAGAAGAGGCTTGCTATAACTTTACCAGCTGACGCTGAGGCTTTGAACTTTGTCTTTGGAGGGGAGAGTGGTGTGGCACAACTCGACGGATTGCCGTTTTGGTTCCACTTCGAAGTTATGAACCCACGTTTCATCGCCAGTGACGATGTTCGACAAAAAAATTGTCACCGCCAGCCTCGTAGCGTGCAATCAATGCTGCACAGACGGTTCTCCGTCGCTCTTTATGGCGCTCTTCTTTATGGTCGTCTGTTAGCAGACAAGGAACCAACCTTCGAGTACCAAACTGGTGGACGAATGTGTCCGCGCTACCAACAGAGAGGTCCGATCACCTCGAATGGGATGGAGTCACAGCTGTGTGCGGCCCGCCGCTGTGTAGAGGATCAGACCAGTCTGTGTGACCTTGTTGCGATGATGACATCTAGCCGGACGACTCACCGTGCTTTTGTTTACTGTCAGGTCTGCATAAACCTTCTTCAAATGCCTATGAGTATCTGCAATGCTCCGCTTTCTGTGTAGAGCATTGTACCTGCCTGTTCTCATATCGGAAAATTAAACGACGTAAGTCAACTAATAAAAATTAGGCTATAGCTGAGAGTGGGCCCCAGGGGCGACATTGTCATTTGACCACACACTCCACATCCTCTTAATCCCGGGCGGGAAACCAGCAGCCAGCGGACCACATCCCGCCCACAGTCCAGCCTGCAGATGAAATTTCACGTGAAAATAAATGAATGTATTCTGAAAAACAGGTGTTTTGAAGCAAAATATGTTGGACTGGCGTGTTGGGTAATGCGTATCACTCGTATCGGCGAGTTATCTCATAAGCATTGATGTCACTGCTGATGTAGTTTTGACTTACGGGCTTGGATCGTTGATGTCGCGTGGTGACGAGGCGACCACCGATCTTAACGCAGGTCACTGCTGGCTAGCCCTTGCCTGCCCTAAATGAATAAGATCTAATTTAAGAAATATAATGTTCGCTCTAAGGACACACTGGTTCTGAATTTTGTTTTGTTAGCCTCTAGCAGTGCAAGATGCTTCAGATGAAAATTAACAGTGTCTCTCATCTGTCTCTAATGATCCTTTTCGATACGCAGATCGCCTCCTACCCCCCACCCCCCACCCCCTCCCTCGCATTACGACTCAGATGTATTTAATGAGCTGCGCGCAAGGAAATGGAAGGAACTGTGGCCCTAACAAGTGAGTTTAGGGTGTTGTTCTTGTTGAAGCTAACAGTGCTAAGAGGGATGAAGAGCTCCACTTCCAAATCAAATACTGCAGTGATAGAGCAGTAACTGAAAACATTATTAACCCTGGAACACTAAAAAGGGGTGGGGGGAATATTACATTGCTACTAAGCATTTGTAAGGTTCACTAGCTCACATTTTATTCAAAGGAAGTCATATTTATAGGTCATGCTTTAGTTATTGGATCTCCAATGGGATGTTACACACTGGACCAAGTTCAAAATGTTCAGTTCTACTGCAGCCTTAAATTTTATAAGGGTTTACTAGTGTCGGATTTATTATCCAGTCTACTCACAGCAAGGGAAGTCAAACGGCGTTCAGAATAAAGATACTTCGACCGTCACAATTTTATCAGTAAACTGTCGAAATATTCGTAATTAAGTTCCAGAATTTAGTGCCCTGCAGGAAATTTCCCGCGCTCATCTTGTTCTTGGGACCGAGGGCTGGTTGAAACCCGAAGTGGAAAGCTCTGACATATTCAGCGAGTCGTGGAACGTGTGTCGGGAAAGCTGATTAGAGGCTATAGGATGAGGAGTGACCATAGTAGTTGACAAAAATATTGTCTCTATTTGAAGTAGAATTTGAGTGTGACATTGGGGTAATCTTGTCGCGTATAACAGGTGTAGGTGAAACTAAGTTAATTGTTGGATTTGTTTACCGGCCACCCGATTCCGCTTTGACAGTTCTAGAGTCACAGTCAATAGCTCGTAAATATCCAGATCATGCAATACTAGTTGTAGGCGACTTTAGCCTGCCGAGTATAGACTGTGATGTCTATGAATTCATTGCAGGGGTTACAGACAGACAGTCATGCGAAATACTTTTGATACGATTTCTGAAAATTATCTTTAGTAGCTACATCGGCAGGCTGGTCGGAGTGGCCGTGCGGTTCTAGGCGCTACAGTCTGGAACCGATCGACCGCTACGGTCGCAGGCTCGAATCCTGCCTCGGGCATGGATGTATGTGATGTCCTTAGGTTAGTGAGGTTTAATTAGTTCTAAGTTCTAGGCGACTGATGACCTCTGAAGTTAAGTCGCATAGTGCTCAGAGCCATTTGAACCATTTTAGCTCGGCAGCACACACCAAATGGAAATATCTTAGACCTTGCAGGTACGAATAGGCTGGATCTTACCGTCAATGTCAGTAAGGAACGGGAATTAGCGATCATGTTGTCACTATAGCAATTATGATACGAAAGTCAATAAATGAGCCCAGAAACCTAGGAGAGTGTTTCTGCTAAATAGAGCAGGTAAGCAGTATTAACAGCTTACTTAGAAAGTGACTTGGCGTCACTTAGTTGCAGTAAGATGGATGTAGAGGAATTGTAAATAGTGGTCTGGAGAGTTACGTATCTAGTAAGAAAATGAAGGATGAAAAAGACTCACCATGGTTTAATAATGAAATTCGGCGGATGCTGAGGAATCCGATACTGTTACACTCTAGTTTCAAAACTTCGTCCGAACAGTCCTTGGAAGTCTCAACGGTACCGACCGGCCGCCGTGTCGTCCTCGGCCCAACTGCGGATATTGAGGGGCATATGGTCAGCACTCCGCTCTCCCGACAGTATCTCAACTTCTCTATCAAGTATTTCCACAGTTTGCCTCAGTAGGACTGAGCGCACCCAGCTTGCCAAATGCGCTCGGCAGACCGGATAGCCACCCATTCAAGTGCTATCCCAGCCCGACAGCGCTCAGCTTCGGTGATCTGACGCGAACCGGTGGTACCATTGTGACAAGGTCGTTGGCTTAGTTTCAAAAGGAGACGCACAAATAACGACAAGCGAAGATTAGTAGTGACCGTGCGTCTATACGCGAAGCATACAACAACTACCACCTTCACACCTTAGCATTCAGAAAATTCTGGTCATATGTAAAATCTCTAAACTGGCTTAAGGCTTCTATTCGTCCGCTATTGACCAATCTGGTATGGCAGTTGAAGATAGCAAAACGAAAGCCGATATTTTAAATTTCACGTTGAAGAAATAGTTTACACAGGAGAACAGTACAAATATAACGTCATTTGACCTCGGACATAGGTAGATTCTATGGACAACACAGAAATAAGCGTAAGTGGTGCAGGGAAACTACTGAACGGTTTGAAAAAGAAATAAACCCTCATGTCCGGATGGAATCCCAGTTCGATTTTACAAAGACTACTCTACGGCATTGGTCCTTTACCTAGCTTGCATTTATCGTGAATCTCTAGCCCAGCACGAAGTCCCAAGTGATTGGAAAGAAGTGCAGGGAACTCCAGTGTATAAGAAAAATAAAAGAATGGACTCACAAAATTACAGACCCTATATGTGATTTCGGAGCCGAAGGCCCACTCGTGTGTCCTTGATGACCGCACGACACAAATCTTGACGCTTCACCTAAGCCTGTCATTTGACTGTAGATGACTGGGAACATATTGCCTGGTCGGACGATTCTTGTTTCAAATTGTATCGAGCGGATCAATGAACCCCGCATGTCAGTAGCGGACTGTTCAAGCTGCGTGGGGCGTCTGCAGTTGGAGTGATATGAGACTCCTGATACGTCTACATACGAATGACAGGTGATAACCACTTAAGCAACCTGTCTGATCACCTGCATCCATTCATGTCCATTGGGCAATTCCAGCAGGACGTCCAGAATTGCTACGGAGTGGCTCCAGGAACACTCTTCTAAGTTGAACGCTTTCTCTAGCCACCGAACTCCCCAGACACGAACATTATTGAGCATATGTGCGATGCCTTTCAGCGTTTTGTTCAGAACAGATCTCCATCCCCCTGTACTCTTACGGATTTATGAACAGCCCTGCAGGATTCATGGTGTCAATTCCCTCTAGCACTACTTCAGACATCAGTCCATGCCACGTCGTGTTGTGGCCCTTCTGCGTGCTTGCGGGGCCCTACACGATATCGCCTGATAATTCAAGTGGCTAACGATTTAGAACTGAAAATGCTTCACTACAAAGAACTATTAATACCTAGCAACTTGCAACTATAGATGATCGGATTACAAAAAACCTGCTCAAAAAATTAAAAAAACTAACTATATCTAAGAATCGTACCAACAACAAAAGGTTGACTAATTGTAGCTGTTAGAAACTGTTAAATGTCACAATATACAACTAACAGCAACTAAACGCAACTGTGTATTGCCGAGCTATAGTATGTAAAATACTGCTGTAGATTTGCTGGCTACAAATAACAAATTAGTCACCATGACAGTTTAGCAAAAGTGACAAAAAGTACATATCAGACTACTTGACGACTCAACACAAAAATTTTGTCTCAAGTACAGATAGTGTTGAGGATCAGTGGACAAAGTTCGAAACCATCGTGCAATATGCATTAGATGAGTTTGTGGCAAACAAGATCCTAGAGATGGAAAAGAGCCACCGTGGTACAACAACTAAGTTAGAAAACTGCTACGGAAGCAGAGGGAACTTCACAGCAAACATGCCGGCCTGTGTGGCCGAGCGCTTCTAGGCGTTTCAGTCTGGAACCGCGCGACCGCTACGGTCGCAGGTTCGAATCCTGCCTCGGGCATGGATGTGTGTGATGTCCTTAGGTTAGTTAGGTTTAAGTAGTTCTAAGTTCTAGGGGACTGATGACCTCAGATGTTGAGTCCCATAGTGCTCAGATCCATTTGAACCATTTGAACAGCAAACATAAACATAGCCAAAGCCTTGCAGACAAACAAAATTTACACGAAGCGAAATGCAGTGTGAGGAGGGCTATGCGAGAGGCGTTCAATGAATTCGAAAGTAAAGTTCTCGTTACTGACTCGGCGGAAAATCCTAAGAAATTTTGGTCTTATGACGAAACGGTAGGTTGATCAAAACAAAATGTCCAGACACTCCGTAAACAAAATGGTACAGAAACAGAGGGTGACAGGCTAAAGGCCGAAATACTAAATGCCTTTTACCAAAGCTGTTTCACAGAGGAAGACTGCACATTAGTTCCTTCTCTATATTGTCGCAGAGATGACAAAATTGTAGATATCGAAATAGATGACAGAGGGATAGAAAAACAATTAAAATCGCTCAAAAGAAGAAAGGCCGCTGGAACCCGAGGGATACCAGTTCGATATTACACAGAGTACGCGAAGGAACTTGTCCCTCTTCTTGCAGCGGTGTACCGTAGGTTCTAGAAGAGCGTAGCGTTCCAAAAGTTTGGAAAAGGGCACAGGTCATTCCCGTTTTCAAGAAGGGTCGTCGAACAGATGTGCAGAACTATAGACCTATATCTCTAACGTCGATCAGTTGTAGAATTTTGGAACACGTATTATGTTCGAGTATGATGACTTTTCTGGAGACTAGAAATCTACTCTGTAGGAATCAGCATGGGTTTCGAAAAAAGACGGTCGTGTGAAACCCAGCTCGTGCTATTCGTCCACGAGACTTCGAAGGCCGTAGGCACTGGTTCCCAGGTAGATGCCGTATTTCTTGACTTTCGCAAGGCGTTTGATACAGTTCCCCATAGTCGTTTAATGAACAAAGTAAGAGCATATGGACTATCAGGCCAATTCTGTGATTGGATTGAAGAATTCCTAGATAACAGAACGCAGCATGTCATTCAATATGGAGAGAAGTCTTCCGAAGAAAGTGATTTCAGGTGTGCCGCAGGGGAGTGTCGTAGGACCGTTGCTATTCACAATATACATCAATGACCTTGTGGATGACATCGGAAGTTCACTGAGGCTTTTTGCGGATGATGCTGTGGTATATCGAGAGGTTGCAACAATGGAAAATTGTACTGAAATGCAGGAGGAACTGCAGCGAATTAACGCATGGTGCAGGGATTGGCAACTGAATCCCAATGTAGACAAGCGTAATGTGCTGCTAATACACGGAAAGAAAGATCCTTTACCATTTAGCTACAATATAGCAAGTCAGCAACTGGAAGCAGTTAATTCCATTTGTCTGGGAGTTGGCATTAGGAGTGATCTAAAATGGGCTGACCATATAAAATTAATCGTCGGTAAAGCAGATAGACAGATTCATTGGAAGATTCCTAAGGAAATGCAATCAGAGAACAAAGGAAGTAGGTTACAGTACACTTGTTCGCCCGCTGCTTGAATACTGCTCACTGATGTGGGATCCGTAACAGATAGGGTTGATAGAAGAGATAGAGAAGATCCAACGGGGAGCAGCGCGCTTCGTTCCAGGATCACTAATTAATCGCGAAAGCCTTACGGAGATGATAGATAAACTCTCTGCAAGAGAGACGCTCAGTAGCTCGGCACGGGCTTTTGTTGAAGTTTCGAGAACATACATTCACCGAGGAGTTAAGCAGTATATTGCTCCCTCCTACGTATATCTCCCGAAGAGACCATGAGGATAAAATAAGATGGATTAGAGCCCACACAGAGGCATACCGGCAATCTTTCTTTCCGCGAACAATACGAGACTGGAATAGAAGGGAGAACCGATAGAGGTACTTACAGTACCCTCCACCACACACCGTCAGGTGGCTTGCGGAATATGGATGTAGATGTAGACTGCAACTAGACTACTTATTGCAACGTACTGACAGCAACGTACTGAATATAACAGGAAAAAACGTTGGTGTAGCGACCATAAGTTACAAAATGACAAAATTCTACCTGTTAAAATTTATGCGTTCTACAATTAACTAGCTACACCTAGAAAAGCGCCGAAATTCACGGCAGAAGGTGCATGCAAACCAGAGTGTGAGAACTGTTCAAAAGTTTTCGTATGTGAAACAGGCCGGCCGTTTGAAATACGCTTCAGAGGGCACGCTTTAGTTCACAGTAATAAAATAGCGTTTGGTAGGAATCTTTTAACATCGAAGCATGTTGTTGAAACTATTGATACGTATATCAATGTGTTGCGCAATGAAGCTAAGGTACAATTTCTGACAATGTTGCAAGAAACAAACTCTTACACACCGCTTACAAAATCCTGGAAACACATTAAATCAGCAGAACGACTTTATTAACAGGGCATATTTTAGGAACTCTGAAAGCCACGTCCAATCGTCCACGTCACAGCAGAGCGTTTATGATCAACAGCTCCCCTCACCGAGAAGAGACAGCGGCAGCGCATCGGCTCATACAACTTCCTAGCAACAGGCCGTGGTGAATACTGGCTTCCGTTCACGTTGCAAAACTGAGCGCACTACGACGCCACCAAGCAGAAGCAAATGCAGTTAACCATTACTTTCAAATCCTGTTACACTGTAACTTCAGTTGCTGCACATAGTTTCACTTCTACAATTTAGTGTTTTACACTTTTTACGGTTTTACATTTTGAATGTTTTTGAAATTGATGTTTTTAAAAATTGATGACACCTCATGCAGTTCTAGCTCCTCAACAAAATTTTGCTTCTCTAATTTTACGATCTCTATATCTTCCACTATTTATACTTCCATTTTTCTAGGCGTATACTTTTAATATTTTAAGGAAAAAATTGTACGATATTTTTATTCTTTCAGATTAAGATCTTATGACTGCATACTTTTAAAATTTCACATATTCAGTATCTTAAGATCCTAATTAAGTTTTCCCTGCTTAATTTCCACTTTTATAGTCGATTAATGTATCCCATTTTACAGTTTTGCGCATCCATTTTGGCATTTTAACTGAAGGTTTTTTGCATAATTGACTTTTTGCCATTTTAGCATAAGACCCCTCTTCTACTAAATCCGTAGCATCCCTGACACTATCCTCCTCCCCTCCCCCTTCCCTTACCTTACCTTCTTTCCCCTCTCACTCCTCCTCGCTCCATTTTATAATTTTACTATTTAATGTCGTTTACATTTCACATACTTATTGTTATTAACTACTAGTATTTAACGAGAATTTTTATGTACTTATGCGTTCTATAATTTTAGCATGATCCCTCTTGCTAAGCTCATGACACCTCCAACACCTCTTCCCTGCTTCCTTTCGCCTCCTCCAATCAGCTTCACTGCATTTCCCCTTACCCCCCCCCCCCTCCCCCCCAGCCTTCCCCAACCATATACCCATTTAAAACACTGACCGCAGTTGCAGAACGCAGTACTCTGATATGTGATTCTGAATAGGTAAGACGTGTTTGTGACTCAGCTGCTTAGGTAATTTCTACATTTATGTACAGCTATCTCCTTTTCTACTTATTGTAAACTATTTGTTGGTACATGTTTAGTTTTACTTTATATTAGAACTGAAGATGATTCTGAGTTATTAAAAGTGTGTAACTGAGGTGGAACAATAAGTGAGAATTACTTTAATTTTTAATCTTGCACCGACGTATTGACGTTAATAATACAACCTATAAACCTAGGCAAATATCACGAGAAAAGTCTATTTTCTTTTAAGCATATTTATCTTCGATACCTCCCGATATACTTCCGATGTATAGCTTCTGTTACTCTCTCAAACATAACGAGAAATTCACGTTTTCTTTTAAACATACCTATCTCCAGCATATCTCCGATAGACAGCTTCTTTTCCTCTCGCACGCACGTGCGCGCAATCTCTCTCTCTATCCCTCTCTCTCTCTCTCTCTCTCTCTCTCTCTCTCTCTCTCTCTCTGTGTGTGTGTGTCTTGTAAAATATTTATTACAAGATTACACGAACTTGACGCCAGTCCCAATCGGATAATTTACAGCTTTTAGCTTAGGGAATATGTGTAAAGGGTTCCCATCTTCATTCACAGGCCACTGCAAAGAATCTGTCGTAAGGAACTCTCAAGTCAATTTGTTTATGAATACCCTTTGTTTGTAACAAACGAACAGGTCAGTGACATTAGTCATAAGGTTTGAGATTTAACAGAATCCTGACGGGGTACTTACGTACGTTTTTCGCAACCCTCTGGAGTACAGAGAGATACTCCATGAGATATTTCTTCGAGAAGAGAATTCGCAGTTAATTCAGGGACTATGAATGTAATCGCCTCTTACACTGATCAGCCAGAACATTACTACCACCGACCTACTATCGATATAAAACTGTCCAGGTGACGGCAGCGTCACCTGTCGAGGAATGACTGCCAGTCAGACAGAGGCAAGGTGCTTGTACTCATAATATTAGTGTAGAATGGGGAAGGCACACGAAGTATTTGAGTTTGAGCGCGGGCAAATTACAATGGCCCGGAGGCTCGGCTCAAGCATTTCAGAAACTGCAGGACTTGTCTGGAGTTCGAAGAGTGCTGTGGTGAGTGTCTTCAGCACGTGGCGAAACCAAGACGAAACCTCATCCAGACGTGGTGTTGGGCGGCCAACTCTCATTACAGATGTAGGACAACGTAAGCTGAGCAGACTGGTAAAACAGGACAGGCGACGAATTTCGACGGAACCAACATAAGACTTCAATTATGGGCAGAGTACAAGTGCGCCTGAACACACAATGCACCCAACACTCCTGACGATGGGCCTCCGCAGCTGACAAAGCACGCATGTTTCAATGTTAACAACACGACATCGGCAACAACGACTAAAATGGGCACGTGACCAGGGGCACTGGACGATGGCGCAGTGGCAGAACGCTGCATGGTTTGATGAATCCCGATGCCTTCTTCGGCATTCCGACGGGAGGATGCAAATCCGCCGTCTTCCAGGGGATCAGCTCCTTGACACCTGTACTGCCGGACTGAGACAAGATGGCGGCTCCTCCATTATTCTCGGGGGAACATTTACAAGGGCATCCATAGGTGCAGTGGAGCTCGTGCAAGCCACCATGGCAGCCAAGGAGTATCCACAAATTGCAGACCACGTACATAGCCTTATGAAGATCATGTTTTCGGCAGTAGTGGCATCCGCAAAGACTATGCGCCATGTCACAAGGGCAGGGTGTAATGGAGTGGTTCGAGGAACACATTGGTGAGTTCTAATTGATGTGCTGGCCCCCAGTCGAACGTATCTGGGATGTGACTGAACCTGGCGTCAGAGCTCATCCCCCTCCTCCCAGGAATTTAAGGTAATAAGGTGACGTGTGTGCAGATGGGGTGCCAACTCCTTCCAGCGACGTACCAAGGGCTCATTGCTTCCATGCAAAGATGTGTCGCCGCTGTTATCCGTGCAAAAGGTGGACATACCGCCTATTAGGTAGGTGGTCGTATGTTCTGGCTGATCAGTATATATTTTATGCCTAATACTTATCAAAATTTTTTCGATCGCCGCACCTCTAAGTGTGTCCTTATTTTACGCCGTTGGAACAGAAACTAACGATTAAATAGAAAAACTATTCGGTGTGAGTTTCATGGGCAACTTTTCCTGCCCTTTTTTGTAGTAAGTTAAACAACCGAAATGTTCGGAAAACTATCAGCATAGAACTAGTACTGCATTTTTCTTTTATTTTCAAATACTTTTCAAAAACTTATCTATTAAGTGCATTAGTACGTAATTTACTGGTTTGTGAATTTTCATATTAGCTTCAATCTCGTCTGTTAACAGCTGCCTATGGTCACTCAGAAATTCTCTTTCTCAAATAACTGATGATCGCTAAATGCATATACTTTGGGGCACTTTTCAGCTTCCGACTAATCCTAAACCGGTTACCTTCATCGCTTGTAAAGATCTTCTAAGCAATAATGCGTGCTACGCCGTCAACACCTTGAAAAAACAGTCTTGTTCCTTTCATTTTTAAGTTTACATTTACATTTACATTGATACTCCGCAAGCCACCCAACGGTGTGTGGCGGAGGGCACTTTACGTGCCACTGTCATTACCTCCCTTTCCTGTTCCAGTCGCGTATGGTTCGCGGGAAGAACGACTGTCTGAAAGCCTCCGTGCGCGCTCTAATCTCTCTAATTTTACATTCGTGATCTCCTCGGGAAGTATAAGTAGGGGGAAGCAATATATTCGATACCTCATCCAGAAACGCACCCTCTCGAAACCTGCCGAGCAAGCTACACCGCGATGCAGAGCGCCTCTCTTGCAGAGTCTGCCACTTGAGTTTATTAAACATCTCCGTAACGCTATCACGGTTACCAAATAACCCAGTGACGAAACGCGCCGCTCTTCTTTGGATCTTCTCTATCTCCTCCGTCAACCCGACCTGGTATGGATCCCACACTGATGAGCAATACTCAAGTATAGGTCGAACGAGTGTTTTGTAAGCCACCTCCTTTGTTGATGGACTACATTTTCTAAGCACTCTCCCAATGAATCTCAACCTGGTACCCGCCTTACCAACAATTAGTTTTATATGATCATTCCACTTCAAATCGTTCCGTACGCATACTCCCAGATATTTTACAGAAGTAACTGCTGCCAGTGTTTGTTCCGCTATCATATAATCACACAATAAAGGATCCTTCTTTCTATGTATTCGCAATACATTACATTTGTCTATGTTAAGGGTCAGTTGCCACTCCCTGCACCAAGTGCCTATCCGCTGCAGATCTTCCTGTATTTCGCTACAATTTTCTAATGCAGCAACTTCTCTGTATACTACAGCATCATCCGCGAAAAGCCGCATGGAACTTCCGACACTATCTACTAAGTCATTTATATATATTGTGAAAAGCAAAGGTCCCATAACACTCCCCTGTGGCACGCCAGAGGTTACTTTAACGTCTGTAGACGTCTCTCCATTGATAACAACACGCTGTGTTCTGTTTGCTAAAAACTCTTCAATCCAGCCACACAGCTGGTCTGATATTCCATAGGCTCTTACTTTGTTTATCAGGCGACAGTGCGGAACTGTATCGAACGCCTTCCGGAAGTCAAGAAAAATAGCATCTACCTGGGAGCCTGTATCTAATATTTTCTGGGTCTCATGAACAAATAAGGCGAGTTGGGTCTCACACGATCGCTGTTTCCGGAATCCATGTTGATTCCTACATAGTAGATTCTGGGTTTCCAGAAATGACATGATACGCGAGCAAAAAACATGTTCTAAAATTCTACAAGAGATCGACGTAAGAGATATAGGTCTATAGTCTTGCGCATCTGCTCGACGACCCTTCTTGAAGACTGGGACTATCTGTGCTCTTTTCCAATCATTTGGAACCCTCCGTTCCTCTAGAGACTTGCGGTACACGGCTGTTAGAAGGGGGGCAAGTTCTTTCGCGTACTCTGTGTAGAATCGAATTGGTATCCCGTCAGGTCCAGTGGACTTTCCTCTATTGAGTGATTCCAGTTGCTTTTCTATTCCTTGGACACTTATTTCGATGTCAGCCATTTTTTCGTTTGTGCGAGGATTTAGAGAAGGAACTGCAGTGCGGTCTTCCTCTGTGAAACAGCTTTGGAAAAAGGTGTTTAGTATTTCAGCTTTACGCGCGTCATCCTCTGTTTCAATGCCATCATCATCCCGTAGTGTCTGGATATGCTGTTTCGAGCCACTTACTGATTTAACGTAAGACCAGAACTTCCTAGGATTTTCTGTCAAGTCGGTACATAGAATTTTACTTTCGAATTCAATGAACGCTTCACGCATAGCCCTCCTTACGCTAACTTTGACATCGTTTAGCTTCAGTTTGTCTGAGAGGTTTTGGCTGCGTTTGAACTTGGAGTGGAGCTCTCTTTGCTTTCGCAGTAGTTTCCTAACTTTGTTGTTGTACCACGGTGGGTTTTTCCCGTCCCTCACAGTTTTACTCGGCACGTACCTGTCTAAAACGCATTTTACGATTGCCTTGAACTTTTTCCATAAACACTCAACATTGTCAGTGTCGGAACAGAAATTTTCGTTTTGATCTGTTAGGTAGTCTGAAATCTGCCTTCTATTACTCTTGCTAAACAGATAAACCTTCCTCCCTTTTTTTATATTCCTATTAACTTCCATATTCAGGGATGCTGCAACGGCCTTATGATCACTGATTCCCTGTTCTGTACATACAGATTCGAGAAGTTCGGGTCTGTTTGTTATCAGTAGGTCCAATATGTTATCTCCACGAGTCGGTTCTCTGTTTAATTGCTCGAGGTAATTTTCGGATAGTGCACTCAGTATAATGTCACTCGATGCTCTGTCCCTACCACCCGTCCTAAACATCTGAGTGTCCCAGTCTATATCTGGTAAATTGAAATCTCCACCTAAAACTATAACATGCTGAGAAAATTTATGTGAAATGTATTCCAAATTTTCTCTCAGTTGTTCTGCCACTAATGCTGCTGAGTCGGGAGGTCGGTAAAAGGAGCCAATTATTAACCTAGTTCGGTTGTTTAGTGTAGCCTCCACCCATAATAATTCACAGGAACTATCCACTTCTACTTCACTACAGGATAAACTACTACTAACAGCGATGAACACTCCACCACCGGTTGCATGCAATCTATCCTTTCTAAACACCGTGTGTACCTTTGTAAAAATTTCGGCAGAATTTATCTCTGGCTTAAGCCAGCTTTCTGTACCTATAACGATTTCAGCTTCGGTGCTTTCTATCAGTGCTTGAAGTTCCGGTACTTTACCAACGCAGCTTCGACAGTTGACAATTACAATACCGATTGCTGCTTGGTCCCCGCATGTCCTGACTTCGCCCCGCACCCGTTGAGGCTGTTGCCCTATCTGTACTTGCCCAAGGCCATCTAACCTAAAAAACCGCCCAGCCCACGCCACACAACCCCTGCTACCCGTGTAGCCGCTTGTTGCGTGTAGTGGACTCCTGACCTATCCAGCGGAACCCGAAACCCCACCACCCTATGGCGCAAGTCGAGGAATCTGCAGCCCACACGGTCGCAGAAACGTCTCAGCCTCTGATTCAGACCCTCCACTCGGCTCTGTACCAAAGGTCCGCAGTCAGTCCTGTCGACGATGCTGCAGATGGTGAGCTCTGCTTTCATCCCGCTAGCGAGACTGGCAGTCTTCACCAAATCAGATAGCCGCCGGAAGCCAGAGAGGATTTCCTCCGATCCATAGCGACACAAATCATTGGTGCCGACATGAGCGACCACCTGCAGATGGGTGCACCCTGTACCCTTCATGGCATCCGGAAGGACCCTTTCCACATCTGGAATGACTCCCCCCGGTATGCACACGGAGTGCACATTGGTTTTCTTCCCCTCTCTTGCTGCCATTTCCCTAAGGGGCCCCATTACGCGCCTGACGTTGGAGCTCCCAACTACCAGTAAGCCCACCCTCTGCGACTGCCCAGATCTTGCAGACTGAGGGGCAACCTCTGGAACGGGACAAGCAGCCATGTCAGGCCGAAGATCAGTATCAGCCTGAGACAGAGCCTGAAACCGGTTCGTCAGACAAACAGGAGAGGCTTTCCGTTCAGCCCTCCGGAATGTCTTTCGCCCCCTGCCACACCTTGAAACGACCTCCCACTCTACCACAGGTGAGGGATCAGCCTCAGTGCGGGCAGTATCCCGGGCAACCACAGTCGTAGTCCGATCAGGGGATGCGTGGAACGAGCTGGCCGTCCCCGACAAACCCCCATCCGGACCCCCACAGTGATACCCATTGGCAACAGCCTCAAGCTGTGTGACCGAAGCCAACACTGCCTGAAGCTGGGAGCGAAGGGATGCCAACTCAGCCTGCATCCGAACACAGCAGTTGCAGTTCCTATCCATTCTAAAAACTGTTTTGCTAAAAACGTCTGAACTAATCTACAGAGAGCGCAAACAAATCGACAAAATTTAAACGGTTATTAAAATACAAGATTGCCTAGTAAATGCAGTAATGCTGCTACTTGCGCACTGCTGACACTGCTCGGCGGCGGAAAGAGACTAAGCGAAATTACACTATTCAGGTACTAAGACACGATGCTACACTCTCAAATACTATAATACACCCGAAATTTATGAATTACACAATGCAAGTACCAAAAACACGCAAAGAAATTAAGAATTAAACTATGTAACAAATGAGTGAGCTAGGAGTATACGACTTGCCGCTGCAGCTGCTTATCCAACGGCGGCAGGGAGCACACTGACTGCGACCAACCGACACTGGCCGTTCAAAACAAAACAGTAGACAAACGACTACGCGAATTTACACTATTCAGGTACTAAAACGCGATGCTACAACTCTCAAATACTATAATACGCCCGAAATTTATGAATTACACAATGCAAGTACCAAAAAAACGCAAAGAAATTAAGAATTAAACTATGTAACAAATGAGTGAGCTAGGAGTATACGACTTGCTGCTGCAGCTGCTTATCCAACGGCGGCAGGGAGCACACTGACTGCGACCAACCGACACTGGCCGTTCAAAACAAAACAGTAGACAAACGACTACGCGAATTTACACTATTCAGGTACTAAAACGCGATGCTACAACTCTCAAATACTATAATACGCTCGAAATTTATGAATTAAACAATGCAAGTACCAAAAACACGCAAAGAAATTAAGAATTAAACTATGTAACAAATGAGTGAGCTAGGAGTATACGACTTGCTGCTGCAGCTGCTTATCCAACGGCGGCAGGGAGCACACTAACTACGACCAACCGACACTGGCCGTTCAAAACAAAACAGTAGACAAACGACTACGCGAATTTACACTATTCAGGTACTAAAACGCGATGCTACAACTCTGAAATACTGTAATACGCCCGAAATTTATGAATTACACAATGCAAGTACCAAAAACACGCAAAGAAATTAAGAATTAAACTATGTAACAAATGAGTGAGCTAGGAGTATACGACTTGCTGCTGCAGCTGCTTATCCAACGGCGGCAGGGAGCACACTAACTGCGACCAACCGACACTGGCCGTTCAAAACAAAACAGTAGACAAACGACTACGCGAATTTACACTATTCAGGTACTAAAACGCGATGCTACAACTCTCAAATACTATAATACGCCCGAAATTTATGAATTACACAATGCAAGTACCAAAAACACGCAAAGAAATTAAGAATTAAACTATGTAACAAATGAGTGAGCTAGGAGTATACGACTTGCTGCTGCAGCTGCTTATCCAACGGTCTCTCAACATATTTATGCAGCTACTGCCCTTCCTGATAAGAAACTTCTGATTTTAGTTTGCTTTTCTCAGCTTCTATGTTGGAAGTAATTAATTTTCCAAATCAATTTTCACTTCCCACACAGTACGACCATTGATACGTATATAATTTACACACACAGAAATATCAAAAGAAACTGCTAGCTTTGGTTTGACGGATGATGGTTTACTTCCAGTTATTTCGTGCTAATAATTTCCTCATAACTATATACAATTTTCTGTAAACGAACTGAAAAACAGACATTGTGCTTGCTACAACTACGAGCTTCCCTCGAAAGTGAATGACGATTGAGGTTGTCCACGCTGGGTCGTAAACAGGTTCCATAACCTGTATTTCTGTTGAGCTTGTCCTGGCCTCCCTCTGATTGGTTTACAATCATTCGCCTGTCACATCATCGAACTAATGTGGTGCTTTTTGAGAAGACGTTCAGCTAAGAAAATAGGAGCAAACACTCTGTCTACATTAGGCAATCAATGAACTTATCATGCAGAGGTAACACTTGTTCGTGCCTGATATTTTTTTCTGCAGATTTATCTGATAGCGATGTACCACACAATTAGAAGAAAAAAGAAATGGACGGTTCCAAAACCGGAATAATTGGACTGAACTAGTTCCCAAAGATTAACGTGTTTACCTATGTCTAGTGGTGTAACTGAAGAACGCCGTTAACAGATCTCATCCTTACTCTCGCGAACTGCAGAAATAAATTGATCGTCGGTTTGCTGTGGTTCATGAATAAATATTAAAACATGTATTTGAGAGCGTTGTATAAATCACATAATGGATGTTATTTTCAGTCATTTTCGGAACTTAGTCTTTCTCTCATAAAACTTTGTTTCTTTTTGGCACTCCTGGAATGGAGAATCGTTAGGTCCAATATAACAATGCCTCTTTAAGAGAAGAAACGTTCAGAGGTAGTTTCCTGTGAACGAACAGCTCTAAGGGCGGAGCCATTTCTTAGCTGTTCACATACCAAGCAAAAGTTCTTAATCCCTTGAAGCATAAATGCTTTAGTCATTTGCGTTCAAAGTAGTAGAGCCTTTTACATAATTAAACAATGAACTCTATTCTGTGTACCGTAAGGTCAAAAAATTCTGTACATCGATACATTTTCCTGTATGTGCTGTACTTCTTAGCTCCAATGATGAAGCCAGAATAAAATTACAGACCGTACACAGTTATCTCAACTTAGTTTCCCTAATCTGATTAGCTAAGCAACTAAACATGACACCGTCTGACTCTTGAGCAGTTTCGTAATCTCTGATGCAGCATAGTTTTGCCATCACATGATGGTCAATTATTAATTCAGGAATTAAAAATGCTAAATATGTATATTTATGAAGCGAAATGTTTTCCATTGATTAGTAAGAGCCGGCCTCGGTGGCCGTGCGATTCTAGGCGCTACAGTCCGGAACCGCGGGACTGCTACGGTCGCAGGTTCGAATCCTGCCGTGGGCATGGATCTGTGTGATGTCCTTAGGTTAGTTAGGTTTAAGTAGTTCTAAGTTCTAGGGGACTGATGACCTAAGATGTTAAGTCCCATAGTGCTCAGAGCCATTTGATTAGTAAGAACATGAAAAGTCACTTTCAGTAGCATTTATTTACGCTCCGTTATCAGTACGATCATATCGTAAACCGAGAAAGGGCACGAGGAACCCGGCCACTGTTACCCTATGTCAAGAAGAGCCACGACCGTAACACTTAATGTTAATTTAGCTGGAGCAGACGATACTGCAGTAAATAGATACTGCCATCAAGATGTGACTCAGGATGCATCAGTACGCTCGGTTTGCTCGTGAAAAACAGGAAATACTCTGGGAGAAGCTGTTGCTCTTGAAGATGCCCACTGTTACGTGACTAATCAGAACGTCTACCTAGCGAGGTGGCTCAGTAGTTAGCACACTGGAATCGCATTCGGAAGGACGACGGTTCAATCCCGCGTCGGACCATCGTGATTTAAGTTTGCCGTGTTTTCCCTAAATCGCTCAAGGCAAATGTCGGGAAGTTTTCTTTGAAAGGCCACGGCCGATTTCCTTTCGTCATCCGATGACACCGATGACTGCGCCGTTTGGTCTCGTCCTCCTCCCCCCCCCCCCCCCCCCCCCGCACCCAAACAGCCCAACCCATAACGTCAAAATATCGGTAGCTGAAATTTTGGTAGGACAATTCTTTTGTAGCCGCGAGCTCCCTATTGCGTAAATACAGTTCAAACACCCTTCAACCGTCCACAGAGTGACAAGGCGTCTGAAGTTCCACATATATTAATTGGAGTTTAGCCCTAGGTTGTATCATAAGGAAACTGTTGGGCTTCAGATAGACTGATCAGGGAATGAGATTCACGAAAAGCATACGCCTAACTTTCTCTTGCATATCATATCAAATTAGTGATCACAGTATATGGGGAGGCGTTCTGGTGTATTTATTGGCGACAGGTTTAACGAGATATTGTAGTTTGGTGCTTAAAAGGCACTAAAGGGCATTTTTTCAGAAAGTGAAGTGTACTTCTGAGCTTCATTAAAAATAGGACATGTGTGAAACCCCAACATTATGGTTCTGTAAGAAAATTGTGGTTCTGTGAGGGTAAACTGTTTCAGTCGTCTTTTTCTCCGTGAATTCAGCTGGTTCAGGGACATAACATGGACGCACGTGTGTTGAGATGCAAACACTCAAGCATTTACAGAGTAAGCGAAAATGCGTACCATTTTCTCGTAAAAGTTGAGTCATCAAAAGTTACTTGTGCCTAGTAGAGCTAAGAAATACGAAACTCAACTGGAAGCACGACGCCTGAAGTTAATTATAACCGCATAAGGAACATGTCCTGCCTCATCTCAATTTAGTTAAATGGGAGCAAAACTATTACTCGCTAGCAACCCCCCCCCCCTCCCCCCCCCCCCCCCACACACACACACGCACACAAGCTTCTAACAAATTACTTCAAGGTTACAAAAAGTTCCTAATTTGAAAAATCTCAGCTAACTCCGCTCCAAAATTGCCGTCTAAGTGCATATACGAGCGGCATATCATATCTATTGAGGGACAGCACAGCGACTCTTCTTCGATGGACTATGTTATTGTTGTGGTCTTCAGTCCTGAGACTGGTTTGATGCAGCTCTCCACGCTACTCTATCCTGTGCAAGCTTCTTCATCTCTCAGTACCTACTGCAACCTACATCCTTCTGAATCTGCTTAGTGTATTCATCTCTTGGTCTCCCTCTACGATTTTTACCCTCCACGCTGCCCTCCAATACTAAATTGGTGATCCCTTGATGCCTCAGAACATGTCCTACCAACCGATCCCTTCTTCTAGTCAAGTTGTGCCACAAACTCCTCTTCTCCCCAATCCTATTCAGTACCTCCTCATTCGTTATGTGATCTGCCCATCTAATCTTCAGCATTCTTCTGTAGCACCACATTTCGAAAGCTTCTATTCTCTTCTTGTCCAAACTATTTATCGTCCATGTTTCACTTCCATACATGGCTACACTCCATACATTTACTTTCAGAAACGACTTCCTGACACTTAAATCTATACTCGATAGTCCATCGATAGCTTTACTAGCGATGGACTAACTATGCACAAAGTCCAACCTGCCTTGCACATACACCGAAAAAATCTTGGAGGAAGAGAACTAACAATACGAATTTTCAGTAGAGCCAGAGGCCTCCTCCAGTTAGAAGACAGTTTCCTCGTCCTCAGAATTTTCCATCGGTTCGGCGTCTAAAATTGGAAAAAAATGCGTCGCTAGTGCGTTCGTCTGAAAGAGTCAAGCAAGGGCGCCTGTTAAGAGAACCACTCGCAGTTCACGTTCAGCTTGAGTGGCACCTACAACCAGATTTGAAAGTTAAGCCCAGATCTCATTTTCCGACCTTTGCTGCAAAGATGAAGTGAGAAAGTCCGTCCGAATGATAAAGTTGTATTCGTTTGTAATTACAAATACATTCATACAATCCAGGGACCACCCATGCCTAGGACAACTTGTTACATGTACATGGTGTGCTAAATATCAAATGTAATCACAATGAGAATGAACCACTGTTTCGGTTTCCAACTTGATCTACCTCCCTGCAATGGGAAAAGTACGATAATGGAAAGGCAGCGAAAAGGCGCAGAACGTGATAAAACCACGAAATTACATGAAAGGTGGACTGACTGACGCCTTTCACTCCAAACTTTCGAAAATGTTCTGAGACATCAAAACGGTACTAGTAATCATCTTATCAAACATTATTATCAGGAAGGAATGGCTCTAAACGAATAGTTAGTTCTACGAAGCGCTACAGCGTGTGTTACTCCTTACTGTTCGTCTTTCCCTTAACCTAGCACATCGTCACCAGGGTGGGTGAGTAACGTTTAAGATTTTGTTTGCAGTCATAGTAGAAAGATTACGGACGCACTGATATTTTTCGGTTTTTAAACATGAAATATTACGTGATGAACCACTCGCCCATCACATTCAATGTGCTTTCACGTTTATTCATTTCTAATAGAGTTATTTATCGCTGGATCAGCTCCACAATCAAAATATCTATGCGAGAGAAAACTTTATGCACTCATGGTATTTTTGCAGAGCTTACGCGTGTCACGGATAAATATGATTCATACAAAATGGAAGAGCTTTTGTGTGCTGTGCAGATTTTAGCTCCTATGTTTTATTTCCACTTACATCTATATTTAAAATGTAGTTAACTTTTCTTTCTTGTGCTTATGTGCGTTTTCCAGTTTGCCGATCTCTAGTATTTTAAGTGATGACCAGTAGATTACCCAGAATGGAAAATACGATCACAGAGTGAGGGATGTTAAAGAGGGGACTAGCTCTTCGATTTATCTAACACATTTCAGTGAAAACATACAGACATTTTCGTGTTTCTCTAGTTGTTGGTACTAGTACCCATGTTATGTAACACAATGCTTCGCGTCAAGCAAAATAACACGCTACATGATGTAACGTCGAATAACATTATACATGCCATCACGTCGTTCTGCATGGAATATGTCACGTCAAGCAGTATGATACAACATATCATTAAAAGTTAGGGTGCATCCACTCTGGGATACTTCCTGTTATAGATGCAACCCCACTTTCTGATCCTTCCTATTGCAGATGCATCCGACGCTCTATAAGCTCATTAGTGTCTGCTTGTTCGTGCACCCCTCACCATACATGTAAGAGGAGCTGAGTTTAGGGAAGAAACGGTCACGTCGGGAAAAGAAATCACCCTCCTCCCACATGCAAACAAAGAAATTGTTTTAGAGTTCCCCCAGAAACAAATCGGCTGCCAGGTATATTATCCCGCGAGATAAACATTTTTAGCTATTACATGTATGTTTTTCAGCCATGATATTACATACTGTTTATTTCGGCTATCAAGATTGGGCAGAGGACCAGGGACTTTAGTTAACAAATTGCAAGATGCAAATGTGCCAACACCTTGAGCTGAGAGAGTTCACTACGCTGAGGAAGTGGGTTTAACTCGTAGAAAAAAACGATTATATCAATTTATTTTGATTCAAATGTCTTTGAAGTTGCCGTATAAGTAGAAAAGCTAGTTCACTTCTTTCACATCCATAACTCTGTCTACGACATAACTGCCTATTTTTGTACTACGATAGGAGCATTTACCATTCTGGTTCAAAACTTTTATTCTATCCAAAAGGTTCAAAAAATGGCTCTGAGCACTATGGGACTCAACTGCTGAGGTCATTAGTCCCCTAGAACTTAGAACTAGTTAAACCTAACTAACCTAAGGACATCACAAACATCCATGCCCGAGGCAGGATTCGAACCTGCGACCGTAGCGGTCTTGCGGTTCCAGACTGCAGCGCCTGTAACCGCACGGCCACTTCGGCCGGCTATCCAAAAGGTAACACAGCTTTAAGAGAGAATGATTAATTTTCGGAAATGATTGAAAATGACATCCATTATGTGAAACCGGTCGTGCCCTTTCAAAGGAAACTTCCCGAAATTTGCCTTGAGCGATTTAGGGAAAACACGGAAAACTTAAATCACGATGGCCCGGCGCGGGATTGAACCGTCGTACTCCCGAATGCGACTCCAGTGTGCTAACTACTGTGCCACCTCGCTAGGTAGACGTTCTGATTAGTCACGTAACAGTGGGCATCTTTAAGAGCAACAGCTTTTCCCAGAGTATTTCCAGTTTTTCACGAGCAAACCGAGGGTACTGATGCATCCTCAGTCACATGTTGATGGCAGTATCTATTTACTGCAGCGTCGTCTGCTCCAGCTAAATTAACCTTAAGTGTTACGGTCGTGGTTCTTCTCGACATAGGGTAACAGTGGCCGGGTTCCTCGTGCCCTTTCTCGATTTACGATATGATCGTACTGATAACAAAGCGTAAATAAATGCTACTCAAAGTGACTTTTCATGTTCTTACTAATCAATGGAAAACATTTCGCTTCATGAATATACATATTTAGCATTTTTAATTCCTGAATTAATAATTGACCATCATGTGATGGTAAAACTATGCTGCATCAGAGATTACGAAACTGTTCAAGAGGTAGACGGTGTCATGTTCAGTTGCTTAGCTAATCAGATTAGGGAAATTAAGTTGAACTTACTGTGTATGGTCTGTAATTTCATTCTAGCTTCATCATTGGAGCTAAGAAGTACAGCACATACAGGAAAATGTATCGATGTACAGAATTTTTGACCTTACGGTACACAGAATAGAGTTCATTGTTTAATTATGTAAAAGGCTTTACTATTTTGAACGCAAATGACTAAAGCATTTATGCTTCAAGGGATTAAGAACTTTTGCTTGATAAGTGAACAGCTAAGAAATGGCTATACTCTTAGAGCTGTTCATTCACAGGAAACTACCTCTGAACGTTTCGTCTCTTAAAGAGGCATTGTTATATTGGACCTAACGATTCTCCATTCCAGGGGTGCCAAAAAGTAACAAAGTTTTATGAGAGAAAGACTAAGTTCCGAAAATGATTGAAAATGACATCCGTTATGTGATTTATACAACGCTCTCAAATACATGTTTTAATATTTATTCATGAACCACAGGAAACCGACGATCAATTTATTTCTGCAGTTCGCGAGAGTAAGGATGAGATCTGTTAACGGCGTTCTTCAGTTACACCACTAGGCATAGGTAAACACGTTAATCTTTGGGAACTAGTTCAGTCAAATTATTCCGTTTTTGGAACCGTCCATTCCTTTTATATTCTAATTGTGTGGTATATCGATATCAGATAAATCTGCAGAAAAAAATATCAGGTACGAACAAGTGTTACCTCTGCATGACAAGTTCATTGATTGCCTAATGTAGATAGAGTGTTTGCTCCTATTTTCTTAGCTGAACGTCTTCTCAGAATGCACCACATTAGTTTTTATGATGTGACAGGCGAATGATCGTAAACCAGTCAGAGAGAGAGGCCAGGACAAGCTGAACGGAAATACAGATTATGGAACCTGTTTACGACCCAGCGTGGACAACCCCAATCGTCATTCACTTTCGAGGGAAGCTCGTAGTTGTAGCAAGCACAATGTCTGTTTTTCAGTTCGTTTATAGAAAATTGTATATAGTTATGAGGAAATTACTAGCACGAAATAACTGGAAGTAAACCATCATCCGTCAAACCAAAGCTAGCAGTTTTCTTTTGATATTTCTGTGTGTGTAAATTATATACGTATCAATGGTCATACTGTGTGGGAAGTGAAAATTGAATTGGAATATCAACGACTCCCGACAATGAAATTGAAAAATTGCAAACTAAAATCAGAAGTTTTTTTATCAGCAAGGACAGCAATTACATTAATATGTTGAGAGATCGTCAAAACTTAATACATGAAAGGAAATATGACTTTTTTTTTTCAAGACGTTGACGCCATAGCACGCGTCATTGCTTAGAAGATCTTTACAAGCGACGAAGATAACCGGTTTTGGATCAGTCGGAAGTTGAAAAGCGCCGCATAGTACATGCATGGAGCAATCATCAGTTATTTGAGAAGAAAATGTTCAAATTGGACTGAACTGCTAAGGTCTTCAGTCCCTAAGCTTACACAGCACTTAACCTAAATTATCCTAAGGACAAACACACACACTCCCATGCCCGAGGGAGCAGTCGAACCTCCGCCGGGACCAGTCGCACAGTCCATGACTACAGCGCCTGAGATCGCTCGGCTAATCCCGCGCGTCTTTGAGAAAGAGAATTTCTGACTGAGCATAGGCAGCTGTTAACAGACGAGAGTGAAGATAACATGAAAATCCACAAATCAGTAAATTACGTACTAATGCACTTAATAGATAAGTTTTTGAGAAGTATTTGAAAATAAAAGAAAAATGCAGTACTAGTTCTATGCTGATAGTTTTCCGCACTTTTCGGATGTTTAACTTACTACAAAAAGGGCAGGAAAAGTTTCCCATGAAACTCACACCGAATAGTTTTTCTATTTAATCGTTAGTTTCTGTCCCAACGGCGTAAAATAAGGACACACTTAGAGGTGCGATGATCGCAAAATGTTAGGAAAAAGATCTCTTGTATATAGCTTGCAGGCATAAAATATATACTGATCAGCCGGAACATACGACCGCCTACCCAATAGGCGGTATCTCCACCTTTTACACGGATAACAGCGGTGACACGTCTTTGCATGGAAGCAATGAGGCCTTGGTCGCTGGAAGGAGTTGGCACCCCATCTGCACACACGTCACCTTATTCCCGTAAATTCCTGTGAGGAGGACGATGAGTTCTGACGCCAGGTTCACTCACATCCCAGATGCGTTCGACTGGTTGAGATCTGATCTGGCGAACTGGGGGCCAACACATCAATTAGTGCCCCATAGTACATGCATGGAGCAATGATCAGTTATTTGAGAAAGAGAATTTCTGAGTGGCCATAGACGTCTGTTAATAGACGAGAGTGAAGCTAATATGCAAATCCACAAATCAGTAAATTACGTACTAATGCACTTAATAGATAAGTTTCTGAAAATAAAAGTATTTGAAAACAAAAGAACAACGTAGTACTAGTTGAATGCTGATGTTTAGAGGTGTGGTGATCCAAAAATTTCGGAAAACGATCCCTTGTGTTTAGCTTGCAGGCATAAAATATATAATGATCAACCAGACCACCACAGATATAGATTTTTGCTGACCCGAATGACGGCTGAACCAGTGTAAATTTTTTTATTCTCTTTCGAACCATGTTGCTTGAGTAGGGCATCGTTAATATGACTCGTCTGCTATTACCTGCTGGTATGGTCCAGCCAGTCCAATTGCCCACTCTGTCCAGAGACCACACAAGTCTCACCACCACGTCAACGTCACATGGCTACGGGAGGTCGTTTAGTTTTATTTCCTATTTTTATTTTGTGTAACATTTTACTTTTATTATTATTATTATTATTAGTTTATAATGTTTTATATTTTAATTGTCTTTAATTTCTTACTGTAATTTTAATTTTTTGTTTTATATTTACACACATTTTATTCTCATACGCATGAGACTGTACACGTAAATATACGAAAAAACCAGAAACAAAACTGTTGCACAAAATAACAGTAAACGTAAATACGAAACCGAACGGAATATTAAATACTGTGCGAATTTTATGATAATAAGTGTTTAAGTAGTTCATAATACGTAGATAAACTTTCGATACAACCCTGTTACATAAATAAACTTACTTAAAATGTTATTACACCGGAAACTGAAAGATTTTCGCAACAATTAATTAACTTCAGAAAAGCATACAGCCTGTTATGTCTAATCTTATTTAAAGTATACAATAATAAAAACAGAAAATTTAGAAACCGCCGCTATAAAAAACTCACGTGAATAATTTTGGCGCGTAATATTGCAACAACAGATCCGAATTGAGAATGGGTATGATCCACAGAGGAACTGCAAAGCAAAGTATGCACGACAAAATACTAACAACTTTTCATTCCTGTACGAAAACTGAAGAATTTGAGCTTGTTTTGACGGAAAATAAATTTTCTACAAGACTTTTCAAGAAAACGCCTGATAACGTTTTCTTTTGGTTAAAAATATGGTGACCTTTTCTGTGACACTTTTTTACAGCAGTTCTTGTGTTGAATTAATTTTCCGAGTGGTCAACTATAAAGTGCTAAATTCTCGATCAAACGGTACATCATTTTGTACAGGGGTGGGCGTAATTCTGATTTGGTACGTGCACTGTTTCACATGTCCAAAGATTTTTCAATGAATTTAAACCATTAGTGAATAAAATCTTTAACATATAAACAACTAAATGATAATCAACAGTGAAAGTTTCCTCCATAATTACTCTTTGGATTTGATTTGGTATTTCGCACGGGCTCGGTAGTTGGATTGTAACTCTACTGTTGTATAGCTTTGGGTGACTTTGTGCATTTACAACTGCGAGAGAAACCAAATATATTTGCTTGCGGGAATACAACATGAATTTGACGCATAATCGTTCTAAAATGTGCAACTCATTCAATCCTGAACTTAACTATTAATCTCTTAAATTCAACAAAGTTGTCTCTGTGCGTTAACGATCTACCTAAGCCCGGTGTTCATGAAATGGTCCCTGTAGGTTGCCAATTTTCATAGCAAACTGCTCCTGAAATGAAAATGTCATACCTAGTAGTCGTTAAGTACTTAGAAACGCGGTACTTGCTGCTCTCTGTGCACCAGCTGCAAATTTCTAACTACAGTTGCTGAGAGCTTAATGCAAAGCACCAGACAGCAAGTAAACTATTCTACAACCATCAATGAGTGAGGCACGCCTTAAATAAAACTGATTTGAATCGAAGATATGTACAATGCACTTAGGTGAAATATTCCTTTAACAAACTGTTTTTTAAACTATCTGATATATTATTAATTGCGTGAAAATCATGTTACAGCAATCATAAACACTGATAAAGGGCAACATTGATATCAAACACTTATTCTCATAAAAGTCAGACAAATCATTAATAAACATGAAAAATACCTTACAGTGAAAATTACTCAATCTTTAATGAATAATCTAAACTTCCCTGATATGGATGTCTCATTCAACAATAATTCTAGCTACTCGTCACTACAGTACCAATAAATAAAAATATTACCTTCATTCCTCTTCACACTCCTTTCATTCTACGTCGCTAATCAAATCCTTCTCCTGTGTCTCACAATATTCAAACACAAATCATTTTACTTAAACACAGATGCACTTACCTTTACGTCTACATTTCCTCAAGTCCTCTGCTCAGTATCTGTCTTGCCACAACTCAAACGAACTCCACGCTCCTCGCTGCCACGCAGCGGTGACAAAACAAACACATCTGAAAGAGGTTCCTACTCAATGGTCTGAAGATGACCACAGCAGTGGCCGAAACCGGTCACCTTAATAAATATAAATCGTGATCAAGACTGTTTTTAATAGTAAACAGTTCCTTTTAGCCGCGCGGGATTATCCGAGCGGTCTCAGGCGCTGCAGTCATGCACTGCGCGGCTGGTCCCGGGGGAGGTTCGAGTCCTCCCTCGGGCATTGGTGTGTGTGTTTGTCCTTAGGATAATTTAAGTAGTGTGTAAGCTTAGGGACTGATGACCTTAGCAGTTGTCCCATACGATTTCACACACATTTGAACATTTTTTTTTGAGTTCCTATTACTTATATTCAAATTCAGAGCTTAAAATGCTACGTATTTCTGCGAAACTCAGTTTCATGTGCGAAGGCGTAATGAAAGATTTTTGCAAACGCTAATACCGTTGGAACACATTTTTTTAAATACAATCTGACTCATTTTAAACATCTCAGCGCGTGCGATTTGGTAGAACCGGATTTTACGTTAGTTTTATTTGCAGCTATAGACCGTTATATCATGACAATGGATAAATCTTTCACCTAACAACAGGACGACCATGAACTACATGTATTTGTCCATCTTTTTAAAAATTTGAACTAATCCACACAAGCTCGAAACACACAAGTGGCGGGCGTAAATGTCTCACAAAAAAACGCTTTTTTTGCAAATAAAATCCGAATAAACCTGGATTTTTGAAAGCGAGATTTTAGTTTATCGCAAGAATGCATTTTTTATTTATATGATTCCCTTTAAACAGTTTCGGCGCATTCAGTTCACCTAAGAATGAACTTCAAGTGGTGTATTTAGCTCGAATTTAAACCATCGTACGAAAGTTGAACCATCAATCTCACTTCAGTCCCCATTTATTTAAGAGTGTCTGTTTTTGCACGGAAATCCGAACGAGGGTGACAGTTTCTGGTCGTAAAATCCTAACTAGAAATGACGTCACTATCTGAGGTTTAATTTAAGCGCAGTTAAAATCTTTTGCAAAAGTAATCAGTCGATTCGTATAATTTGCCTGGACGACAGCTACGGTTCGTCATTTAGACCTTGCTCAATGTACTGTAACAAGCTACAGTAAGACAGATGTTCCGATAGCTATGCAGATGGCGGTTGGTCAGGGATAATCAAAAACCTTTCATCTCCATTTTTCTGGCTCAAATAGGAAATGAGCATCAAATTCCCCCCCCCCCCCCTTCCCTCCAAAACCACGATTCTGTGCGCGGCCTTTTCATACACAAAATATTAGTTACAGCGCTTCCGCGCTTCTCTCGGATAACGAAGAGATTTCTCTGTACCATACTTGTATACTAAGTAACAATCATAAACAGAACACTTCACGTGCTTGAGGCAAGTAACGGCCACTGGCAGTTAGTAAACAATAATAGAGCAGACGGTCACAGGCAAGTAGCGAAATCCAAAAGCTAGGCACAAGGCCGCCAACAACATTCCTTAGAGCGTATACTGTCTGCCATTAAAGTAATCACCTATAGTTCCACAAAATTTCGGTCTAACTGTCGGATGTCAGTATCTCATTGCCCAGATATTTCATTGGAGAATTTTCTGCCCACTTTCAGATTCATATTTCTCACTATTCCAGTGTTCGTATCTGTATTTCTAGTGTCACAAATGCCCGCTTATGTTTGTCTTATTTTCTGTGCAACTCTTTAATTAGGAGAGCAGCGTAACATAAATTCGTAATAACCTTTACTCGTTATTTCTTTATCATAATCTGAAAGTAAAAGTTACTAGGATTGTCTGAAACGTTATCGACAATGTAGTGAAAATACAAATGTATGTTCTCTAAACGCCTTTATTTTTCAAAATTTTCTCCTTTAATATCTAAGTACTTTAGCTAGTGAATCCAGTGACATTATCTCATCATTCCCCTGGAACTGCTGAGCATTATTCCTCCGCAGAAGCAAACACTCCTTGGTTCGACGAAAACGCTGACCACCTGTGAAGTTTTGGGATAAACTAGGCGTCTGAGGTAGCCAAATAATGGGCATAGGACGGATGAGCCAACACTTATTAGAACAGATTCCTGAATTTTCCCATTTCCAGGACATATTTACGTTGATTGAGCCGTATCGCATCCTGTTTGGGAGTTGGTATATCTTTGGCCAGAAGGTGGGCAGGAGTGGTGAACTGAGGCTCTGGTAAGCGACCTCTCTCGAAGTCGAGCCAACAAGGAGTGGGGTGATGGTAACAGGGATCAAGCCGATCGGTGTGGCGTGTGGCTGATGCCTGGCTCGGAGTCGAGTTAGCCGATCTATGAGTCCTGAGTTTTTCATTGTACTGGTCTGTCGGGCAAGCGGGGACGTCCATTGGCAGACGTTGGAGAAAACCAAGTTAAATGATCTGTTCGCCACGATCACGTGGAGCCGGAAGACGACCGTGGGTAACAGGTGGTTCATTTCGCTCAGAGGGGCTCATTATTCTGCGGTGGGCTTGCAGTTCCAAAAGCTACATCACTTGGCATCTTGGAACCAGAAGCGGTCCCTTGATAAGTCTCCATTACAGACACTGGATGAGCGAGTTTTGGATTGCTTTACTAGATTTCTGCCGTCCTACAGTGTTTTTCCTAGTGCTGTTTGCACGTCGTGAAATTCCGCCTGTGCAACCCCGGCTGTGTGTTTGCCTAGAGCATGTTTGCTACCTTATTCTGTCTGACGAGTGAACACTTTCGGCAGCAATCTGCCACTATTTTCACTGTAACCTGTAGTCTCGTTATGGCTCAGTCTTCCATCAGGAGAGCCCCTCTGGTTCCTTTATTGTTGTTTATTTAATGCCTTCAACTTGATATACGTATTTATTAGTGTATTTGGTGGTTGATATATTTAATGAATGTTGTTGGCGACCTTGCTCCTAGCTTTTGAATTTCGCTACTTGCCTGTGGCCGTCTGTGCGGGCATTGTTTGCAGAGTAAATGCCAGCGGCCGTTACTTGCCTCAAGTACGTGGGGTGTTCTGTTTAGGATTGTTACTTAGTATACAAACTGTTCTCGTTGCATTAATTATCGTAAGGACAACTAGATTCCTTTATTTAACCTGCGGAGAACTGGAGTTGGCATATCGCTGTTGCATGACTATCTCTTTTCTCTTGTTTTTAAAACTGACTTTTATGTGTGTTTGAGAGGCAGCTAATCTCAGTTGCTAGGGCGGACTATTCTGAGGCGTCCCGCTTTGTGGTGACGTGATAGCTGATGTTCTGTAACCAGAACCCTTTACGGAGATCCTTGGGAAATTTAATGCTGGACCTTTCGTCATTTACTAATTTTGAAACTCAATTTCGGAGTATTTGTTATTAATACCTATTTAATCTTTTTTGCGTCTGTCCGAAATTAACTAATTTATTATTCAGCCTTTGCTGCTCTGGAGATTTACGTTTCGGGTTAAATTTAGCTGGCTGCTCCTGTAATCTAATTATCTTAATCAAAATAATTGCCATTCTTCTACTCAAAAGGGAAATTATTATCTCGAGTCTTACGCGTTTTTGGATTTTAAGTGGATCTACATTTTTAAGCAAATGGCATTTAGGAGGTCCCTACTGTTCTTCTAACGAATGATGTGCAATCCCCACTCAACCAGTGCTTCGTTGGCTGATCTCAATAAACGGGTAGTGGTGTGCTACAATGATGATATATGATTTTTTCCTCAGAAAAGCTATGTTTACGGTCATATCCATTAGAGCGTTGGAATGATATTCTGTAGATACTGTTCCACCCTTTTTAAGATTGTCAGTTAACTGGCACCTCACGTATCCCAAGACACCTTTACCATGACTATTTCCACGGATGACATCGTCTTCCCTATCTCTAGAGGTGAAGAACAGGGTTCTATCCACTGTTTCTATTGTTCTTTTGATTCTAGCGTGTGGTGGTAGTACCGCGGTTTAGCCCTTGCCCCATATCCAGTGAGAAAACCAATTCGCAGTAAGCTGACGGGGGACCTGCCTGACACAAATATTCTCACGTGCAGTTCTTCATGCGGCTCCTCCTGCTAGAACATATCATCGCCGTTGGGGGAGAGATCAACCATGAAGGGATGTGAACTTTATTGGGGATGGGTTACTATAGTTTGGTAGTTATTTTCTGATAGCGGCTTCGAGACGAAAGCAATTATATGTAACAGTAAGGTCTTTGAAGTTCAACGATGGTCAGAAAGGTGGGATGAAGGTCCTTCTACAGAAGGTGTTCGAAGTGATGACCATTGGTATCATTGCAGTGCTGTAGTCTTCTTATCATGGATTGAGTGGTATTCCTTCTCAAATCGGCACTTATCGAAGCAAATGCTCCGACAATTCTCTCTCGCATATCTTCAGGTGTAGTTGGAACGGCTTTATAAATATCTTTTAGGATTCCCCACAAAAAAAAAAAAAATCCAGAGGCGTCAAGTCTGGCGAACGAGCCGGCCACGTCACATCTCCTGCGCGTGCAATCCAACGATTTGGGAATTGTCTCTGCAACTCTTTTCTAGCCATCAGCAGAAAATGTGCCAGACACCCATCGTGTTGATACCACATTCTGTTCCTTGTTCCTAAAGGTACTGCGGCCAATAACAGACCTAATGTTTCTTGCAGGAATGTGGCGTACATCCTACCATTAAGATTTCCTTCAATGAAATAGGGGCCTATAATTCTGTCCTTCAGAATACCACACCATACATGCACCGACCACGGTTTTTGGTATGCAGCTTGCCGCAGCCAGCATGGATTTGCAGTTGCCTAGTAATGCATGTTATGGAAATTAACATTTCCATGGTTTGTGAATGTAGCCTCGTCAGTAAATAAAATCAAATTAATAAATGTGTCATCTCTATGATCGGCAGAATTCAACGCGACGCATGCAATCCAAACCACTTAATTCTTGGTGGTGACTGATATGGCCTGCTGGAGTGGCCTAGCGACTCTAGGCGCTACAGTCTGGAACCGCGCGACCGCTACGGTCGCAGGTTCGAATCCTGCCTCGGCCATGGATGTATGTGTTGTCCTTAGGTTAGTTAGGTTTAAGTAGTTCTAAGTTCTAGGGGACTGATGACCAAAGTAGTTAAATCCCATAGTGCTCAGAGCCATTAGACTGATAAGGTATGTATGATATTTATGGCGATGCAGAACACGAACAACACTATTCTGACTCATGCCAGACTCCCCTGTGATTTGACGCAAACTAACACAAGGATCTCGACCCACAGTGGCAAGAGTACCAATTTCCGTTTCCTCGTTAGTAACTTTCCTTGGCCTGATATGTTTCCGATGCGTTAATGATCCAGTTGTTCTCAGTTTATTATACACATATTTAAATGTACGACGTGACGGGTGAGTACGTTGAGGATATCTTTCACCGTATAAGTCTCTAGCTCTCACTGAATTTCGTTGGCGTTCTCCATTAATGAGAAGCATATCGACTTGTTCCTCGAAGGAATACATCATTGACATTCGCTTGATTCCGCGATACTAGTCTTACCGTTCCTATAAGTGTTGTATTGCGAAACCGTCGAATGGTGTTTACATGTCAGTGGTACTTTAGATGAATGCGCCAAATTCGACAAATACACTCCTGGAAATGGAAAAAAGAACACATTGACACCGGTGTGTCAGACCCACCATACTTGCTCCGGACACTGCGAGAGGGCTGTACAAGCAATGATCACACGCACGGCACAGCGGACACACCAGGAACCGCGGTGTTGGCCGTCGAATGGCGCTAGCTGCGCAGCATTTGTGCACCGCCGCCGTCAGTGTCAGCCAGTTTGCCGTGGCATACGGAGCTCCATCGCAGTCTTTAACACTGGTAGCATGCCGCGACAGCTTGGACGTGAACCGTATGTGCAGTTGACGGACTTTGAGCGAGGGCGTATAGTGGGCATGCGGGAGGCCGGGTGGACGTACCGCCGAATTGCTCAACACGTGGGGCGTGAGGTCTCCACAGTACATCGATGTTGTCGCCAGTGGTCGGCGGAAGGTGCACGTGCCCGTCGACCTGGGACCGGACCGCAGCGACGCACGGATGCACGCCAAGACCGTAGGATCCTACGCAGTGCCGTAGGGGACCGCACCGCCACTTCCCAGCAAATTAGGGACACTGTTGCTCCTGGGGTATCGGCGAGGACCATTCGCAACCGTCTCCATGAAGCTGGGCTACGGTCCCGCACACCGTTAGGCCGTCTTCCGCTCACGCCCCAACATCGTGCAGCCCGCCTCCAGTGGTGAGGCGACAGGCGTGAATGGAGGGACGAATGGAGACGTGTCGTCTTCAGCGATGAGAGTCGCTTCTGCCTTGGTGCCAATGATGGTCGTATGCGTGTTTGGCGCCGTGCAGGTGAGCGCCACAATCAGAACTGCATACGACCGAGGCACACAGCGCCAACACCCGGCATCATGATGTGGGGAGCGATCTCCTACACTGGCCGTACACCACTGGTGATCGTCGAGGGGACATTGAATAGTGCACGGTACATCCAAACCGTCATCGAACCCATCGTTCTACCATTCCTAGACCGGCAAGGGAACTTGCTGTTCCAACAGGACAATGCACGTCCGCATGTATCCCGTGCCACCCAACGTGCTCGAGAAGGTGTAAGTCAACTACCCTGGCCAGCAAGATCTCCGGATCTGTCCCCCATTGAGCATGTTTGGGACTGGATGAAGCGTCGTCTCACGCGATCTGCACGTCCAGCACGAACGCTGGTCCAACTGAGGCGCCAGGTGGAAATGGCATGGCAAGCCGTTCCACAGGACTACATCCAGCATCTCTACGATCGTCTCCATGGGAGAATAGCAGCCTGCATTGCTGCGAAAGGTGGATATACACTGTACTAGTGCCGACATTGTGCATGCTCTGTTGCCTGTGTCTATGTGCCTGTGGTTCTGTCAGTGTGATCATGTGATGTATCTGACCCCAGGAATGTGTCAATAAAGTTTCCCCTTCCTGGGACAATGAATTCACGGTGTTCTTATTTCAATTTCAAGGAGTGTATTTACTATTAGCACGATATACGAGAGAGAATTGTGTGAGCACGTGCTTCGATGAGGGCCGAAGTTATGAGGAATACCACTCATTCCATTATAAGAAGATTGCAGCACTGTATTGATACCAATGGTCATCACTTCGAACACCTACTGTAAATGGACATTCATGCCGCCTTTTTGATCTTCGTTGACCTTTAGATACCTTACTGTTACACATCATTGGATTTGTCTCGATGGCCGCTATCAGAAAATTAGTACCAAACTATAGCATCCCCTTTAAAAAACAAGGTTGACCTTCATATTTCTGACGTGACCCACCTAACGACAAACAAACCAAATTCATATTATGGCCCCCTTGTCCCATGCAAATTTGGTCCCACAAACTTTTCAGCTCCTATCATACTTTCGAAGTTAGTCTTGGTGGAAGTAGTTAGTGACTCACCCTGTATAAAGGAATTAGACGTTATGTGGAACAGCAGTTACTTGAAACGAGAAATCTATGGTCATATTAAATACGTGAAAAAAGAGCCTGCTGCATTAACCTTTTATTGTAATAAAATCCAGAACAATTAAATACCTGATTTGCCATGTGCCACTAGATAGGGCAGGCGAGAGTAATGTCTGTTCTTTTGTTAGAATAAAATTCGATTATATTGTTCGTCAATCATGTAATCATACAGTAAGTGGTCTTTCTGTCTAATTGTGTTCAGTACAATATTTTTTTTTTTTATGTTGAGATTCAAATGCGAACAGGGACGTGCATTGCGCGCTGCCAACCCCTGTTAGTCCGACAGAGAGGTGCTGGGTCGCACAGTGCGAGTGGGTTCAGTCCAGCTCGAGTCACCGTATCATACTCAGCATGGGCTGGCACGCCGGGCTCCGCCTCACCCGTATGTCCGGCGGAGCTGCCGGCCTGACAACAGCTGACACTGTCGCAATGCTGGTTGAATCGCCGAGTGACACGCTAGCCTACCGAGCTAAAGCCACCCGCCATCTGCTAACAGGCTGATTATTAATGTGTGTGCTCTCTGGAATTGTAACTCACTCGGTGAAAATTAAGAAGAAACACAAATAGTCGATCAAGGAAAATGGTTTTCTTTGGTTTTATTCTAAAATAAGCAGTTACCACTCACTTTCCTGCAGCTTCTTATCAGAACAAAATAGTATTTAATTTCATTCTTGTCTCTGAGTGAAATTTTTGCTTCTAGCACGATATTCGATTGTCTGATAAACATCGCTGTTAAGTTTAACCAAATTAACTATCTGAAAAATAAGAAATAGCTGTCGTACCCATCTTTTGCATGCTCTAAAAGAAGGTACGAGTTTTGGTGGGAGAAACGGCGTATGCCTCTAGGACCTATGAACGGAGCTGCTAATTGGCGCCGGCCGGGGTGGCCGAGCGGTTCGAATCCTGCCTCGGGCATGGGTGTGTATGATGTCCTTAGATCAGTTAGGTTAAAGTAGTTCTAAGTTCTAGGGGACTGATGACCTCAGAAGTTAAGTCCCATAGTGCTCAGAGCCATTTGAACCATTTTGCTAATTGGCCAAGATGGGAGAACAGCTCCCCAATAATCTCAGCCGTCAAATCGTCACATCGCTACTGCGGAGGCAGCTACTAATGGTCAGTATTTCATCGGCCTCTCAGTAATCATTAAAAAATATCTGCAAATTACCAGCTACTAATGACAAGTATTTCACCGGCCTCTCAGGAATCATTAAAAAAAAATACCTACAGAAATATCTAAGTTTTCAGATTTCATATATAACTCTCCTCTAGACCAAAGATATGACTCTAAAGACTGGAAAGTTGCACAAGTCATACCAATGCATAAGAAACCAAATAAAAGTAATTTTCAGACTCACAGAACCATGTACTGAACATCGATTTATAGCAGAATTTCGGAATATATACTGTGTTCCAAAATTATGAAATACCTCGAAGAAAACAATCTATTCGTACACAACCATCAGAGATTCAGAACTCATTGTTGCTATGAAACGAAAGTGATACGTTATTCACTTAAAGTAACGAAAGGTGTCGTTAAGGGGTATCAATTTTATTGCTTATTTCTAGATTTCCAGATGGCATCCGACACCGTGCCTCACAAGCAACAGATTGCTTGCATATGAATCAGTCACAGCTGTGCGACACGCTTCGCGATTTCCTGAGGGAATGCTAACATTTTGTCATCTAGTGGAACCGAAATCATGTCTGGGACTGCACAAGGAAGTGTTATGGGCTCTTTGCTGTTCTGAATCTATGTAAACGATAGAACGTGAATAGCCGTCTTAGATTATTTGCAGGAGATGCTGTCGTTAACCGTCTAGAAAGTGTACAGAAGATATAAACGAATTTGAAAATTGGTTTAGAGAAAAGAAACGTGAGGCTCTCCATATCAGTATGAAAAATTGCATTTGATTTCGGTTACACGAAAAGTAATAAAAATTGTATGGCAATAGATTCAAATAAATACCTAGGGATTACAATTACAAACAAATTGGAATCACCACACAGAAAACGTCGTGGGGAAGGCGAACCAGAGACTTCGTTTTATCAGCAGAACACTTAGAAGATGTAGCAAATGTAATAAACACACTGCCTACAAAAACTTTATCCGTCCTCTTCTGGAGTACTGCTGCGCGGAATGCGATCCTTGCGAAGCAGGACTGACAAAAGACATCCAAAATGCTCAGAGAATGGCAGCTTGTTTTGTATTATCGCAAAACAGGGGAGAGGAGTGACGGAGATGATACGCGAAATGGCCTGGCAATCATTAAAACATTCGCGTCTTTCGTTGTAGCGAGATATTTTGACGAAGCTTCAATAACCCACCAAGCTCCACCTTCAAATTGCCAAAATATTTTATTGCCTCCCGGCTACATGGAGAGAAACGACCATAGTAATAAAATATGAGAAATCAGAATTCCCATGGAAATATTTTGATGTTCATTTCTGCCAGGTGCTATTCCAGAATGGAATGGTCGATGAATAATTTAAAGTGGCTCCATGAAATGATAAATTGGAGAGGAACCCTGTAGATGTGCTGCCCCGGTACAACGTAATTTCAGTTGTGGAGCACTTGATGTTTCAGAGGGAAAGAATTCAAGAAATGTTCAGAAACGGAATGACGTCCTATTAGTACACTGCTATTCGCTTAGGTTCTCGTAATTTTTTCCTATTGTAACGATTACATAGTTTTCTATTATGCAAGTACAGGATGAATAAATAATTTCTATTTTCGGGCTAAATCTGGTAGCGACAGTCTGTTTCCTGCTTCTTGTTCTTGAAACTGTTACCTAGATAAGATATTTTGTGCTATCTGTTTTTGTAATCGATATATTTTTGTTGTATTTCGTTAAATCTCTTGTATGAAAATGTAAAAATTCGTGTTTCTGCTTATGCTATGGCAAAATACACTGAAGAACCTAAGAAACTAGTGTAGGACCCCGCGACCACACGGAAATGCCCAACGTGGCGTGGTATGGACTCGACTTATGTGTGAAGTAGTGCTGGAGGGAACTGACACCATGAATCCTGAAGGGCTGTCCATGAATCCGTAAGAGTACGAGGGGGCGGAGGTCTCTTCTGAACAGTACGTTGCAAGGCATCTCAGATACATCCAACAGTGTTCATGTCTGGGGAGTTTGGTGGCCAACGGAAGTGTTTAAATCAGAAGAGTGTTCCTGGAGCCAGTCAATAGCCATTTTGGATGTGTGGAGTGTCGAATTGTCCTGCTGGAATTGCCCAAGTCCGTCGGAATGCACAATGGACATGAATGAATGCCGTTGATCAGACAGGATGCTTACGTACGTGTCTCCTGTCACAGTCTTATCTAGATGATCAGGGGTCCCACATCACTCCAACTGCACACACTCCACACCTCTGAAGTCCCCTGCTCCATGGATTCACTCGATACAATCTGAAACGAGACTCGTTCGACCAGGCAACATGTTTCCAGTCATAAATAGTCCATTGTCGGTGTTGACGGGCCCAGGCGAAGCGTAAAGCCTTGTGTCATGCAGTCGTTAAGAGTACACGAGTGGTACTTCGACTCTGAAAACCCATATCGATGATGTTTCGTTGAACGGTTCGCAGGCTGACACTTGCTGATAGCCCAGCATTAAAACTGGCAGCACATCCGTCACGTTGAACGATTCTCATCAGTCTTCGTTAGTCCCGTTCTTGCAGGATCTTTTCCCAGTTGCAGCTATGTCGGAGATTTGATGTTTTACCGTATTCCAGATATTCACGGTACACTCGTAAAACGGTCTTACCGGAAAATACTCACTTCATCGCTACCTTGGAGATGCTATGTCCCATCCCTCATACGCCGACTATAACACTTCGTTCAAACACTTAAATCTTGATTACCTGCCATTATAGCAGCAGTAACCCTTTCTAACAACTGCGCCAAACATTGGTTGTCTTATATAGGCGTTGCCGACCACAGCGCAGTATTCTTCCTGTTTACTTATGTCTGTATTTGAATACGCATGCCTACACTAGTTTCTTTGACGCTTCAGTGTAGGTTTTGCAGCCTTAATGTATCCTATAAGCTTGATAGGTCACAAGAAACATTGTGCCCCTTCGAGATGAGCGCTGCAGGCATATCACATGGAGTGAGTTTTGTGATGTGCACCTGGCCACGGTTCATGAAGTACAGGCCAGCTGGGCTGCACGGGTTGGCCTGGCACGCGCGACTTCCGCAGCTCAGACCAGTGGAGCTTGAGGCAAATTGACAGACCGCCGCTGTAGGCCATCCAGCACATGACAGGCTGCAACGGTCTAGTTGTCTGCAGCACATGGGTCTGGCTGCGAATCACTAGTTCAAGCACGAATCCTCTTCAAAATAGCTATAAAATAAAACACACATCACTGGTTTTATTAATGAGTCCACAGTCGGTCATCATCTATTAAGATAAGTCATAGACCTCCTGATGCTGTCTAACTTTGCTTACAATAAAACTATAAAACCATTGTGTCTGCCTGTTTGTCTGTTTGTACACGCTAATATCGAAAACTGCCAGACGAATTTTCACACGGATGTCGCTTGTGCTTAGCTTGGGGCAACATATAGGCTATATTTCATCAGAATCGGATCACGAGAAAAATATATCATAACTTAAGGTTTGATCTAGAATTGTCTGCTCATCTGAGTAGTCCAAAGTGGAGGCAGGTATTATCGTGGAACAGGATGCTTCCTCGGCTCGTCGAGTTCCTCCAGCTAATAAATACAATCAATGCACAGAGCTATGAAGACACTTTGCATAAACTGCAACGCGCCATATAGTCAAACTCAAGGAATGCTGTATTGCTGAATCATCCTGAACGATAACGCCTGACCCCACACTGGCAATCGGACGAAGGCTACTCTTCAGAAACTTGTTGGGAAACACTACATCCTCCGTATAGCGCGGATCTTTCACAGTGTGATTTTCACATCTTTGGTCACCCGAAGAGATATATGCGTGGACGTTAGTTCCAGTTGGACGAGACAGCCTAAAGGCACGTGCGGTTGTCGACCCGTCAGCAGCTGACAGCGTTCCACAAATCAGGAATTCGGGTGGACCCATTCCACGGTCCCGTTGTGGCGGGTGTTCCGTTTCCATTTGACTGCCCCTCATAATAATAATAATAATAATAATAATAATAATGAAATCTCTCTACAGAAGTGAGGCCTGAACCCTTACGAAACGACAGAGAAATAAGAGTCGAGCGTGTCAACTGAGATTTTTAAAAGACGCGAATAGATGAAAGACGATACTACAACGGAGTAAAAGGTTGAATCAAAAAATTATACGATAAATGAGTATAGAAATAAAGGAAAATTCATGTGGAAAAAAATTCAGTGGTGATTACCACTACAAGCCGTGAGATATGTACCACACATCTTAGAAGTCTAGGTCCACTACATAATATCCAAGAACAGATGGCACGGATAAGGCTCACTCAGGAGCATAAAACAAGCATCTCGCCTAATCCCTGGATGTCATTTCTACCCGATGTGTAGCTCCTATGCCGAGTGTAGTGGACTGACCCGACAGCCAATCCACTAGGACGGGTAGCCGAAAGGCACGCGTTTAAGCTCACGCAGGCTGGCGTGAGGTCTGGAAAATGACAAGGAATTATAGTAGCCAAAAATATTACATAGCTTCTGGAAAACTTTATTCCATAATTGGAGAACATAGGTCTGACGGTACAGGCTTTATAAGATAACCAGCAAAAGATAAATGGCGCCTTGCTAGGTCGTAGCAATAGACGTAGCTGAAGGCTATGCTAACTATAGTCCCGGCAAATGAGAGCTTAATTGTCAGTGAACCGTGGCTAGCAACGTCGGCTGTACAACTGGTGCGAGTGCCAGGACGTCTCTCTAGACCTGCCGTGTGGTGGCGCTCGGTCTGCTATCACTGACAGTGGCGACACGCGGGTCCGACGTATACTAATGGACCGCGGCCGATTTAAAAGGCTACCACCTAGCAAGTGTGGTGTCTGGCGGTGACACCACACTGAGTAATATCAACACATCTTGGGGAGGCAGATGGCAATCACTCCAGTAAAGTGACAGTCAAGTCTCTGTACTTTCTTTCTGTATCAGATGGTTTTGTAGCTCTGTTGAGTTTTATCTGTACAGCGGTCTCCCGTCAGCAATCATAAATATTTTCAATAGTAAGAAAATTAAAGAAGAAATGACTCACGTCTACTCTAACTGCCGAACAGCACTGATACAAAAAAGGCCATTTCTGTACTTCGAATAATAAAATAATTTTCGTGTATTAAACACATAACGCCAGATGTGTAACTAGACTGGGACAGTCGAAGCAACGCACCATGACGCATGAGGATAAGGAGCATCCAGACCCTCAAAAGAAAGAAAAAATGAAAACAAAAGGTGAGAAAACAGACAACACGACATGAATCGATATTCGTTCACTATGTCCCTTAGTAGTTTGGAGGTCAACAATTGTGTTCACGTATGAAAAGAATGGAGAAAGGTAGAAAGGCGGAAATAGCTCGGAAGCAACTGTCGAAGGGAGGAAATGGGTAAATTCGCTGTAGACGACGAAATCACTATATTCTGTTTGTTAAGCCAGTCTTTGCTGAAACAGGCTGGTATTGCATAAGTTTGTAGAGAGGCTACCGCACACGTCAATAATTTTAATCGGGAAGGGGAAGATGTGACGCTTTGGTGGTACCTGTTTCTTGATGATGAAGACGAAGTGAATCACGGACCATTCTTCCAACGGTAATCAATAACGGCAGCGTTGACAACAAGTGACAATGGTCACATTACACTCGAAATTGAAAAACAAGTGACTTCTCAAATGTATTCTGGGGTGTACAACTGCAAATATTAATATTAACGAGTCACTTTGCGAATAGGACGTACATTCAAGCCGAAAGCCCTCCTGAACATTCTCTTCTAAGAAGGCGCTGAGACGTTGTAATAAAAATAAAATAAACAGGAAATCGCCTGAGGAACTGTTAAATTAATTAGAATGAGCGAGGAGGTGGACATGAAAGAGGGTGAGGAGTACCCCACTTCATGGCCTTGTCCCGTGCTTACGCTTCTGGCCTACACGAGTTCTTTCAGACATCATTAAAGTACTGTGTGAATCTGTGGTAATTTTCAGTGATCTCCGCTTTCAGGAGAACATGTGTCATCCCACGGGGGTAAAGGGATTTCAGATCTGCATGGACGGAGAACTCCGCCAGATGACCCGTCAGTAAAGCTGACACTGTAACTATGCCAACTAGAGGACACTAGCTGGAGTGGAGGACACTGTGCGGGAGACGCAAGTGTGCCTGTGACAGGCTGCGGTTGGCGGGGACAGTGATGGAGGGGGTTGTTCACCCCGCGGCCCCTCACCGCCGCTGTGTCTCGTGTCCGCGGCGTGTGTCGCGGCCGTGGGCCGGTGCGTGTGTGCGTGTCGACGCGCCGTTACCGGTCGGCCTCCAGCCTTAAACGCTTGCCCCCTGCCCCCTGCCCCCTGCCCCCTGCCCCCTGCCCACTGGCTGTTGCTATTCTGGGAGCCGCTCTCTGCTCCTTGAGCTGCCCCCAGATCGTGTCGCAGATACCGACCCCTATCTGATAAATGGTTCGCGCGCTTGCCGCTGTTCGCTATCTCCACTCGACTGGCTCCACCATAGAATTAAATGACCAGGTTCGCCGAAACAGGAAGTGTTGCGACAACGAGACTAGTGACTAATGCTTCATAAATCCTCCGCAAACTTACTGAATAAAAATGTGTGGTTTCTCACCATACAGTTTACTGGGAAATATGTGGAGCGACTGATCGAGGAGGGACAACATTAACATCTTCAACATTTATAAAATCAAATTGTACGAAACTTTGGTCACTGACAGCCATAAAGTTATTCGACAGTCTCTAGCTTCTTCCTTATTCTCCTTATTTGAAAAGAGAAATCGTAAAACTCTTCAAAATTGAATTACTACCTCAAGAAAAATATTTATGATAATATTTATGATAATTTACATCAACACCGATAACGGTAGTAAAATTCACGGCCCCGTAAGTCAATTTTTAAATACTTTTCGCTCTTTGAAATTTGAATTTCGTTCACCTTAACTTTCTCTTTCCACACGGACTCACGAAGCACAAATAAGCATAACAAAACAAAAGATAAAAGCCTTAAGATTGCAAAGAGTATCAAAATTAACAAGTTCTAATGAGCAGACAGGAAGGTTGTTTCACGGAAACTAGCTGATATTAATGCTCAGAAAATTTATATTTGTACATAACTGCAAGTAGAGCACCGCTTCCCTTTTAGTAATGTCTTGTCGTGTCGCAGCCGCTACTTCATCACATACTGTGTCCATTGCTATCTTGCATCTGTATATCTCAATCCACAGAAATACATGACAGTACCATCTCTTATACCTGTTACAATCCTTCCCATCAACTCTATGGCTGCATTTACACTTCGCATGTGTCTTAGTAGTGGTAAAGCATACCCTCCATAAGGCGGACTGCGGAGTATCGATGTAGATAGACATGCCTTCCTAAGATTCAGTGATGCACCATCGTCTACTTAGATTTTTTCCCCTTTATTGTTATTTCACTCCCGATAATGGGGTGGGCTGGCAGGGCACAATACACCGCACTTCAGCCAAGAGAGTTACAAAAAGCATAAGCATATGAGAAAAGAATACATAAATAAGAATGGTAAAAATAGGTGAATAAACGATAACAAAAACAGATGAGTATAAAAGGTAGATTAAAAAACATAGATGAGACCCACACACTTGCGGAGAGTGAGCACTGTAGACTGAAGCGAAAACAAAGAAGCACCACAGTGGGAACACAAATGAGTGACACTGGCGACACTGTTGGTGGCGATGTAACGTAGCACTGCACACAGCTCTGGAGATAAGCTGACACAACAACAAAAACGTTAAAAATCACTGCACCAAATGGGGGGGGGAGGGGGAGAGAGGCGGTATGGGGAAACAAGGAAGGGGGAAGAGGGGGGCAGTGGAGGGGAGAAGGAAAGGAGCTGGAAGCCAGGGGATAGGGTGGAAAGGAGAAAGAAGGTGGGTGACAGGGGAAAAGAAGAAAGAAGGGAAGGGGGAGAGGGGGGCAGAGAGGGAGCCCTGAGGAGGGGGATAGAAGGAGGGATTAGATCTGGTAGGAGGGGTATATGGAAGATGGGAGGACATTATCTGGGAGGGGGAGTTGGCAGAGGCCACCTTGAGTGACGGTATGGAGCGTATGAAGATGGAGACCAGGTGGGACACTGTGGTACAGGTGCAGCAGCAGGCTGGGGTGGGAGCAGATGGGGCAAACCAAAGGATGGGGAGGATACAGTGTTCAGGAGACGTATAGGATTCTTATTCGCTCAGGGAACAGGAGGAGACGTGGGAAGGGGATAAAATCATAGAGGATCACCGTGGGGGATGGGAGACAGATGCAATAAGCAAGGCGGAGTGCATGACACTCTAGGATTTGCTGGGATTTGTAGTAGGTGGGAGGGCGGTGATCCAAGTGGGGTGGGCATAAAACAGGATGGGGTGGATGAAGGTCTTACAGGTATGTAAGATAGTGGAAGGGTCTAATCCCCATGTCCGACAAGAAAGGAGTTTGAGGAGATGGAGACAGTTACGTGTGTTGGCTTGGACTGTGTGGAGATGGGAGGGGGGGGGGGGAGGGGTCCAGGATAGGCAGCGGTCGAGAGTGATGCCAAGGTACTTGAGGGTGGGAGTGAGGGCAATAGGGCTGCCATAGATGGTGAGGTAGAAATCCTGGAGGCAGAAGGAAGCGGCGGTGCGGCCCATGATGATTGCCTGGGTCTTGGAGGGATTGATCTTAAGCTGAACAGGTCGAAGTGGGACTGCAGGGGGCGCTGGGAACGTTGGAGAGGGCGAGAGCAAGGAGGGCAGTGTCATCAGCATATTCTAGAAGATGGACGGGTGGTGGGGGCTTCGACATGTCCGCTGTGTATAAGAGGTAGAGGAGAGGGGAAAGGAAGGAGCATTGGGGCACGCCTGTCGAGGGGTGTCTACTTAGAGCTACCGTGCCTTTCATATATTCCTGGCGAGAAGCTAACCGCTCTCCTCACAGTAGGCTCGACCAGGTAAACACCAGTGCTCTTGCGTGGCTCACCACTTTCCACAACAAGCGCACGGTTCCTCCTGTCTCTGTCCGGTGGCACTGTCACACACTATCGCCAGCTTCTTTCCTCCTCCAAAGCGTGCCCATCCACCAGATAAGCCACTTCCTGCTCAGACGAGTTTCACATACCATGGATAGAGAAGTACCTCCAAACTAGGTCGGCTAGTGCCATCCGAGGCCATCGTGCCGTGCATGGCACGCTGTTCTTCTGCAACAGAAATTGTAGGCAAATAAACCACACGTATTGGAGATTGCTGTTGAAGAAACAGTACCGTGTAACTGACTGGGTGCAAATACAAAAGGTTATGAAGCTACACCACATTGTTACTGCCGTTACACATCTCTCCGTTCTGTACAGCAACTTGATTTGATGCAAATGATCTGCATATCACAAGGCGATCGCTCAGTTGAAAGTAGCATAACAACGTGGAGACTAGCAGAGCGATTGGCAACTGTAAGCCACAGTACCAGTCATCTGTTCTATGCAAGTTTCCGTGCGTTACGCGGCAATTCTGGCGTTTTAACATCCATACAAATAACAGAGCCGTCTAAGAATACCCTCACGTAGCTTTCGGCGCTCCAGTTCCAAGATATTTTGCTATTTAGCAGTTATGCTGAATTTACAGTTTGAGTTGCGCGATAATCTTAAGGCTTCATTTTCGTTGCAAGAAACTGGAAATTCGTCATTCTCCCTGCATCAACAGGTGCGCTATAAGAATGCCAACTCATCGAAGGCTAGAAAGTAGGATGTGATGTCTTCACCGACGTTATGCTACCAATGTGGCTCCACTATCGAGATCGAGGATATTTTAACCCTAATGAGGAAACCCATGGATTCTGCAGCAAACAAGGTCACAACAGCCATATATTAAGTAAAGAGTGAACACCCAGTCAGCAGCAGGCGAGACAGTGAATGGTAAATATTTGGGCGTCACATTCAAGGAATCATGCCACAGTGATCGAAGCACGGCTCTTAGCCAAACATTGTACTTACTACAGTTGAAATCAACTTTTGAAATCACGCCGTCGGTCATGGCAGTGAAAACTGCATAAAATAGTAATTCAATCCATAGGTTGATACTGGGTCGAACGTGGAGTCTCAGAAAACTGGTTTATAGCCATCTACTCTTTTACGAGAGGATGGTTTTATGGAAAATGTTTATCCAGTGCAGCATCTGGCCACAGGAGTAAGATATATTCGGCACTATCACGAACCTGAAGAATGATACAAAGAACCGAATACCTATGGCCAAATAACGTAACTTTTCTAGATTGGTGGTGGATTTCGTGTCACATGGGATGATACCATCTGTCAGGCCAAGAAACCTGTCTTCTAAGAGGATCTGAGACGGGTATGTTACCTGGCTGGTGGCAATGGCTATTGACATGACAAGGACCGTCCGTAGTGGGGGGAACTGAGGTGACACGATAGCCTTTTTGAGAATAGACAGATGGAATGGGAGCAGTCGGATATCGCCAACGAAACTGAACCATCAGCGAACAGGCGTGGGAGTCAACGGTCGAGTATGCCCTACGTGATAAAAAGAATACTGGAGTCCACCAAAAAGGCAGTGAACGAATCAAAGCTCTGTTCTTAGATCGCGTATCTCCTGTTTTCCAAAAGTACCTTGGAAAGATTAATTGCTTTTTCAGATCCACAGATATCGTCAAATGCCTTTAAAAAGTGAAGTACTGTGGAGAAAGGTACTGTACCCTGACCGAGAGCCACAAAAATGCATTATACTCACCAGTCCGGAGACAAGGACACTTGTAAGTGCAGATGGCAAGACTTGTACAGCGACGCTTGTCAACTGGAGGATAGGTTTTAATAAAGTGGTGCACAACATTGGTGAGATATTGTTATCAGTTACCTACCCCTTTCGCATCATTTTTCCCTAGTCAGGAACTGTTCATGACCTATACATTTTAGTGCAAATAATTAGAATGAAACATAAATAGTGATTCCGAAAAATAAATCAGTAAGGTAACACGGACCCTAGTTGGCAACGGTGTTCTGTACGAGCTGGTGGTGGCTCATAACGGTGTGGGTTGTGTTCACATGAAATGGGCTGTGTCTTCTGGTCCAACTGAACCCATAATTGATTGGAAATGGCTATGTTCGGCTACTTGGAGTCCAATGCAGTCTTTCATGGACTTCATGTTCCCAAGAAACGACCGAATTTTTATGGATGACAACGGCCCATGTCAGCGGGTCGCAGTTATTCGGATTGGTTTGAAGAATATACTGGACAGTTTTAGCGAATGATTTGGCATTCCAGATCTTTCGACATGTATTCCAACGAACATATATGGGACATAATCACGAGGTCAGTTCGTACTCAACGCCCTGCACCGGCAACAATTTTGCAATTATGGACGGCTATAGAGGCAGCATGGCTGAGTATTTCTGTAGGGGACTTTCAACGACTTGTAGAGTCGTCGAGTTGCTGCCCTACACCAGGCCAGATGAGGTCCGACACGATATTAGGAAGTACCCATGACGTTCGTCACGTCTGTGTGCCATCGCAAACTGATTCTCTGAGTAACCAAAAAAATATATTGCGAAATATTAGGCGTCAATTGTTCCAGTTGCGGTTTTACAAAATTGCCGTTACACATTCCCGTAATACAAGACATCTATTTGTATGGCCATTTCATGCCTTTGGTTGATTTTCTTATTGGTTCATCTTAGTAGGAATTTCAAAACTTTTGCCATACTCTTTTATAAGTGATTTGAAAGCAACCTCGTTCCTAAATTGTAGATTCTCTTATTTTATTTTAAACTCATCTGTCTCTTAATTCCTTTGAATGTCTTACCTCTTATTTTCACATCTGATCATCATTTTACATTTCAACTACAGATATCATTCTCCACACTTAGAATTACATATTTTACTCACGCACTCTTGTACGCTATATCCTGGACAGTGGTGCGATGCGGTACTACTGTTACACATAATTTTATAATGCTTGTGATCATGAAGTCCTACCTTTGCTTTATAATTGGTATGATTTGTTGGTTTCTGACTCAAGTACGGTCGTTTCCGTAGACAGTGCTTATGCAAATATTTGAAAATTGCTTCACTTCTGAAACTAAGTAGAAAGGGAACAAATGGACGTTTAGTTTATGCAGTGATAGACAGTTTGGTAGAATGTTATGATTCAGACGGTATAAATATTACGTGTCAACAAATTAAACTCCATCTTTCATCGAGAAGTTACGTTAATATGCGCGAAGTCAAAACCATTCCTGTGGTTCCTTTGCATTCATTGAATTGAAACAGATTTTTATCCTGCACTATTTCAAGGCATTTTTACGTGCTTGTGTACGTTATTCCAGTTAGTAATTTTTAAGTTTATGTCTCAACTGACAAGTATATGCACTTACGATTTTAAGTGGAATCATTGTAATAGTGTCCTGTTAATCTGATAATGAGTTTCTGGTCTCTTAAGCTTTTTTGACGATAGATCATCTACCCCTTAGTTTCTCTGCCTCGCACTCACGTTGATGACTTCAGATCTGTATGTTCGACGCTTGCTAACTCAGTTCATATTCTACCATTTAGAGTCTATAAAGCATACATCACATTACAGGATCATCCGATTTATTAACTTCAATCTCCTCCTCCTCTTGCATCATGCAACGGAACAACCATTCTTCATCATACTGACTTACGATACACTTTTGCTATATGCTTACTCACTTTTGTTCTTTACAGACTTTTCATCTACACCATTTACTTCTTACTCCTTCGGAATTACTTTTTATTCTTCGTAAACGGGACTCCATTCAGAATTATTTTTTACTTCGTTTATGTATAAACTGGCTTAATTTCTTAGTCATCCCTGGCTTTTACTTCCTGCTATCCTCTAATTTTTTAACCTGTCTTCTCTTTTTTACTGTATTGTAGTGTTCCACTCATAATCACTAAACAACTACCAACACTGTGGCTTGTATCATTACTTGGAACAAAACGTACACAACTCTGTCTTAATTTCAAATGATGAAACATTTATACTCTCAATGTATAAGATCCGAATTTATGCATTTGGGCAAACCTTATGCCTTATTTCCTTGTGATATTGATTTGGGTTGGTTCGATTTAGAGTCCAAATTTAGCACGAACTTCCAGAAGCCTTTACGATTACTCATCTCTGTCCATCATCCCATTACCTCTATTAGCTACACCATTATTAGTCTCCACTGTGCGGTCAATTCGCAACAAAAAAATATGCTCTCAGTCTTCTTATACATTTTGTCTGTTTCGCCATCCTGTCCAACAAAGGACTCACGTTAGGGGAGGGACCAATGACCAAGCAGTTTGGTCCCGCCCCCGCCCCCCCCCCCCCCCACCTCCCCCCCCCCCCTTCAAACCAACCAAAGAACCACATCAGGGAGGACGGCAGTTTAGATATTCGGCCAGCAATTGCAGTTTAGGTTTTCCACGGGTCCCCTGATAGCTTACTGGAAACGCCGATATACTTGCCATCAAAAGACACACCTGATTTCCTTCCCTATCCTTGCGCTGCCAGAGCTTGTTGTCTGAACGTCAAACCTCACTCATCCTCTCTTTCTCTTTTACTAAGCACACACGGCGACAAAGCCGAAAATAATAACTAGTACGCGAGGTAACATAATTTCTTTTAAAGCGAACGGCGTGGCTGTTATATTTTATATGCATGACATACTGAAATTACGTCCCGAACAGGAATTCTAATCTGACTATCCGTCACTTTAGAAGAGAGAATACAAAATTGTTTGAATAGGATATCAGTGTCTGTGACGTAACAGTTGTTTCATTAAATCACTCCTTCCAGGGCTGAGAGCCGGCGGAGTTACCAGGAGAGTCTCTGTGGAATTCGGGAGGGACAGAAAGGAACTCACTACAGCTTTGAGTCACTGTATGATGAACACCTACTCAAATGTGTCTATTGCAAGAGCACTGTCCACCAAAAACAGATATCCAGGTACGAATTCCAGTTCGGCATGTAACGCGAGGAGTCATACGACAGTTAACAATTCGGAACTAAACTAAAAATAAACAATTGTCCAAACGAAAAGTCTAACTGTTCTTTCAGAACTACTTAAGGAGAGTGATGCTATAGTACACAAAGGGTGTAAAACTACCACAATCGCCTAACTTAAGAGACTGATGAATATAAACGTATGTGTTAATTAGTTGCAAATCAGGATAGTAATGCAGTCGGACAGACAAATGATAATTTTTTTTTTAAATTGCGGTTATGATTCCAGAGATTACTATTGCTATTGAGGAAAGCCTTCGATTTCAGAATTATTTTACAGGAATATACTGATAGTTTAAAATTACGTATGGCTCAATAACCTGTGGAGCTTTGAAGACTAGCAATGATGTCGAAATTCTGAGGCAGACCATTGAATGCTGTCTGATACCTCAAGGTACAGATCTTTACTGACAATGAAATATTTATGGCTCTGGAATTGTAGAGTCCATTATAGTTTTCTTACGTTCATTCATGTTTGAGTAGACAGCTGCAGCTTCATACGTACATCAATAAATACATACAATATGTGTAGAGAATCTTGACAGTGTATCGCAGGATTTGGGTAGAGCAGTGTTTGGGCTGCGGGTTTGTCTGGCGTTTGTTTATTTTGTGAAAGCCTTTATTAACAGCGCAAATATTTTCACGCAAACAGAATGGTAGCAATAGAGTATTAGATAATAATTAGTGAATCAACAACATTGTGCCTGGAGCTAATACTTATATAAAAATGGGCATAGCGCAATAATAAAATAAAAAAGCTTCCTAAACAACAGAAAAGATATAGCCTCTGTGACACACAAGTAGGTGCCAACCAAAAATAACAAAATATAAAACATAACATTCACACTCTCACCCATACTACATTACTACCGGCCAGTCATATAAAAACAGTGTGATAAATTTAGAAAATCATATCGGGGTCTACCTCCACTACCAAGGAACTCCACCAGCAACTTCCTACTGCTGCATACGACAAAATTACCTACGCTGCTTATGGAACACAACAGCAACGAAAAATTCAGGAAACTTATCGCTATGTATAGCTATGTACAGTAGTGGATCACGCCTTCACCGCGATTTCAAATAGAATACACAACTCTCTCTCGTACAACGGTAGAATACATCCTCTACTTCAAGATAAGACACAATACAAAACCACTCGCTAGCGATCCTGTTGCCACGCTGTGTAATAAAGGAACTTGCTCCGTATAATACTGATTATAATAATAATAACAACAAAACTACTTTCTCCGGAGCTGTTTGTGGTTGCCGTCGTCTCTGGCCACTAGCGGGCCGCTGTGGCAGAGCGGTCCTAGGTGCTTCAGTCCGGACCCATGCTGCTGCTGCGGTCGCAGGTTCGAATCCTGCCTCGGGCATGGATGTGTGTGATGTCCTTAGGTTAGTTAGGTTTAAATAGTACTAAGTCTATGGGACTGATGGCCTCAGATGTTAAGTCCCATAGTGCTTAGAGCCATTTGAACCATTTTTAGACTGTGTGTATGACAGCTTGGCCACGCTTCACGTTGACCGTTGACTGCAAAGGCTGCCCGGCCCCTCGGCAACCCGCTTCCAACTGAACTTCCGTCTCTCTTTCTGGCGACCAGTCGACTGCTCTCCGCTTCTTCATTGGTGGACGGGCCCAGAGGTACTCACATTGAACCCCGCACATAGAGCGAGCTCTTTGGCCGAGCACGCTATCCAAAATCCACAACACAGCCGACTCCGGTGGCAGGAAGTCCAAACCTGCCGCTCAGCGTGGCACAACAGCTAATAAAATTTTTACATTACGTTTATGGATTATTACTTATTTATTATTTTACTTACTTGTTTAACATCAAAAAATATTTATGTTATTGTAATTATTCAAAAAAATGTTCAAATGTGTGTGGACTACCAAGGGGCCAAACTGCTGAGGTCATCGGTCCCTAGACTTACACACTAACTCAACTAACCTATGTTAAGAACAACACACACACCCATGCCCGAGGGAGGACTCGAACCTCCGGCGGGAGGGGCCGCGCAGTCCTTGACATGGTGCCTATTGCAATTGTTAATGTCTGTGATTATGCAGGGTGAGTCACCTAACGTTACCGCTGGATATATTTCGTAAACCACATCAAATACTGACGAACCGATTCCACAGACCGAACGTGAGGAGAGGGGCTAGTGTAATTGTTTAATACAAACCATACAAAAATGCACGGAAGTATGTTTTTTAACACAAATCTACGTTTTTCAAAATGGAACCACGTTAGTTTTGATAGCACAATTGAAGATTTAAACAAATACATAATCAATTCCATTTGTTGCATTGTAAAATGTTAATTACATTTGGAGATATTGTAACCTAAAGTTGACGCTTGAAACCTCCGACGTTGTTGCGTGTTGTAACAAACACGGGCCACGGTCGGCGAGCAGCATCTGCAGGGACATGTTTACGATGACGACCGTGTTTCCGAGTGTGGCTGTAGTGCACTGTTGTGGTTTGGTCTAGCTGTTGTAGTGTCTGCATGTAGCGCTTGCTGCTATTGTTATTCTGCATTCGTCTCCGCACGCAGACCAACTGTAGTACAACGTGTTACCAGACGTCTGTGATAGTGTAGTGTTGTAGGAAATGTGACCATGGTGTATTCGAACTCTGAAAAGGTGGAGATGATACTCATCTATAGCGAGTGTCGACGAAATGCAGCTGAAGCCTGCAGGGTGTATGCAGAACGGTACCCGGACAGAGAGCATCCAACGTGCCGCACATTGCAAAACATCTTCCGCCAACTGTATGCAACAGGTATGGTTGTAGCACGCAAACGGGTCCGTAACAGGCCCGTCACAGGAGAAGCGGGTGCAGTTGGTGTGTTAGCTGCTGTTGCCATGAACCCACACATGAGTACACGGGACATTGCGAGAGCCGGTGGACTGAGTCAAAGTAGTGTCATGGGCATACTGCATCGTCACCGCTTTCACCCGTTTCATGTGTCGCTACATCAGCAACTACATGGTGATGACTTTAACCATCGAGTGCAATTCTGTCAATGGGCATTAACAGAGAATGCGTTGCAGTTCTACCTGTTTACCGATGAAGCGGGTTTCACAAACCACGGGGCAGTGAATCTACGGAACATGCATTACTGGTCCGTGGACAATCCTCGCTGGCTCAGACGGGTAGAGCGACAGCGACCGTGGATTGTAAATGTATGGTGCGGAATCATTGGCGACCACCTCATTGGTCCTCACTTCATTGCAGGGGCCCAAACAGCTGCAACATACATCGCGTTTCTACAGAATGATCTGCCAACGTTGGTCGAAAATGTCCCACTGGAAACGCGTCGACGTATGTGGTATCAGCATGATGGTGCACCTGCACATTCCGCAATTAACACTAGGCTGACCCTTGACAGGATGTTCGACGGGCGTTTCATAGGACGTGGAGGACGCTTAAATTGGCCAGCCAGTTCTCCTGATCTTACACCTCTGGACTTCTTTCTGTGCGGTACGTTAAAGGAGAATGTGTACCGTGATGTGCCTACAACTCCAGAAGATATGAAACAACGTATTGTGGCAGCCTGCGGCGACATTACACCAGATGTACTGCGGCGTGTACGACATTCATTACGCCAGAGATTGCAATTGTGTGCAGCAAATGATGGCCACCACATTGAAAATCTATTGGCCTGGCATGTCGGGACACACTCTATTCCACTCCGTAATTGAAAACGGAAACCACGTGTGTACTTGTACATCACCCCTCATGGTAATGTACATGTGCGTCAGTGAAAAGGACCAATAAAAAGGTGTTAGCATGTGGACGTAATGTGGTGTTCCAGTCTCTTCTGTACCTAAGGTCCATCACCTACGTAATTCGGTGCTCTCCGATACACACGATCGAACAGCGGAGGAGTGGTACTCAAACGTCAACTTTAGGTTACAATATCTCCGGATGTAATTAACATTTTTCAATGCAACAAACGGCACTGATTACGTATTTGTTTATATGTTCAGATGTGCTAACAAAACTAACGGGGTTCCATTTAAAAAAACGTAGGTTTGTGTTAAGAAACATACTTCCATGCAGTTTTTTATGGTTTGTATTAACCAGTTACACTAGCCCCTCTCCTCACGTTCGGTTTGTGGAATCGATTCGTCAGTATTTGATGTGGTTTACGAAATATATCCAGCGGTAATGTTAGGTGACTCACCCTGTATATTGTTATTACTATTATTATCAAAACAGTATTCTTACTTCTATTTGCAATTAAAATAAAATGCATAATAATACACTAGATGCAGGTCTACATTCCTGAACTACAAATACACACAGGCACTGAAAAAATTTTGTTATGTTGTTATATGTGTACAGCTGATATAATCCGGTCAGCCCAAATAAAATAATAAACAAATAAATAAAAATGCACAAAAGTAGTGGAAATAGTAAACCTCCACAGATACGTTATAGTTGCATTTCTCAAACTAAATGTCTTCCTTTTACTATAATTGTGCATAATAATGAGTAAAATGGGCAGTAATTCCACCTTCCTATATTCTGCATGTCGGTTCTTAATTCACGGTCACTGTCTCAGCCTTAAATACTGATACCTCATTGATTCGCCACGTCACTAGTGCTCCGTAACATGAAGCAGAAAGAAATCAAACATCAGTTACAAATAGTAACAGGTTGCGTCTCTATAAAAGTAACAAACATACTCAGCTAACACACTTACCACATATCGATTAGGTTATTTGTCACTATTTTATTAATCTATTTATCTAATATTTTTTGTTTCATATATACATGTCCAAAATTTATACCTTATTATTGTGTGTAATTGGAATCTATCGGATGACGCAAAACGATTATGTCTGAATCTTCAAAGCTTCCAAGCAGCTGCCCGTGGATTCTTTTTCTTTCTTCACTTCATCAGTATTTGTTTTTCAGTATGGTTTTTTGAATTGTTCTTTGTATGTGGCAATTTTGTGAGTGAGTCATGCTGTTGGGAGTCTGTCCATTGAACTAAAAGCTTTTTGTCTGGTGTCTTCCGCGAGATTCGACAGTTTTTCAGTTGTTTCTCGAAAGTATAGACTGTATCCATATCTGTTCTTTCGCAGCCAAGTACGATTGTATGACTTTACGTTCTTATTTCAGCATATCTTCTAGATCGCCATTTCTATGGAGTATAAGCATTTCACTAGCGTACAAGATTTTAGGCAGCTCCACAGCGTATATGGACATATATTCCTTAATCTAGATGTTGTAGACTTTAACGTAAGCACTCCTAAGGTTTTGCATACAAGCGTTCTGAGACTTTTTCTTTACCCCTCTAGGTTCAATGATCTAGTCTAAATACCTGAAATATATAACTCCCTCGGTTTGTCTATATTTTCCCATCAGTTTTTGAGCAGGCTGTTTTGAGGCGATGTACTTAGCTTTTTGGAAGGATATTTAGAGGCCAACCATTCGGCGCATTCTCTGAGAGTTTCAATCTGTCTAATTGCTGTCGTTTCGTCACCTGCTAGTATTACTTGATAGTCGGCGAAAACTAGGCAAAAATTTTGTTTTTCATATTTTGGTCTTCCAAGTCGTACGGATTTTCAACAATTTTGGTTTTTAAGCTCTTTTCCACACTCTCAGATGACTTTGCCTAAAACCACATTAAAGCAGGTAGGAGGCAGACCGTTACCCTGACGAGATGATTCTGACACCTCTCCTACAAATTCTGCTTTGTAAGCTGTAATGGGAAGTGTTTGTTTCATGGGATACAGGGTTTTTGGGCCGAGTACGTATTGTTCGAGGAGGACAAAAAATGGGTTGCCGATCCCTTGAACTATACGTCTTCTTGAAATTCCCAAGGGAGAGTTAAATCGGGCTGTTCCTTAGCGCTTTATATTTTAACGTTGTTTGTAAACTGAATATTCATCCTATACAATTTCGACCAGTGTGGAATTGGGCTTTCTATTCCCCAGCTTTGTGATCGGGCTGTTCCTGAACTCTTTGGAGGAGGCATACTAACAAAATTTTTCATGTCTGCCGAACTTCTGCCATGATTTCTGAGTATTATTTCAATAAAATATCACAATTCGCTGAAAAGATTAGCAGGAGACAGGAAATGAGAAAGCGTCAACCTAATCGACAGACTCATGATTCTTTTTAAGTTAATTTGTTTGATAATACCATCACTAAGTGCTGTCCAATGCAGAATGGAAACTTATTTCTGAATTCGTATTCTTTCTACGTGGTATTTGCGGAGCAACTGGGGTGGACTTGGATCTGTAGAACGCCGCCGTGGTCTCGGATAAAAAACAGCCGTGTGACGTCTTAAAAGACAGGTCTGCAGAACCGCCGCGATGCCATTAATATGCCATTCCGCTAGCAGAGGCGCTAAAAGCGGCGCCCCCACCCCTACCCAGTCCCCTTCCACAGAAACCGAGACTGAAGCGCTCAGATCGACCGACCTAGGTGCTGTGGCCGAGGGGTAGAATCTCGACCGTTCGGTTACTGGGACGCGCTGACCTTGAGCTCTTTCGATGAACTCCAGCTACGCAAATATCACCCTCGAACAAAAGGAACGATCTCTGCCGATGAACAGTGACGTCGGCTACAAATAGAACTCTCTGCTGCTAATGTTGATTCTTCTGAAGGGCGACGGGAACTTTACTTCTTTTGTGTCCGTTTGATTCCTTTTGTTCCTCTCTGCTTCTGCTTTATTGGACACGTTTCTGGCACTAGTACACAGAGCTTCTTTTATACGTTTGCAGCAGCATTGTTCAGTTAAGCGTAACAAATCACTCGAAAACAAAACGAATAAACGGAATTTGTGTGCTACGTTCACTACCAAACAACAGCTATGTGCTAAATTCCAGTACTGTTGTAACAACAGTATTTTTGTTGTAATCGGACACGAACGTTTCTGTGATCTGATTATATCAAACAAATATTTGGCCCCTTCCGTATCTATCAACAGTGGCCATTACCTCTTCTGATTCTGAATTTTTTCTACCAACATTGCCATTTATCACAATCGATTTTATTTATTTATTTATTTTTAATTTTGAGTAGCTCTCATGAAATTTTGACTGTCCTCTGTTTACGAATTACATTATGCCATGTTTCATCCATGAAGTATAATTATACGTATCCAGCAAGTAGTGACATTTTTGAAACAATAACCTATTCTTAAATTTCCCTGCTGATGGACTAACTTCTTCAAATCGCCTCATGATAACGTTTTCCTCTGTTGATGTTCCTGCCGGCCGGTGTGGTGAAGCTGTTCTAGGCGCTTCAATCTGGAACCACTACGGTCGCAGTTTCGAATCCTGCCTCGGGCATGTGTGTGTGTAATGTCCTTAGGTTAGTTGGATTTAAGTAGTTCTAAGTTCTAGGGGACTGATGACCTCAGCTGTTAAGACCCATAGTGCTCAGAGCCATTTGAATTTTTTCTTTTTCTTTTTTTTTTTTTTTTTTTTTTTTTTTTGCTGATGTTCCTGATTGTTTCGTAGACATACTTCATTTCAATTGAGAAGAAGTAAACTTAATGCAAACCACAATATTCTTCATAAAGAATTTATCCAGGGTAATTACGTAATGATCTAACAAATTTTCAGAGATGGGAGGAGGGTAAATATATAAATTTGAGGTGAGAGACACTGGTCTGAAAACCACCGAGTTGAAGTTCCGACATCTTTGCCAGTGGACCTCGTTCACTCCAAGCTCTTTGCTTTCCATATTTCGGGAGGAGGCAAGAAACAAGGAAAAAGGTTTGTTGAACATTTATAGTGCACTAAGAGCTATGAGCAATTGTTCAACGGAAGAGATTCGTGCAGCCACACGTAAAAGTTGTGTGTGTCTGCTCACGATATGTTCTTACCATGTTGGAAGGGAGCACTTTCAGTTTGCTCACTATCGCTAGTACGTATACGCAGTGGAAACTCAGATGAATGACGAATGTAAACAATTCTCCCCATTAACACAACGCCCTGTAGGATGCAGTGAGTCAGACGGGTGCACAGAAAAATGAAACTGAGTTGTGCATGGAAAGCTGTTGAACGTCACCTTTCATCAAGAACTCGAAAACGAAGGATTTTCGGGCATACGTTTGTATGAATTCCTTTTCCTTCTTTGGTGCTAGTAACCAGTCCCCAAGTTTTTAAAAGTATTTTTGAAAGACCCCGTGTAACAACATCACAACTACTGAAGCAGGAATGAGACAGCTACCTGTAAACATGTCACTTATTCTGGACAGAAAGAAAAAGTACGTCAATACTTCCATAAGAAGTGATCTGTTAGATGGGCCGTGGAAGCTAGGGCGTGTCAACAAGATATAATGCGTTCCCATGTGCCGTAGATTATGCCGTGGATGTGCTAGACAAGAACGAAAAATGTGTGTGAAACCTTATGGGACTTAACTGCTAAGGTCATGGCTGTGGTTCAAATGGCTCTGAGCACTATGGGACTTAACATCTGAGGTCATCAATCCCCTAGAGCTTAGAACTACTTAAACCTAACTAACCTAAGGACATCACACACATCCATGCCCGAGGCAGGATTTTAACCTGCGGCCGTAGCAGTCGCGCGGTTCCGAACTGAAGCGCCTAGAACCGCTCGGCCCCCGCGGCCGGCAAATGTCATCAGTTCATAAGCTTACACACTACTTAACCTAAATCATTCTAAGGACAAACACACACATACCTATCCCCAAGGGAGGACTCGAACCTCCGCCGGGACGAGCCGCACAGTCCATGACTGCAGCGCCTAAGACCGCTCGGCTAAACCCGAGCGGCGACACGAAAGAATCCAATTCAAGCTCTTACAAGAAATAAACGAGGGTATAATGTTACATTTGCACATCCGTACTCTGCGAAACATTGTGAAGTGCATGGCAAATAGCTCTTTCCCTTATTTCGTTTGTTAGTTCCCTTATACCGTTGATGAGGACTTCTTCAAATTCCTTGAACGGCTCACTGCGCTCTATAGTTAGTTTAATGTCTTCACGAGGAGGAGGAGGAGATTTTTGTTTAACGTCCCGTCGACAACGAGGCCATTAGAGACGGAGCACAAGCTCGGATTGGGGTAGGATTGGGAAGGAAATCGGCCGCGCCCTTTCAAAGGAACCATCCCATCATTTGCCTGAAACGATTTAGAGAAATCACGGAAAACATAAATCAGGATGGCCGTAGAAGGGTTTGAACCGTCGTCCTCCCGAATGCGAGTCCAGTGAGCTAACCACTGCGCCACCACGCTCGGTCTCTTCACGATAGCTACGCGAGTGATACGTAGGTGGTAGAAGCATATCCAAGTAAAGCTGGTTCTTGAAACTTCGTAAGTACTTTTTCATGAGGCAGCCTGTCACGACTAATTGCTAGTTCCTAGCACACTGCTATTCAATCGAATTCTACCATCTATTGTTGCTTACGATTGAGCCTACGTCATTGATTCATTTCATATCTCTGGAAAGTGTTACAGCGAGGTATCTGTAGGAGGTTGATCGATTTGAGTTGAGGCTCATTGATATTGCAGTCAGAGCGAACGCAGTTCTTACGTTTTTTGAAGCACGTAATTTTATATTTATGGACATCTAGAACAAGTTGTCAATTATTGCACCACTTTGAAATTTTATCAAGGTCTAATTGAATATTTGTGCAGCTTTTTCATATTTTGTTACAGAAATTCGCGTAAAGGACGAAAAGTCTGAGTTTACTATTAGTCCACTGGTGTGCAACACTTAAGAACGAAAGTAACTTGCGCATGACGTGGCACTGCCAAGTACTATAGCTCGATGAAACTTGGACCATACATAGAAGGGGCGGGAATAGTATATAAGGGAACCGACAAAAATAAGCACTGAGACGAATGTAAATATCATTTATATTCAAAGCTAACAATTATACTGAAGTCAGCGAGATTTATGATTATGTTCTACACTCATGCTCATAAATTAAGGATAATTGCAGAATGTGGTGCCACACACCGTGGCACTATACAAAACTGGCGCTAATAGCATAGGCACATACGGAACACACACGACTCTGATCTGTAAGTCCACTGTACTGGTGATAAGTTGAGAAAACCGTCCCGAAACACATCTGCTACAAAACGCCACTGTTTCCTTCACGTATACCCCGACATCAATATGGGATATGATAACCATGCACACCTACACAGGCCGCACAACGGATTGGCATACTCTGGATCAGGTGGTCGAGCAGCTGCTGGGTATAGCTCCCCATTCTTGTACCAGTGCCTGTCGGAGCTCCTGAAGTGTCGTAGGGGTTTGAAGACGTGCAGCGATACGTCGACCGAGAGCATCCCAGACGTTCTCGACGGGGTTTAGGTCTGGAGAACAGGCAGGCCACTCAATTCGCCTGATATATTCTGTTTCAAGGTATTTCTCCACGATGGCAGCTCGGTGGGGCCGTGCGTTATCATCCATGAGGAGGAAGATGGGACCCACTGCACCCCGGAAAAAGTGGACATACTGGTACAAAATGACGTCCCGATACAACTGACCAGTTACAGTTCCTCTGTCAAAGACTTGCAGGGGTGTTCGTGCACCAGTCATAATCCCACCCCACACCATCAAACCACGACCTCCATACATGTGCCTTTCAAGGATATTAGGGGCTGGTATCTGGTTCCTGTTTCACGCCAGATGAAAACCCGGCGATAATCACTGTTCAGACTATACTTGGACTCGTCCGTGAACATAACGTGGGACCACTGTTCAAATGATCATGTACTGTGCTCTTGACACCAGGCTTGAAGGGCTCTCCTGTGACCAGGGGTCAGTAGAATGCACCTTGAAGGTCTCCGGGCGAATTAATCATGTCTGTTCAGTTGTCTGTAGACTGTGTCTGGAGACAACTGTTCCAGTGGCTGCGGTAAGGTCCCGAGCAAGGCTACTTGCAGTACTCCGTGGCCATCTGCGGGCACTGACTGTGAGATATCTGTCTTCTTGTGGTGTTGTACACTGTGGACGTCCCGTACTGTAGCGCCTGGACACGTTAGCTGTCTGCTGGAATCGTTGCCGTAATCTTGAGATTACACTTTGTGGCACACAGAGGGCCCGTGCTAAGACCTGCTGTGTCTGACCATCCTCCAGTCGCCACAGTATTCTACCCCTCATAACGTCATCAGTATGTGTTGTCTGAGCCATTTTCACCACCACCACACAGTCATCATTAGCACGTCTGAAAACGTCTGCACACTTATTCGCTGCACTGTACTCTGACAAGCACCAACACACCTCTGCGTATGTGGACTGCTACCAGCGCCACCGTGCGACGACCGCAGGTCACATGCACCGCATCGTCATACCCAGAGGTGACTTAAACCCACGAACCGCCCACCAGAGCGCTGTTTCACCATTTATCAGCATTATACTAATTTATGAGCATGAGTGTAGAATTTCGAAAGCCGGAAAGTGTTTCTTAATAGGAAATGTGAGTAACACAGACAGATATGCATGCTCTGTCTCGTGTCCCCATGCTGGTTACAAGCTTAGTAAGGAGTTCCCCCTCCACAGCCGTTGATAACTGCTGGATTGTTGGTACACGTGGACTTGCTGCAATACTTCTCCCCAACATATCCCACACGTGTTCGACGGAATTGTATTCAGGGGACGGACATGCCAGACCATCCACCGAATATCTTATAGTTCCAAGAACTCCCGAAACTGCGCGGTTCGATGCGATCGCTCGTTGTCGTCCATAAAATTTAAGTCAGAGCAGAATGCACTCTTGAAGAGACGCTCATGAGGAAGGAGTGCAGTGTCACAGTAAAGTTGACACATTAGTGTACCGTGTTCAAAGATTTGGAATTCAGTGCACACTTGCAAATTTATGCCTCCCCAAACATAACAAGCGGACCGCCAAAATGATCATGTTCGACATAGTGTCTGGACGTATAACGTTTTCCCATCTCTCGCCATATGAAGCAAGGCGTACGTCCTGCATCACCACTCACACTGAATCTGCTCTCACTCCAGAAGAGGTAGCGACTCCACTCCTTGTTAATCCAGTCGCTACGCTCTTGGCAGCATATCAGACGGTGTCTTCGATGCGCAGATGTCAATGCAACACAACGTACTAGTCATCAGGCAAAGAAACCACCCCAACGGCAGTCGGCTTGCCACTGTGGAGCGTAAGATTGCGTGCCTTGCAGTCCTGTAGAAGTGGTTGCAATTGTAACTGCTGTTTGGCGTTGGTCTCTTCTTGTCTTTTGCACAATGTAGCGGTTGCCCTTTGAGTCGCTGATTAAGGTCGACGATTCCCTGTCCTTCGAGATGCCGTGCCGGTGGTCTGGAACGCTCCCCATGTACGTGAAACAATGTTGTGAGCAATACTAACCTTGTGGGCTACATTCTTCGCTCTTCGTCCATCTTCCAGTTTCCCTATGATTCTATCCGTATAAAGCCATCCAAATGCTGTGTATGTGACATGTTTTAACGAAGAGCACCTTCACGTTGCACCGTAGCTCTTCACCCTACGACACTCATAGTTTTTCTCCCGTTGCTTCAACTGCCTCGCGTTGTGGGGCCAGCCACATTTGGCGTTATAGTCACAATGACGTCACGCCGTGTAATTTCTGGCTGGGAGGTCATGGAAACATACTCCCGCATTTTCATTCACTTCTACCAAGACGTTACTATATCATGTTACTTCACCTAGTTCGCTTCAAGTTTTTCAGAGTGATATATATTCAGCAACTCTCCATCTCATCTACAGAGCTATCTTTTGTTTTATAATTGTTCTGCCGTGGTCTCTGTTTTTTTAGGAATTATGAGAACTGTATAAATGTAAGTATTGTTTTCTGTGGCTGCGCGTAATGTCAGCAGCATCTACACATCCCAGCCTTGTGTCCTGTTGAAGAGTTTTGTTCCTTTTAGCTCACTGCCTGGAGGCTGGACGTGGTTTAACATTCTTCTCCCCGTCGCTACGTTTAGAATATTTATTTAGCAGTGGCAAATTTACTCAAGGTCATTGGTAATTACTTCGTTAGGAGAGAAAAAATAACAAAGAGGTGAACAAGGGAATGTTATGAACGATGACTGTGTGCCTAGCCCCACTGGTAATGTTATCACATAGTTGCATCAGGGTTCATTCCTTTTCAGTGGATAACATTGTACCCATGGTTATTTTTAATAATCAGTAAGGATTTCTTGTCATTATGGTCACTGAGCGTTACACAATTCCAATCAAACAATATTGCAGTCAGTACTCAGACTGTATCTTTCCGTACAATTAGCGCCACTTTGGAATATTCTTCATGAAAATTGTTGGAGCTTACATCAGCGTTGAGCACAATTGATGCTTCTTATCATGGGCGCACGATTGTTAATGCTAATTTCTTGAGCCACTAGAATACTATACAATGTCCTTCATACGTCATACTATGTTACCTCTCCTGAATTAATTATGGGAAACCGGGGCACGTTGGCCATATTTAAAAAAAATTATATTAATAATTTACATATTTAAATTTATCAAATTATTGCTAAATATTTAGAGCAGTCTTATTGAATCTGGATCACAATTATTAACCTTGAAATTATGAGTTAGAAAGTTTTAAAAAATTAATTAGTGGACATATGTCAAGTGGGCCAATCTGCCCCTACCTTGGGGTACATTGGCCCAGAGGCTGGGGAACGTTGACCCATGTAATATTTTGATAAGTTAAACTAATATAACTTCAGAATATCAAAAGAAAACGAATAGTTATCAAGAAACATACTTTAATGTACATCAAATCAAGATGAATATTGAGTTAAATGCTTAACATTTTATTATGACAATGGGAAAGCTTAAAATTATTAGGAATTATAGTGTCTTAATACAAATCAATCAACTTTAATCACTGTCCACATCCAAAGGATCAGCACAGTTATAACACTCACAAAATAGTCCACGGATTTCATTTTTCACGCATGTCTGATGAGCCCAACGCTTGCAGTTTGTGCACTGAATCCATTGCGCTCCAGATTGACTGTTTGAAAAAGGCTTGAGACACATTGGGCACAGTGAATTTTCATCTTCCTCATCGTTATCATCGTCTTCGTCATCTCCATTGGCTTCTCCTTGCGTTTTAGGCCTACTGCAGTTGATTTAGTTAATTTCATTCTACCATTGCTCCTACTTTTTTTTTGAAAAAGTGCTTTTTTAGCGTGTGATTTAAGTTTTCTTTAGAATGCTTTCGCCTTCTTTTCTTTTGCATCTTTTTGTTCTTCCTCGAGGGCTTTTTTTACTGGAGTGTCTGTCACAATGGCAGAAACTCTTTTCCTTTTCCCCGCTCCCATACTTTTTCTATGCTCTGCTTTTTCAAAAGGTCTGACCTCTTCTGGAGTTGGAAACGATCTTACATCTATCTCAGCTCGAGTTGATGGACTGTTTTCAGTGTTGGGGTCTGGCTGTTAGGGTCTGGCCTATCCGAACTGTAGGAAGGCATAAAGTCACTGTCAGTAAAAATATTTTTGTTAAAGGGATTGACCCCAGTTATTGGGAGTTGCAACATTTGGAAGTGCTATTTGCACTATAGACGGGATGTCATAAGTAGTCATAGGCCGTTTATTATTGGTAACCCATGCATCACACGCTGAGTTCACGAACTTTTTAAAAGGCCCATAAACACTTCTGTCTAAAGGCTGCAGCTTGTGGCTACAATGCGCCGGAAAAGATAGAAAGGTGATTCCATTATCTTTACAATTATCAAGAACTTCAGAGTCGAGATGTGAACTGTGATTATCAATCAAAACCAAGCAAGGGCGTTCTTTTGAGCAGCGAGCCTGTAGAACAAAATGTTTCGTATATTTTGCAAAGTTTGTCTCCGTCATCCATCCCGAAAGATGAGCTGCTCCATCACACCCAATCAAGCCGTCAAGGATAAAATCAGGCTTGAAGTTGACCCTCAGGAAGATGAAGAATGGAGGCACACTATTACCCAATGCACTAACTGCAAAAGCAATCGTAACAAGTGACCCTCTCTCAGCCAAAGTCACTCGCCCTATTCGGCGAAAACCTCTTTCAGCGACTACACGATCAAGACCCTGGACGGTAGTTACTCCAGTTTCGTCAGTGTTCCAGATGTCCGCAGGGGTGACTTTTAAACTTTTTAAAACTATGTCGAGATTATTAAAAAACAATTCTACATTATGCTTGTTGAAACTGGTGTACCGGGCTAAACTAGTTGCTTGAGGAGTCCCAATGGAGAGTTAAGGGTGCCTCTTCAAGAATCCTGTGAACCAATCACTTCCCGCCATTTCGGTCTCAGTCCATGTTTGGGATATTTAATTGTTGCATGCAATAGCATATCTATACGCAATCGGTCTGACTTCTTTCGGGGAAAGACCATGATACAAGTCACTTGCCTTCATGAGGTATTGTTCAAGCATATATTCTTGTTCGAAATTAAATATCTGAAAATAAACAACTCTAGTTAAGTTATCCATAGAGGCACAGTATTTCTTTTCAAGTGTGTGTGTATGTGTGAGTGTGTGTGTGTGTTTGTGTGTGTGTGTGTGTGTGTGAGAGAGAGAGAGAGAGAGAGAGAGAGAGAGAGACAAACCAGTAGGCTTACAGTGCACAAGACGACGTAGAGATAGACACAATAACAATGGCAGGGATAGAGAAAAAACATTAGGAATTGAAAAATAGCTTTGCAAATAAAAATAATTTTCCTAGCAACATTTCATACCTGAAATCTTTTATCATAGCCAAATTTATCCCAAGGTTTCTTTTTGTCATTAAGTATTTGTAGGACTCCTCCAGGCTGGGGGTTTTGGTCCATTGGCATGGGTTAAGGTTCAGTTCCAGTTTCCTGAAGTTCGATTGACTGTGTAGGTTGACGTGAGGTCTGTTTGTACTTAGCACAGTAGCTCCCTAAAGTTTTTCTTGAAATCTCAAATACCTCGCTAGTAGCCCTCACAAATCTTCCCTTTTCTTTTACTTCTAAAACTGCTTTTAGCATCGTATCTTTAGAAATCATTCCTCTTTCACTTTTTCTTTTATAATTTCGCACCATTTTTATGTTCATATAGATAAATGGTTTAAACTGAGGCCCTAACTCTGATGTTCTAAAAACAAAGAAACTACTCAGATCGCTATTTAAGATTATAACAAAATTTACAGGTTGGTGTTTTCTTTTTAAAACGCTTTTTATCTCGTGAATATGACAATCTTTTGACCTCTGAAACGCATCAAAATATGTTTAACTTCGAAAATTATGTTAATAATTTCATAAACTCGACGAATTATAAATATTATTATCATTAAAAATAACAAGTCTTTCATCGAGTTTAAAAATATATATAGGATGGGGCAGGTTGGCCCAGGTGGCCATTGTGCACCGTCATCTCAGGGCCAACCTGCCCCATCGCCATGTTTACAATAAATTCTATTCATCACAAAACCCACTGAAGCAATTTAGATTGTATGCCATATAGAAATAATCCTTAAACTACAACGTTTAATTATACTACTCACCTCTTGCGCCTAAAGTAAGCCAACTTTACATAACACACATTTAACCGACGAGTAGAATTTTACTCACACACGCACAAAAACGGTTAATAAACACAACTAGTCCAAAACTGCTCCGCCGGCCATATTGCTCCTCTAGAGGGAGCGGGACAGTGCTACTAACCTGCCGATTAATTCCCAGCACGATCTAGCGTCTATTGTTTGAACTAACTAGACTGGGCCATCCTGCCGCTATGGCCAACGTGCCCCGGTCTCCCCTACCACGCTTTTTTTATCGAACTGCACTTCCTACCTTCTGCAGGCATTGAGCACACTTTTAATATTTACAATATTCCATGTAACCTTGTTTCACTCAAGATTTTCATTACTTCCATCCTCGTGTCGCTTCCTAGCTCGAATATCGCCTCCTACCCTGAAACGCACGCGCATTCAACTCGAAAAAACGCACTGTCGACACGACAATGTTCAACTAACGTAAGAAAATGAAACACCTACAGCCTATGATATTATTATGCAGCTACCAGTTTCGGCGCTTCGATGCGCCATCTTCAGACCGTACTTGATGCTGAATGGGTTATATACGTTGCATCAGTGACCAACATAACTGGATTATGCAGAGCGTCCGTAACTGTGATGTCAGCACTCCAACCACCATCTGCCAACTGTCTCAGCTGACTCATAAGGACCGCTGGAGGCGTTGTATTTTCCTGCAATAGTCGACGGCTGTGGTCCCAAAGATATCCAGGCAAAGGATGGACATGCAAAAAATTAATGTTCAACTGATGTTTAGCAAATAACGTTGCACTTCAGTCAATATGGCACCCTTATGGAGCAAAGGGGTGTGTACTTGTGTATGTTTTGATGGTGATTTCGTATTCCGGAATTCGCCTAACTGGTGCAAGGAAAATCAAAAAATCTTCATCATCGATTTGTACAAGGGCAATACATCTTTTTCTCGACCAGTATAGATTGAAAGAAACGTGTAATTTGTTGCGGGACATTGTGGAACATTCCCGCTCCAACTCCTATAGATTCATGACGTGCAGATACCCGGGGACGCTATATGTCGCCTTCACAATGACCTCTGGAATGGAGGTGCGTTCCAAGCAGAAAGCTGTCATTGAGTGTCTTTTGGCGGAAAACCTGAGAATCGCCGATGTTCGTAGGTGCTTGCACAATTTCTAAGATGACCTAGCTGAGAACAAAAGCTTGGTGAGTCGGTGGGAGAGGTGTCTGTTATCATCCCAACAAGGACGCCCACACCTGTTCCATCTCCCACGTGCCGGCCGGCCGCACCAAGCTGTGGCTTCTCAGTGTTGGAACGTGAGGACACTCTCATTCGAGGCGATCGACGGGTCACAGTCAAACACCTCGCTGCCCAACTGGAGGTCTCTGTTGGTAGTGGTGGCACACTCGTCCACTATGTGCTCGCTGGGTGCCTCGTCGCCTTACACATGACCATAAAGAGCAACGAAGGACCATCTGTGCGGAGTTGCGTGCGCGTTACGAGGCTGTCCGTGACAACGTTTTGTCGACCATCGTCACAGGCGATGCAACATGGGTTCATCACGCCTAACAGGAACCAAACAGCAATCGATGGAGTTGCGCCATGCATTCTATCCTCTGAGGAAAAAAGTTGGAAGCTGCATCCTCAGACGGTAAAATTTTGGCGACGGTCTTCTGGGACTCTGAGTGGGTAACTCTGTTTGATGTCTTCCCGCATGGTGCATCGACCATCTCTGATGTGTATTGTGCTACCCTCATGAAATTGAAGAAACGACTTCAACGTGTTTGTCGCCACAGAAATCCAAATGAACCTCCTCTTCACGACAACGTAATGCCTCCGCACCTGAGAGGAGCTCACAAAACTTCATTGGACTGTTCTTCCTCACCCTACAGCTGGATGTCGCATCTCTCACTTCCAACTGTTTGGTCCAATGAACGATGCACTCGATGGGAAGCAGTACTTGGATGATGGGAGGGTACTGACGCAGCCAGACGTAGGTTGCGACGTCGACCAGTAGCGTGGTACCATTTGGGCATACAGGCCCTCCCAGTATGGTGGCGTAAGGCCGTCACATTGAACGGATATTATGTTGCAAAATAGGGTTTTGAAGCTAAAAGAGTGGGGAATAATATGTTTTATCAGAAGCTTCAATAAAATCAACCTGCTTTCAGAAAAAAATGTGTTGCATTACTTATTGAACGCTCCTGGTAGATTTGTTGTCATAATTACGAAGAAGGGAGGGGTCCTTCAGTGGCATCGTAACCAAACAAGCCAGAGCATTACGCTCATGGTAAAGGAAAGTTCTGAATTGGAGCTTATCAAACACAAACAACGGGAAGCAGCAAAATCTAATCTTGGTCTGAAATCTATGGAACCTCAGTCGAATTAAAATTTGCGGCACATTAATTTTAGTTACGGAAACGCTACTAATCGGTGTTAAGCGTGGATGACGTCACATAGAACTATGCCCCACAGGTAGAAAAAGTGCATACCCGGTACCAACAGGTGAATTTTATAGTTTACGAAAGATAAAAATTAAGGAACAGGAAACACAATTTTTTCGAATTTACATAATTCCTTTTATTGGCAACTTTCTGTTTTGTAATTTATTTTATTCGCCGAACCTTGTATCATACTGTTTTCCTCCAAAGAGACTTGATTCTTTACAGTACACAAAGAATTACAAATAGAAAAAGGATACTGTGACTGAAAACTGGCCGTGTTACTGGCTACGGGATTTCAGAGGATGGGAACTGAGCTCGTAAGCAAAAAAATACTCCACGAATTTTCAGACGAATACATCATTATGTTACGACATACTACAACACATACTTATAGGCAACACGTGATCTGCAACGCCTTACTGTGGTGTTCACGGAAGTAACTGCATAGAAATATGTAATATATTCTTCGTTTATAAGAAAAATTTATGTTCAAATGATTCAAATGGCTCTGAGCACTATGGGACTTAACAGCTCAGGTCATCAGTCCCCTAGAACTTAGAACTACTTAAACCTAACTATCCTAATAACATCACACACATCCATGTCCGACGCAGGATTCGAACCTGCGACCGTAGCGGTCTCGCGGTTCCAGACTGTTGCGCCTAGAACCGCACGGTCACTCCGGCCGGCAAAAAAAAAAAAATTTAGGACCTTGTCGGGTGTACTTACTATTACTAAGTGGGTACCTTGCTGCTTTCGTTTTAAGTATTAGAATTCCTGTATATTATGCAGAGGCACCCAGTAACACCTCATAATCTCAGAAAATCAGACTTCTATTGCGTGGCATGATTTCCATAATTGTACGGTTGTTGTCAGTTAGTGGTTTGGAAATAAATAATAATTTGTTGCAGAAGTCGAAGCGATTGTAGTTTTGAGTATGTTATAACATATTTGTCTGATTTGCCGGGCGACTGGTGAAAAGGGAACATACATTATTGTACTGTAAGTTATAATTAAAATCATCTATGGAAAAATCGCGCTAAGTCGCAGGATCGTAAAAAGAATTAAATGAATAATTAAAGAATTAGCATCCAGCGCCTTGAATGGTTTTATCGTCAGATCGAATAAACAAGTATCACACAAGACAACTGCTCACTAAAAAAAGAGAGAGAAATACGTCAAAAAATTGTTGACTCGAGTTAATGAAAAAATGAGAATGTTATCTGCCTCATCGAATACAATTTATTTAATGCTCAGCGCATGTTATGATATGACGTACGTAGGCGACAAGCATAGATACCTCTAGCCTATTGAACATCCAAGATAAAATGAGGATAAGGGGTCCTTTTCACGGATTAAGTTAAATTTTCATAATAGAGCATCGGAAAAACGAAGGATGACGAATCAAAACTCGCGCGCAGAACGGCTATAAGATTATTCCAACTGGTACAGCAAAGAATACGTCGCTATTCCGAGAGCCTTCTCACGTGATATTACATCTGTAGCTGTTGAATGACGTCAACACAATGTAGCTAGTTACTGAAAGTAAGAAATAGTGTGGTACGATGATTTTCCAAATTAAATTAGGTTCTAACTGTCATGTATTGAATTTGAACTCAACTTTGTAAGTTTAACCTTACGACTAAACTAGATAGATTTCTGTTGGCGCGTTCTACGCGCTTATATCTTTCGACATAGTAAATTTCCTCGTGACTCGGCTACATCTTGCAACCAATGAAGTCGGTGACTTCCTGCGGCGATTAGTGCGGCTGTGTTGCAGCAGGAGACTCCTATACCACCTGCCGCCTCTGACGGCTAATGAGCAGCTTGTGTACACACTGCGGCTGATCGTATCTCATCACGTACTCTGTTGGAGTTCTAAGTTGTCCTTAACCTGACTTGCTAACTGCAGCTTAGCACCTGAGAGCGCCTTGTTTCATTGCTTTTGTGTGTAGTTGCCCGGATGCGCGGTGATTGCAGCTAAGGATTAAGTGTTTCGATCAGATCAGGAAACACAAACACGAAATTCCGCCAGGAAACCTACCCAGCAAATAAGCGTAAAATTACTTGACGCAATTTTTGGCACCTAATATTCATGGTTTTTTCGTCACACTCTATCAGTCTAATTAGTTTCGATACTGAATTAGTAAACAAGCGGAAAGTTAAAAAAAATGTTTCAAGTGGCTCTAAGCACTATGGAACTTAGCATCTCAGGTCATCAGTCTCCTAGACTTAGAACTACTTAAACCTAACTGACCTAAGAACATCACAGACATCCATGCCCCAGGCAGGATTCGAACTGAAGCGCCCAGAAACGCTCGGCCACAGCGGCCGGCGAAAAGTTAAGGTGGTGGTTTTAATGCTTCTGATATTGTACAGAGTCTGCGCCTACTTGAGTACAATGCACAGATCTTCGTACAAGCGAGTGAAACTGTATTTCTTTGGGATGTTGGCCAACACGTGCATCGCATTGGCTTCAACTTCGGTTATGTCACCAGAACGTTGATCCGTAATGCAAATTGATCGTTTTTAGCAGTTTCGTATTGACAGCATCAAGTTTCGCCACTTGTGGGTTTTTTTTTTCAGAAAAAAGTAATTCGCGTTTTGCATTTAAATCAAGTCAAAGCAGGTGTCCATGCGTCGTTTCTGCTCGGGAGTCAAGATTTGCTGTACGGATTTTGTACACACTTTTGTCTTCTTCAAAACATTCTGGAGAATCCATTGAATACTTGATTTAGAGGTGTCGCTCCATTGTGATTTATGTTAACGTCGACACACTACTGTCGCACGTCTACTACTTGTCACTGCCTGCTCACAACTGGTCGAATGCACATCTGTAGTTTACAGTTGTTAGTTGAAGCTGCCACCCAAGTTAATACTCTACGGCGTGTGAGGTCTCTGTAAATCAGTTTCTAATCATCAGGTCTTTTTTTTTCTTGTGGCTAGGCAACAAGAACAACAGCACCCTATCACGTTCCTTTCCCACAGCCACTTTACGTATATAATACAGCCACGGGGCACTTTTTCCGGAACGTACATAATTTATGATTGACAAAATCAGCAAGGTGTATTTTGCAAGGAAGAGACCATGATGCAAGGGAAGCTGACAAATCAAATTACACATATCTTCCCAGGCTAAGGGCATGGCGCAACTAATGTGGAGCGTTGTCAGAAGAAAATACACGTTCTGGGTTCCCTGCAGACACAGTTATGCTGCAGTGCGCATAACAGAGCCATCACAGTGTGGGAGTGAAATGGCGCGGAAACTGTAACCTTACTGCACGGTTGTTGTACGTGGGACAGTATTATTATTGTATCCAAAAGACAGATTCACCATGAAATTGTGGCGGTATGTGCAACAAATACTGTGTCGCGTCCTATCGCAATGAAATGGTGGCAACAGTTTGACCAAGACCTCAAAGATGTGGGTGATGTTGATTAACGAGGAAGGTCATAGACATAGACCACAGATGCCAATGTCCAGGCAACCATGATTCATAGCAGTAGCAGAGTGTCATACGAGAAGATGTTCACAAAGGGGTTATCGTGACCAAGGCGCGGACTTCCATTGTGGAGGAATTTAACGATTGGTAGAGCATTCCGACGTTGTTTGCTGAAAACTGGTGACTACGATGAGAAATAGTCTCTCGTATCCGTGTCACTTTGAACTGTAGTGCAGCATTCAATAACAGTTACTTAGCTTGACATAGTAAGGCCAGTTCTCATTTAGATGGGCAAAAAGTTGTCAAAATACCTTAATTTTTTGGGGGGTGGGGGGGGGGGACGATGAGATGACATGCAAAGGATCTGTCTGGGGATTATGATTGATCGGATTTTGAACTTTGTTTTAGATTGTCAATACAAAGAAAATGGTTTGATCAAGCCCTGCGAGTCTGAAGTACGCATATTTCCTGCAGCATAGCCCCTCAGATGTTATTTCAAATCAGAAGTCGGTAACATCAATCGACACTACATTAAATTTATAGAAGCTTATACCTAACCACAACGAAATAATCTTAAATTTAACGATATCGTGTTAACTCGAATTTTGAGTTCGGTTTTCTGGGGTTTTGTTCATTCTTTATGACTTTAAAAAAAATAGTTATTATTAACAACTTTCAAATATTACGGGTGTAAGCTCCCAAGAAAAATGTTTAGTTTTTGGGGGTCAAAGGTAGAAGTTAGCAGGTTCAACCATTTTTATTTTATGCTGCAAGGGGATTTAAAAAATCGTTTCTCGACAAAAATTTGTGTACAATTTGGGGAAAGTTTTACAAGTATTAATGGGTCAATTTGCATAAAAAGCACAGGTTATTATATAATTCGGATATCGCTGAACACAAATCTGAAGTTAGATTTTGAAAATTCGAAGTGGATAATCCAATACGGTGGACGAAAAATTGTGTTTTTACCTATGTCGACCAAACTTATACCAAAGAGAAGTGTTTTCGTTACTTACATTTAGTCTGCAATTGAAGGACCGTATATAAACCCTTCCTCTAACTTGTCCTTCTTGTCGAGAAAATCCGATCTGGCTGAACTGGATGTTCTGTGTTCGGCAGCCTTCACACGTTGTTCGTCAGCTTTTTCAACGAATATGCTTGCATGCATACTGCAGTATAAACTGTTTTGTGAACATACGTCACGGCACGACTAATTTTCTACTTGAGCCAGGCGTCTCCGGCTGAGAGCGTCCCACGGCAGCCTTGACACTGCTTCGAACAGTGGGCTGTGCATTATGGATTAAAAAACCTTTCTGTCGCAACATTCTCCACATACATATCTTTCAAAAGACGGAATACAGAAATCGAATTTTTGACCATTTTGAATGAGAACTTGGCCTTAAAGTACGACATATATTTTGAACTCTCCTTGCAGCCATCTATTATGTTTTTAAAAACTAAAAGTGCCGGTAGCTATATTTTTGTCTGTACTCACTTGTTTCGTGCCCACCAACAACGACTGTCAGAAAAATAATCTGCTACAGTCGCACACAGGTTCTTATTTTGTGCTTCTCATTTCATCCTCTTATGGACGAAGGCCGACTGATCGCTAGAATGACAATGATAGTCATTGCAGCCGCTGTTAGGGAACGTTATTCTGTCATTTGTTTGTATTATTTGTCAAGAGATGTGGAACTCATACCTTTAATTGGGATTTTGTTTGTAGGGGAGTGTTGTAAACTATTCTGGCAGTCATCTTAAAGCCAGGCGAAATCTGCGAAGACTCTGGCCAGAACTGGTGCTCTTAGCGCCTTAATAACATCGTCTTCTGGCGCGCCGGCGCCCCTCTCATTGAAAATCATCAGTGGTTTTTCCGCTCCGACGACTTCCATTGTCTACACTCTGCGTCTGACTATCCTTGGACGTTCCTCGCGCTCATTAATTTGCTTTCTCCGTGTTGCCTCGCGTTGCAGGCGGAACGCGGTTAGGGGGGACGCCGACGTCATAACGATGTGAGCAATAGTCGCACCGCGCGCCACTCCACGTCTTGTCGTTGGTGTGCCTTTCGCAGTAGGCGGCACGGAAATTCCATATCAGCACGCAGTGCGATCCAGAAATAGGCCTTTGTCTGTCACAGAACGGCGTCGACCGTTGCAGCTATGTCGTCTGGGTCCTCCTTGGTGCTGGTGAGGGCTTTTCTGCCTGCACTCCAGTGTTGCCGCGACTCGACTACTTCCTCTCTGGCGTTTAGCGCTGCTGTAGCCATGTGGAGGCCTTCGCCCACTGGCTTACATATGCATCATATATACCCAGTTATCACAATCTTAAAAAGCCAGACAAGGGCGAGGAGCACCCGCCCTTAGGGAGTTCCGTACAGATCTATGTATAGTTCATCCACCACGGGAATCGAGCATCTTAACGATATTTGCCAGTTATCGAAGCCGATACTGGCAAGATGTCGGTCCTGCGAATTTCAAGGCTTTCATGGGTGTTTTAATTGCTAGTCTGAGGATTAAATTTACTGTGTAACTTCGCTTTCACAATTGTATGATTAATTTTGGTGTTTCGTTAACGTGCTATGCTAACTGGCAATTGCAAATGTTTTGACTTCAACTGCTCTCGACCCCGTTGCGGCTGCTGGTGAGGCCTTGTAGAAGTCTTCATATAAAAAAAACAAAAAACCGGCACAGCTGACCATAGGACTATTGTTCTTGTTCTGCGGAACGCTTCAGTGGCTGTTTCATGTGATATCAGAACTTCATTACAAAAACTGAATATGCACCAGTTACCAGTATTACTTTGCTTTGAATCGTTGTAGATGTTGTACGTGTTGTAGGTATCGAATGTCTGGAAAAACTTGTATGTACACTCCTGGAAATTGAAATAAGAACACCGTGAATTCATTGTCCCAGGAAGGGGAAACTTTATTGTCACATTCCTGGGGTCAGATACATCACATGATCACACTGACAGAACCACAGGCACATAGACACAGGCAACAGAGCATGCACAATGTCGGCACTAGTACAGTGTATATCCACCTTTCGCAGCAATGCAGGCTGCTATTCTCCCATGAAGACGATCGTAGAGATGCTGGATGTAGTCCTGTGGAACGGCTTGCCATGCCATTTCCACCTGGCGCCTCAGTTGGACCAGCGTTCGTGCTGGACGTGCAGACCGCGTGAGACGACATTTCATCCAGTCCCAAACATGCTCAATGGGGGAGAGATCCGGAGATCTTGCTGGCCAGGGTAGTTGACTTACAACTTCTAGAGCACGTTGGGTGGCACGGGATACATGCGGACGTGCATTGTCCTGTTGGAACAGCAAGTTCCCTTGCCGGTCTAGGAATGGTAGAACGATGGGTTGCATGACGGTTTGGATGTACCGTGCACTATTCAGTGTCCCCTCGACGATCACCAGTGGTGTACGGCCAGTGTAGGAGATCGCTCCCCACACCATGATGCCGGGTGTTGGCCCTGTGTGCCTCGGTCGTATGCAGTCCTGATTGTGGCGCTCACCTGCACGGCGCCAAACACGCATACGACCATCATTGGCACCAAGGCAGAAGCGACTCTCATCGCTGAAGACGACACGTCTCCATTCGTCCCTCCATTCACGCCTGTCGCGACACCACTGGAGGCGGGCTGCACGATGTTGGGTCGTGAGCGGAAGACGGCCTAACGGTGTGCGGGACCGTAGCCCAGCTTCATGGAGACGGTTGCGAATGGTCCTCGCCGATACCCCAGGAGCAACAGTGTCCCTAATTTGCTGGGAAGTGGCGGTGCGGTCCCCTACGGCACAGCGTAGGATCCTACGGTCTTGGCGTGCATCCGTGCGTCGCTGCGGTCCGGTCCCTGGTCGACGGGCACGTGCACCTTCCGCCGACCACTGGCGACAACATCGATGTACTGTGGAGACCTCACGCCCCATGTGTTGAGCAATTTGGCGGTACGTGCACCCGGCCTCCCCCATGCCCACTATACGCCCTCGCTCAAAGTCCGTCAACTGCACATACGGTTCCGTCCACGCTGTCGCGGCATGCTACCAGTGTTAAAGACTGCGATGGAGCTCCGTATGCCACGGCAAACTGGCTGACACTGACGGCGGCGGTGCACAAATGCTGCGCAGCTAGCGCCATTCGACGACCAACACCGCGGTTCCTGGTGTGTCCGCTGTGCCGTGCGTGTGATCATTGCTTGTACAGCCCTCTCGCAGTGTCCGGAGCAAGTATGGTGGGTCTGACACACCGGTGTCAATGTGTTCTTTTTTCCATTTCCTGGAGTGTACATCGAGCTGTTCATAAAGGACTCAAATAATTAGGAATATACTACAAATCCCTAGGTATCGCTCATATAAGGATTGTGAGGATAATACTTACTGTATTCACAGAGACGTTCAAACAACCATCCTACCAACACTCCATACGTGAATGGAAAAGGATGAAACCCTAATAACTGATGCAGTGGGACGTACTCTCAGCCATAAACCTCACGGAGGTTTGCAGAGTATAGATGCAGTTGCAGATGTAGACTTGCGATTCTAGCACCAAAATGGAGCGGTAGTTGGGCGTCCTTACGCGTATCACTGGTAGATAGCAAAAGCACCGTTTTCAAAGCACTAGGGGATGTCATTTCACAGTAGTTCAACCAATTAGCGCGAAATATTTTTGAACTGTATACACAAACATTTGTGATAAACCACTCTACTTATTACTGAAAACCAGATCAAAATCCCTGAGATTTTGGACGGATTACGAATGCAAGTTTGTTACTGTAAAACCGGCTGTGTGCGTTTGTAAGTGACATGAACAAATACAGCTACAGCAGACCAATGAATATTTCACTGAGTTTCATTTAAATAGTTTAAACAACTGTGTGTTGAGAAACTGTTCACTGTATGAATTGTCAAGCAATCATGCAAAACAATTTTCAATTTCTTTTCCGTTACTAGTAATGCGGAACCCTGCTTCTTGGCAAACTTCATGATTACTGTCAACGAGAAGTACAGTATATATTCTGACGAGTGGGAGTGCGAGTACCAAATGTGGCTGCATCTTGACATTGACTTAATAGTGTGAATGTTTTACGCCAGAGACTTTGAAATGTGACATAAATTTCAACATGAAACCTCTAACCGATCCTGAGAAAAAGAGGTCTTAACAGTTGGACATGCAGACAGACACTGGGACAACTAAGTAATCCAATAATGGTTCCGTTTTTACCAATTGACTACGGAACCCTAAAACATAAGGTGAACACACTTAATACGAATACAATTAATTTTTTACCAATTCAAGTACATAGAGTGACGTAGAAAAACTCAGCATAAAATATTATTAGTACAGAGTAACGCAATATCGGAAATACATTTGTCTAGGTGACATATTTAAGTGATTAACACTGCAAGATCACACGGTAGAGAAAGCGCCGGATATGGCATTGCAAATGTGAAATGCTAGTACATAGTTGCGGCTCGTGAGTATACAGTCTGCGTGTTCACAAATTTTTTGATTCTGATGAATGTTAGAGTATGAAATTAAAGCATCTGGTATTTACCAGTTACGCTTATCAACATATTTATACAACTGTCAATAATAATAATAATAATAACCCTGTAGAAGCCCGGGAAAACAATAGGCCTCCGGTACGTTCTGCCAGTCGTAAAAGGCGACGAAAAGGACAAACCACTAATAGGGGTAAACCCCCTTTTAGTGTGTTTAGTTGGTTCAAGACAGAACTAAAGAAGCCTCGGACAAGCGCCGTCATGGTCGGGGACGGCGCTTGAACCCTATCCCCGCCCACAATGGTAACGACACTGCTAGCCAACTGGAAAATGATTTAAATCCAAATAGATGTGTTTTGCAGGATATGCTTCCTGCAACCACCCTAGAAGGAAAGCAAACACAGAGGATGAGATGGTCAGATGAAGTTAATCGACACCTCATGTTCTGTTATTACCAAGCAACAAACCTAGGAACCAACACAACTGGATACAGATCACAAGTGTACACAACATTTATTACCAGATACCCAGAATTAAAATTTTTAGCAGAGCAACGACTAGCTGATCAGATCCGTGTAATAGTAAAAAATAACAGGATACCCCAGTCAGAATTGGAAAACATCAAACAACAAGTACAACAAATACTGGAACAAAATTATGTGCAATCAGAAGAAGAAGAAAATACAGTAATGGACTCAAACATCCCAGAGCAAACAAACAAAGAACAACACGATCAATTAAACAATCAGAGGAAAACGAAATCTTAAGACAGCCACCAGAACAAGCACAAATAGAACACGAAGTGACACACATGTTAGATATAGAAGAAAAATATCAGCTGACATATGTAGAATACAAAGACACAAATACAGACATTAGACCATTCTTGCATAGACCGCCAAATAACCCACAAGTCGAAACAACAATAAAAACTATCAACACAATCATACACAACAAAATAAATGAAAACACAACAATGGAAGAGTTACAACTACTGGTTTATATAGGAGTACTCACTACACTAAATATACACACTAGGCAGAGATCAGAACCAACCAACACACAGAAGAAACCCACAAAAACAGCATGGCAACACAGGCTACAGATCAGAATAGAAAAACTGATAAAAGACATCGGACAGCTAACACAATTTATAAGAAATGAAACGTCAGAAAAAAACGAAAAAGGTTAGGCAAAATCTCACAACAAGAAGCGATAGAGCAATTAGATGAAAAGAAGCAGAAATTACAAGCATTGGCCAAACGACTTAGAAGATACAAAAAAAGTGAACATAGAAGGAAACAAAACCAAACATTCAACACAAACCAAAAGAAATTTTACCAGACAATAGATAACAAACACATTAAAATAGACAATCCACCAAACATAACAGACATGGAACACTTCTGGAGCAACATATGGTCAAACCCGGTACAAGATAACGGCCATGCACAGTGGATACAAGCAGAAACAGACACAAACAAGATGATGCCACAAGTGCCTGAAGTGATAATTTTGCAACATGAAGTCACCCAAGCAATTAATTCTACTCACAATTGGAAAGCCCCTGGAAAAGATAAAATAGCAAATTTCTGGCTAAAGAAATTCACCTCAACACATTCACATCTAACTAAATTATTTAACAGTTACATTGAAGACCCATACACATTCCCTGATACACTTACACACGGAATAACTTATCTGAAACCTAAATATCAAGCAGACACAGCAAACCCAACAAATTATCGCTCCATAACATGCCTACCAACAATATACAAAATATTAACTTCAGTCATTACACAGAAATTAATGACACATGCAACACAGAACAAAATTATAAATGAAGAACAAAAAGGCTGTTGCAAAGGAGCACGAGGATGTAAAGAGCAACTGATAATATATGCAGAGGTGACATATCAAGCTAAAACTAAACAAAGGTCGCTAAACTATGCATACATTGATTGCCAAAAAGCTTTTGATAGTGTAACCCACTCATGGTTACGACAAGTATTGGAAATATACAAAGTAGATCCTAAATTGACACAGTTCCTGAACATAGTAATGAAAAATTGGAAAACTACACTTAATATGCAAACACATTAAAAAAATATCACATCACAGCCAATACAGATCAAGCGTGGAATATACCAAGGAGACTCATTAAGTCCTTTCTGGTTCCGCCTTGCTCTGAACCCACTATCCAACATGCTAAATAATACAAATTATGGATACAATATTACTGGAACATACCCACACAAAATCACACATCTGCTACACATGGATGATCTAAAACTACTAGCAGCAACAAATCAACAACTCAACCAATTACTAAAGATACCAGAAGTATTCAGCAATGATATAAATATGGCTTTTGGAACAGACAAATGTAAGAAAAATAGCATAGTCAAGGGAAAACACACTAAACAAGAAGATTACATATTGGATAACCACAGCGACTGCATAGAAGCGATGGAAAAAACAGATGCCTATAAATATGTAGGATACAGACAAAAAATAGAAATAGATAATACAAATATTAAAGAAGAACTAAAAGAAAAATATAGACAAAGACTAACAAAAATACAGAAAACAGAATTCAGAGCAAGAAACAAGACAAAAGCTATAAATATTTATGCTATACCAATAGTGACCTACTCATTTGGAGTAGTGAAATGGAGTAACACAGACCTAGAAGCACTCAATACACTTACACGATCACAATGTCACAAATATAGAACACATTACATACATTCAGCAACAGAAAGATTCACATTAAGCAGAAAAGAAGGAGGAAGGGGATTTGTCGACATAAAAAACCTACATTATGGACAGGCAGACAATTTAAGAAAATTCTTTCTAGAACGACCAGAAACTAGCAAAATACACAAAGCAATCACTCATATAAATACATCAGATACACCACTGTAATTTCATAACCACTTCTACAACCCTTTAGATCACATAACATCAACAGATACGAAGAAAGTAAATTGGAAAAAGAAAACACTACATGGCAAGCACCCGTATCATCTAACACAGCCACACAGCAATCAAGATGCATCCAACACATGGCTAAGAAAAGGCAATATATACAGTGGGATGGAAGGATTCATGATTGCAATACAGGATCAAACAATAAATATCAGGTATTACAGCAAGCATGTTATTAAAGATCCCAAGTCCACAACAGATAAGTGCAGACTTTGCAAACAACAAATAGAAACAGTAGATCACATCACAAACCGATGAACAATACTAGCAAATACAGAATACCCCAGAAGACATGACAATGTAGCAAAAATAATACATCAACAGCTTGCCTTACAACATAAACTTATAAAACAACACGTTCCCACATACAAGTATGCAGCACAAAATGTACTGGAGAATGATGAATACAAATTATATTGGAACAGAACCATTATAACAGATAAAACAACACTACATAACAAACCTGACATCATACTCACCAATAAAAAGAAGATATTATCACAACTAATCAAATATCCATACCCAATACAACAAATATACAAATGAAAATAGGAGAAAAAATTGAAAAATGCATCCAACTGGCTGAGGAAGTCAAGGACATGTGGCATCAGGATAAAGTTGACATTATACCAATTATACTATCAACTACAGGAGTCGTACCACACAATATCCACCAGTACATCAATGCAATACTGCTACATCCAAACTTATATATATAACTACAGAAATCCGTAATTATTGATACATTACCCGAAAGTTCCTAAATGCAATATAACATATACCGTACAGTTAAAAGGAAGTCACGCTTGATCAAGGTCCGCGACACTTTCCATTTTTGACCAGACATAACGTATGAGAAAAGAAAGAAATAATAATAATTTAGGACAAGACCGAAATAATGTATAAGCTATGGCTGCTATTCGTTACGCACTTTTTGCAACCGGGACGTTTCGTGCTGTTTTATTTTTTCGGACAACTTATGCTTCTTATGCACTTACACTCCTGGAAATGGAAAAAAGAACACATTGACACTGGTGTGTCAGACCCACCATACTTGCTCCGGACACTGCGAGAGGGCTGTACAAGCAATGATCACACGCACGGCACAGCGGGCACACCAGGAACCGCGGTGTTGGCCGTCGAATGGCGCTAGCTGCGCAGCATTTGTGCACCGCCGCCGTCAGTGTCAGCCAGTTTGCCGTGGCATACGGAGCTCCATCGCAGTCTTTAACACTGGTAGCATGCCGCGACAGCGTGGACGTGAACCGGATGTGCAGTTGACGGACTTTGAGCGAGGGCATATAGTGGGCATGCGGGAGGCCGGGTGGACGTACCGCCGAATTGCTCAACACGTGGGGCGTGAGGTCTCCACAGTACATCGATGTTGTCGCCAGTTGTCGGCGGAAGGTGCGCGTGCCCGTCGACCAGGGACCGGACCGCAGCGACGCACGGATGCACGCCAAGACCGTAGGATCCTACGCAGTGCCGTAGGGGACCGCACCGCCACTTCCCAGCAAATTAGGGACACTGTTGCTCCTGGGGTATCGGCGAGGACCATTCGCAACCGTCTCCATGAAGCTGGGCTATGGTCCCGCACACCGTTAGGCCGTCTTCCGCTCACGCCCCAACATCGTGCAGCCCGCCTCCAGTGGTGTCGCGACAGGCGTGAATGGAGGGACGAATGGAGACGTGTCGTCTTCAGCGATGAGAGTCGCTTCTGCCTTGGTGGCAATGATTGTCGTATGCGTGTTTGGCGCCGTGCAGGTGAGCGCCACAATCAGGACTGCATACGACCGAAACACACAGGGCCAACACCCGGCATCATGGTGTGGGGAGCGATCTCCTACACTGGCCGTACACCACTGGTGATCGTCGAGGGGCACTGAATAGTGCACGGTACATCCAAACCGTCATCGAACCCATCGTTCTATCATTCCTAGACCGGCAAGGGAACTTGCTGTTCCAACAGGACAATGCACGTCCGCATGTATCCCGTGCCACCCAAAGTGCTCTAGAATGTGTAAGTCAACTACCCTGGCCAGCAAGATCTCCGGATCTGTCCCCCATTGAGCATGTTTGGGACTGGATGAAGCGTCGTCTCACGCGGTCTGCACGTCCAGCACGAACGCTGGTCCAACTGAGGCGCCAGGTGGAAATGGCATGGCAAGCCGTTCCACAAGACTACATCCAGCATCTCTACGATCGTCTCCATGGGAGAATAGCAGCCTGCATTGCTGCGAAAGGTGGATATACACTGTACTAGTGCCGACATTGTGCATGCTCTGTTGCCTGTGTCTATGTGCCTGTGGTTCTGTCAGTGTGATCATGTGATGTATCTGACCCCAGGAATGTGTCAATAAAGTTTCCTCTTCCTGGGACAATGAATTCACAGTGTTCTTATTTCAATTTCCAGGAGTGTATTTGTTAAATGTTCGCTTGTGGTCACGCTTATTCGATTTTGTCACTTTCTCAGTCAACGGATCTGGTCTGGGAGACCCTAAACAAAAGAGGCATTGAGAACCAGAAGGGCCAAAAGCACACATTTAAGTGAATATCTGAGAATACACGGAGACAGCTTTTTCTGGATGTTCATACATACAATTTAGGCCTACAGTACAGATAAACCTATCCCAGCATAAGATTGGCAGATGTCAGAAGCATGAATAAATGCTGTTGTCTCACAATCGACGATGACGTGCTTTACGGTACTCAGCGCCTCTAATGGATTACTGTATGATAAAGTGCAAAATTTATTATACTATATATCATTGAGAACCCAACAAAATACGTTTCTCTATCATTATAACTATAACATATACTGATGTTCGGTCTAATTTTGCTATAAAGTGAGTGAAATGGCATATCTGAGGTGTGTGCTGCCGTCTAGCGAGATATATGCCAACTGAACGGGGATAAGCCTGCTCCAGTGCGCTACCACCTGGTGGCATTGATGTAAACCTGCAGCTGAATGCTTACGGCAAGCTGTGCAAGCCGCAAACCGTGCAGTTGTTAATGAAATCTATATGGTTCCAATGGTTGAAATGGCTCTGAGCACTATGGGACTTAACTTCTGAGGTCATCAGTCCCCTAGAACTTAGAACTACTTAAACCTAACCAACCTAAGGACATTACACACATCCATGCCCGAGGCAGCATTCGAACCTGCTACCGCAGCGGTCGCGCGGTTCCAGACTGTAGCGCCTAGATACGCTCGTCCATCTCGGCCGGCCTAAATCTGTATGTATGAATCTGGCCATAATGAATTACATCACGACAACTGTTCATGCGCAAAAGCTCCTTAAACTGTGTACAACTGAAGGTGTTCTCGCGACCTTGATGCCAAGTTCCATGCAGTCAGGAGGAGTGACAATGTAGCATAGTTCAACAGATTAAGTGCCGTGTATTTCGGATTACCGTATCTACACTCCTGGAAATTGAAATAAGAACACCGTGAATTCATTGTCCCAGGAAGGGGAAACTTTATTGACACATTCCTGGGGTCAGATACATCACATGATCACACTGACAGAACCACAGGCACATAGACACAGGCAACAGAGCATGCACAATGTCGGCACTAGTACAGCGTATATCCACCTTTCGCAGCAATGCAGGCTGCTTTCTCCCATGGAGACGATCGTAGAGATGCTGGATGTAGTCCTGTGGTACGGCTTGCCATGCCATTTCCACCTGGCGCCTCAGTTGGACCATCGTTCGTGCTGGACGTGCAGACCGCGTGAGACGACGCTTCATCCAGTCCCAAACATGCTCAATGGGGGACAGATCCGGAGATCTTGCTGGCCAGGGTAATTGACTTACACCTTCTAGAGCACGTTGGGTGGCACGGGATACTTGCGGACGTGCATTGTCCTGTTGGAACAGCAACTTCCCCTGCCGGTCTAGGAATGGTAGAATGATGGGTTCGATGACGGTTTGGATGTACCGTGCACTATTCAGTGTCCCCTCGACGATCACCAGTGGTGTACGGCCAGTGTAGGAGATCGCTCCCCACACCATGATGCCGGGTGTTGGCCCTGTGTGCCTCGGTCGTATGCAGTCCTGATTGTGGCGCTCACCTGCACGGCGCCAAACACGCATACGACCATCATTGGCACCAAGGCAGAAGCGACTCTCATCGCGGAAGACGACACGTCTCCATTCGTCCCTCCATTCACGCCTGTCGCGACACCACTGGAGGCGGGCTGCACGATGTTGGGGCGTGAGCGGAAGACGGCCTAACGGTGTGCGGGACTGTAGCCCAGCTTCATGGAGACGGTTGCGAATGGTCCTCGCCGATACCCCAGGAGCAACAGTGTCCCTAATTTGCTGGGAAGTGGCGGTGCGGTCCCCTACGGCACAGCGTAGGATCCTACGGTCTTGGCGTGCATCCGTGCGTCGCTGCGGTCCGATCCCAGGTCGACGGGCACGTGCACCTTCCGCCGACCACTGGCGACAACATCGATGTACTGTGGAGACCTCACGCCCCACGTGTTGAGCAATTCGGCGGTACGTCCACCCGGCCTCCCGCATGCCCACTATACGCCCTCGCTCAAAGTCCGTCAACTGCACATACGGTTCACGTCCACGCTGTCGCGGCAGTGTTAAAGACTGCGATGGAGCTCCGTATGCCACGGCAAATTGGCTGACACTGACGGCGGCGGTGCACAAATGCAGCGCAGCTAGCGCCATTCGACGGCCAACACCGCGGTTCGTGGTGTGTCCGCTGTGCCGTGCGTGTGGTCATTGCTTGTACAGCCTTCTCGCAGTGTCCGGAGCAAGTATGGTGGGTCTGACACACCGGTGTCAATGTGTTCTTTTTTCCATTTCCAGGAGTGTATGTTACATTAAACAGCATTCAAAGAAAAATAGCCAACAAATCTGGAGTGTGTCAAAAGTTAGGGAGTTCATGAGCTCTTGTGCTCTTATGCAACAGCCACGACTACTGGTATATTAATAACCAGTGTACCCGCCACCATGCTGCATGCAAATACGCAAACATGCGTGCATTGTGTTTTACAACGCTGGATGTCAGTTTGAGGTACTGTTCCATGCCTCAGCACTCTGTAGAGCATGTTGGGTTCCAACAGCAGTATGTAGGCGAGCGTTACCCCTATTTAAAAAAATAAAAATAAAATAAAAATAAAATGAAAAAAGAGTTCCTGCTTTCATATGAAATCGCACTGCAGAGTATAATTGTAGGCATAGGTCACCTGTGTCTAGCAGGCAGACAGGTTGTTTGCAGGCCCTCAACTTACCTTCTCCTAACCAACACGCCTCCCTCCATCACTCGCACTCAGGCAAAAGGAGCTGTCATCAGAAAACAAAATAGATATCCACCCCTCCCCGTCCCCTCCCCCAATGAGCTCTCGCTTGACACCACTCAAGTCGTAAATGGCAGTGAATTGGGGTCAGTAGAAGGCACACTATAGGGCGTCTGGCCCAGAGTTGTCCTTGAAGTAACCGATTTGTAAGAGTTCGTTTTGTCACTGCGGTGGCAACTGCTGCTCAGATTGTTGCTGTAAATGCAGTACGATGCTCCAAAGGCATGCGCTGAACAAGATGGTCTGTCCTCTCGGTAATGCCACGTGGCTGTTCGAACCCTCCCTTCTTGAGACCGTACATTCTCGTGACCAGCAGTCATGTACATTCGCTACATTCCTGCCAAGTCTATCTGCAGTACCACAGAAGGAACGTCCAGCTTCTCGTAGCCCTATTACATGAGCTCGTTCAAACTCAGGTTTTGATAATGGTGCCTTTTTCGCCTTAAAGGTTTTCTTGACTAATGAGCCGTGCACGGCTCAAGTTTATCCCATTTATTGTTTGTCATCTTCTATTACGGTACTCCCGCCTCGTTTTCTTATTCCATTTACCGGCGTCACTAACTTCCTGCCTTACTTGCCTGTGAGCGGCAGCCGGCCGCGGTGGTCTAGCGGTTCTAGGCGCTCAGTCCAGAACCGCTCGACTGCTACGGTCGCAGGTTCGAATCCTACCTCGGGCATGAATGTGTGTGATGTCCTTAGGTTAGTTAGGTTTAAGTAGCTCTAAGTTCTAGGGGACTGATGACCACAGATGTTAAGTCCCATAGTGCTCAGAGCCATTTGAACCATTTTGTGAACGGCAGCAGCAGCTCTTATCGATAAGTGCACTGTCGTACCAACTATGGAGCGACAGATAGAATTTCCAGGTCGTCATGTGTCTGGCAGTCAGTTGGAGACGGACCAGCAGTGCAGTCGGGACGCAGCAGCAGTGAAGTCGGGGACGGAGCACTGGTGAGGCGCCGACAGCCAGTGCTCGCCGACCGCTGGCGACTCTCATGAACTGCCCGACGGAGGGAGATTGGAGCAGGACGACCGTTGGTTGGTCGTTCGGCTGATTGCCTCATCGGCCAACGTATTTTTGGGCCTTTCACCATTTCCGGGCCTGGGAGTTGGACGGTTGACGTGGAGCAGCGAGGAAATCTACGCAGCGCGTGGTTTGGCCGGGCCTGTTGGTGGCCCTATGTGGTGTCGGAGTGTGTGGTGCTGTTCCCATTACTGCGCGGTTCTTTTTCTGTCAGTGCAGTGTTTCATTGAAGGCTACGAAAACCACGTGAATATAGTTTGTTAACCTGTGTGGCCGTAGTGTCTGTAGTTGTATAATTACTGTTGTGCACTAATTACGTTGGGCTGTTAATATTGTAGGATAGCTACTCTGCACTCCAAAGTGGCGTGTGTGGGGAGCTGTGGAATGGGATCGGTTATACTACAGACAGCTTGGGGTTAAGAATGCTTACTCAAAAATAACAATCTGTACTGCTCCACGCCGGCAATCTGCATTACAGCAAAGCGTGGTTAGAAAGCGGAGTAGCGTACATTACGCACGGGCGAAGTTGGTTGCCTCGAAAGCGCAGACGCTCTGAGATAAACCCAGGATTCTCAGAGACCGGCTGGATCATCAGGCGATTCTGCACAACGGATGGTTTTGCCTCGGAAGATCCATTGCGAAGCCCAGAACCATCATGGCTAGCTGACAGCTCGTACACCAGCGGCTTCGCCTAGTTGAGGACGCTGCTCTATAAAGCCGTAGCAGCTTGGACACACGTTCGACCGGTGGCTGGTGCGGGAACTGCTGCGGTGGAATGCACGGCGCCCGTGAAACGCCGCTAATAGCTGTGCTGGGAGTATATGCATCCACTCTACTCGGGGGCATTATGACATGAGCCTGGGCCCGGTCATTTAGTTGGCTGTGGAAATGCTGCATTGTGTCACAGCGTATAGCAATGACGTCCCGCGCTAACGGTAGAGCAGTGTCGTTGCGCAACGGTACACCAGAGCTACTGTATTCCGCAGCTGCAGAAGTACGCAGGCGGTTGGCCTGCAAGAACCTTGGTTGGCTGTAACGACCTGCTTGAGACCGATGTTGGAAGAAAACAATTTCAAATCTGTCATAGCAACATCTAAAAACTGGGCATTTATTTAACTATAAGCATTTCGTACTGATCATTTAACACGTCACTGGTCTGAAAGTATATACATTTACAGCTGTGGTTCCTATAGCTCTGAAAGCAGTTCATTTCAATAGATATTAATATATAAATTTTATTTATGCATTTTAGACTGATTCCGCATACATCCGAGAACGTCGTTGTCTACGCGCTCATTATACAATGTGTACATAAAGTCTGAGAACACTTTCAATTATTTATTGCACAAGAACAAAACATTGTACAAATATCATACATATCTTATTTTGAAGAGAAACCATGAAAGTGTTTCTTCATGTATACCGCCACAGCGTAGTTTGGTAATTTGTCGATAGTCAGCCCTAGTCGCAAACATGGCGCGTCCAGGTGCAGAGCGAGCTGTTTCATGAAATGGCCTCCTTGATCAACATATTTCACTCCGTGTGACTATTTTCTGTGGGGACACATTAAAGATCTGGTGCATGTACCGCCTCTACCACGTGATGTAGCAGAGCTCCGGGAGACAGTATGGAAAGTGACTGCCACAGACGACGACGCCATGCTGGGACGGTTGTGGCAAGAATTCGATTAGCGTATTGACGTCTGCCGGGGCACTCATGCTTCGCATATCGAATGTTTGTAAAAAAAACTTTCAGAGATTCTCTTCAAAATGCAATATGTATGACATCTGTACAATGGTTAGTTCTTGTGCAATAAATAATAATTGAAAGTGCTATTGGACTTTATGTACACCCTGTATTACGAAAGTAGCGTGGTTTTTTTCTTTTTTTTTTTTCGTTCATGGCATCTGTGAATCCTGCTGCAGCAGGCACTAAAGAAGTTTTATTGAAAAAACTATGCAACTGCTAAATGTTAACGAAAATTTCTGTTCCGACACTGACAATGTTGAGTGTTTATGGAAAAAGTTCAAGGCAATCGTAAAATGCGTTTTAGACAGGTACGTGCCGAGTAAAACTGTGAGGGATGGGAAAAACCCACCGTGGTACAACAACAAAGTTAGGAAACTACTGCGAAAGCAAAGAGAGCTTCACTCCAAGTTTAAACGCAGCCAAAACCTCTCAGACAAACAGAAGCTAAACGATGTCAAAGTTAGCGTAAGGAGGGCTATGCGTGAAGCGTTCAGTGAATTCGAAGGTAAAATTCTATGTACCGACTTGACAGAAAATCCTAGGAAGTTCTGGTCTTACGTTAAATCAGTAAGTGGCTCGAAACAGCATATCCAGACACTCCGGGATGATGATGGCATTGAAACAGAGGATGACACGCGTAAAGCTGAAATACTAAACACCTTTTTCCAAAGCTGTTTCACAGAGGAAGACCGCACTGCAATTCCTTCTCTAAATCCTCGCACAAACGAAAAAATGGCTGACATCGAAATAAGTGTCCAAGGAATAGAAAAGCAACTGGAATCACTCAATAGAGGAAAGTCCACTGGACCTGACGGGATACCAATTCGATTCTACACAGAGTACGCGAAAGAACTTGCCCCCCTTCTAACAGCCGTGTACCGCAAGTCTCTAGAGGAACGGAGGGTTCCAAATGATTGGAAAAGAGCACAGGTAGTCCCAGTCTTCAAGAAGGGTCGTCGAGCAGTTGCGCAAAACTATAGACCTATATCTCTGACGTCGATCTGTTGTAGAATTTTAGAACATGTTTTTTGCTCGAGTATCATGTCGTTTCTGGAAACCCAGAATCTACTATGTAGGAATCAACATGGATTCCAGAAACAGCGATCGTGTGAGACCCAACTCGCTTTATTTGTTCATGAGACCCAGAAAATATTAGATACAGGCTCCCAGGTAGATGCTATTTTTCTTGACTTCCGGAAGGCGTTCGATACAGTTCCGCACTGTCGCCTGATATCAAAGTAAGGGCCTACGGAATATCAGACCAGCTGTGTGGCTGGATTGAAGAGTTTTTAGCAAACAGAACACAGCATGTTGTTATCAATGGAGAGACGTCTACAGACGTTAAAGTAACCTCTGGCGTGCCACAGGGGAGTGTTATGGGACCATTGCTTTTCACAATATATATAAATGACCTAGTAGATAGTGTCGGAAGTTCCATGCGGCTTTTCGCGGATGATGCTGTAGTATACAGAGAAGTTGCAGCATTAGAAAATTGTAGCGAAATGCAGGAAGATCTGCAGCGGATAGGCACTTGGTGCAGGGAGTGGCAACTGTCCCTTAACATAGACAAATGTAATGTATTGCGAATACATAGAAAGAAGGATCCTTTATTGTATGATTATATGATAGCGGAACAAACACTGGTAGCAGTTACTTCTGTAAAATATCTGGGAGTATGCGTGCGGAACGATTTGAAGTGGAATGATCATATAAAATTAATTGTTGGTAAGGCGGGTACCAGGTTGAGATTCATTGGGAGAGTCCTTAGAAAATGTAGTCCATCAACAAAGGAGGTGGCTTACAAAACTCTCGTTCGACCTATAATTGAGTATTGCTCATCAGTGTGGGATCCGTACCAGATCGGTTTGACGGAGGAGATAGAGAAGATCCAAAGAAGAGCCCCGCGTTTCGTCACAGGGTTATTTGGTAACCGTGATAGCGTTACGGAGATGTTTAATAAACTCTAGTGGCAGACTCTGCAAGAGAGGCGCTCTACATCGCGGTGTAGATTGCTCGCCAGGTTTCGAGAGGGTGCGTTTCTGGATGAGGTATCGAATATATTGCTTCCCCCTACTTATACCTCGCGAGGAGATCACGAATGTAAAATTAGAGAGATTAGAGCGCGCACGGAGGCTTTCAGACAGTCGTTCTTCCCGCGAACCATACGCGACTGGAACAGGAAAGGGAGCTAATGACAGTGGCACGTAAAATGCCCTCCGCCACACACCTTTGGGTGGCTTGCGGAGTATAAATGTAGATGTAGATGTAGATGTTTCCAGGTATGTTATCCTCTGTCAATTTCCGTGATGTTGAGCTAAGATTTTAACTGTCCAAGAAGTGCAGTTTACGAGATAGCTGAGAAGCGTCGATTGAAATAACATGAGGTCTCTGTCCTTATAGTTTTGCTAATAACGCCTAAATTCTCACTAATGATTTGTGGGAGCAGTTGTAAGCATCGTACACTGCATAATACAACAAATGAAACAGTATTATGGCAATGTTAGCTCTACCTACGTAGAATACACCCAACGTGTCGCCTATTTTACTTCCCCTTTTGCCATCATAGTACGTAAGTAGAGACAAAAAATGCTGCAAAATAGTACAAAGCACTGGTCAAGCGTTTTTGATAAATCGAGCTTCAAATTTATGATTTTTCCGTTAAAAGATCACCAGCATCCAGCTGGCAGGTTTCCAACTTCGAGTCCCTCTCAGTCCTATAGTTTTAATCAGCAAGGACGTTTCATTATTTTTGCCGCTTACCTCTTCACAGTTTATAAAGTGGTTCTAATGTCTGTGATCACTATGGGACTTAACATCTGAGGTCATCAGTCCCCTAGAACTTAGAACTACTGAAACCTAACTAACCTAAGGACATCACACATATCCATGCCCGAGGCAGGATTCGAACGTGCTACGGCAGCAGTCGCGCGGTTCCATGCTGAAGCGCCTTGAACCGCTCGGTTGAATATGTACTGGGTGTTGGGGATATAACTGCATATATTGTTACTGATGATGTATGACAGTGTACTGAACAACATAACATTACAATTTACTTCATTTGCAGACTAATAATTATACCATACGAGTAGTATGCTTTTAGGTTGGTTAGTACTTCCAAGTGCACAACGCATAAGTAAGCCATCATTGTTTACTTTTCCCTAGGCAGCAGGTCAGGTATTGGGGTGTGGATGCAAAATGGATTGTGTATACTGACATGTGTAGTCCACTTTTTAGTGCAGTTACGACCATGCAGAAGAAAATCAGGTAGTAAATTATGTGACGTGGTTGTGGGAAGACAGTATTAAAGAAAACAGACATGGGTGAAAATATAAGCCGGCCGGAGTGGCCGAGCGGTTCTAGGCGCTACAGTCAGGAACCGCGTGACCGCTACAGTCGCAGGTTCGAATCCTGCCTCAGGCATGGATGTGTGTGATATCCTTAGGTTAGTTAAGTTTAAGTAGTTCTAAGTTCTAGGGGACTTATGACCGCAGAAGTTTAGTCCCATAGTGCTCAGAGCCATTTGAACTATTTTTTGAAAATATATGGTAATGTATGCCGCGAATATGAGTATGCAAACGAGCCGTTAGCGAGTTAACTGCCAACGTGTTGTTGCAAGCAAAGAGAAACTAAGAGAATTATCTGCTGTTGACGTTTTCGGTCCTTTACGAGATCTAAACATAGTAACTCATTTGTTTTTGTAACTCTTGAGCCTATACCTCCAAATTTATGTCATTCACACCTTTACCGTAAGCTACTCCATTTTCTGAAAGGAATGGGGCATGTTGACAAAGTAATTTTTGATAAAGGCCCACAATTTAATTGTAATACATGGCTAAAATCTTCGAAATGTAGAAGAATTAGACCAATATTTATATCACGTTTTATGCCAACATGTACTCCCTCAGATTGCATTACGAAAGAATTAGGTTAGGTTTGCAGATTGTATTTCCATCGTAAACATAGAAATTAGGATTTACACCTATCTGATTTTGAAAATGTTAATAACGAGCTACCGAATGATTCTATATATTTACGTCCACTCCATATATCAAAGAATAAACCACCATCAGATCGTATAAAACAGTTAGCAGCCTTCTCAATACAGCGACGTTTAAGACACCGTGACATAATTTATTTAGCATTGGAAAACTTTAAGGAAGTCGCACAGAAGAGGAAGAAGCTACAGAATCGACGAGTGAGCATCAAGAGTTTATAGGTAGGTCAGAGAGTGTTGCTCAAGTCGCATCATTCATCTCATAAAGAAAAGTCTTCAAGTAACAAGTTTTTCTTGGTGTATGAAGATCCTTTTCGGATGCGGGGAACCGCACATGCAAATACTGTGGAACTTGAAAGCATACACACACATAAATCACAAGTGCTTCATCATATAACGAACATTAATGTGTACACAGAATTGTATCCTAGGGGGGTTACTGTACTTTGGTAGTAACATGCAGTGGCGAACATATGTGCCCGAGCTGTTGCAGTACATTTTCCTAGTTTAGTTTTCAGCACTGTTTCATACTCTTCAACTGATCTGTGTGTCTGTTAATGTATCTCTTACTGTCAATCTGCTCAATACGGAATTTCAAAAGACTAATGATGATCTAAGATTTGTGTTGTGTGAAGAAAAGTACTTTGAATTTGCTAAGCATAGCCTGACAAGCTGATAATACAGTGGAAACAGACAATTCTTTTGTATCTATATTTGCACTATGACAATATGGTATGGTAAGCCATTTGTGACCAATTTGAATTGAGCTGGTATTATTCTGAGTTTACTGGTGAAGTATCTGACTGAAATGTAATACTGCTATCTTATTTCGTGAGTTTGGAATATTTCTTTTGTTATCTTAGTACAGCAGAGTAGACTTGGTTTTGAGGTTCTAAGATACTCATTCTTTTTTTCAGGAAGATAGTTTTGCACATGTAATGAAGTTTCTTGTGTCTTATGGTAACGCATGATGTATATTTTGCTTTACCTCTACCAGACACAATACTGTGTTATTTCTGAGGAAAGTGCATGAGATGACTTTTTCTGTAGGCACCTATTTTGTGAAGTAGGTATAACTGCTGACTTTATTTTGAATGAGAAACTGTGTATGAGTCGTTCTGATTTGAGAAAGATATTTCTGATAGGCAGTGGTTTAACTAGGAACATTTCTGACTGATGCTTGTTCTGTTGTTTATAAAGTATTTTGAATGGTCATAATTTCTGAGTTGTGTGCACACGCATGATGCATCTAGGAAATACTGTGCGATATAGATATGCAATATGATGTTGAATTTTGCTTTAGGATTGACATGTGAGGGTTATGATGTTACTATGGGCTATTATGGTGCAACTACTGTGTATTCTGGTGCAATTGTGGTATATCATGTGAAGTGGATTATAATTCGTGAATATTATGCTGAAGATTGATGAAATATGTTGTTCTGAGGAAGACAGGTGAGGCATTTTATACGATTTGGTGAGGATGCATGTTTTGCAGCAATTATGGTACAAGAAAAGGTAAGGAATGTACAATCTTTAAAGGAAGCAACCTACAGCTGTATTAGATAGATAGAGTTTCCGTTTGTGCACATTTAATTCGATGGTAGAGTCACAGCGATATCTTCAAAAGGGAATTATTTTGTCATGAAAGGATTTCTGAGAGCACAGTACTATTGCAGTTTTGTCGCTACGGACGAGATGTATTATGATGTTAAGTGCTATCGACTATGGTAAGAAAACACGAAACTTTTACCTGTATGAAACACCAGCGCTTACAGGTAACACATTTTCTTTTCACCTATTTGAAGATAACAGTGCATATGTGGATATATCTGTCGAGTTATGAGCATGGATAGTTTTACAAAGATTTTTCTCTACTGCAGAATTATGTGAGGTATGCGCTGAATGAATTTCCTAGCTTTGCGAAGTTATGGAATGAAATTGTCTCAGTAAAAATTTTGTTTTTCTACTTATTACTGTTTATACTCTCTATATTTTTTGTGCTTGACATGATCATAACTGAATTTTTCTCTGTTGGAACTCTATGCATTTGTATGAACTAAACAATATTTTTTAGATTGGATTATTACGTACGTAGCGAGCGAGCTACATTCTAAAAAGACGAATGTTTCAGGGTCTGTTACGGACAGCTAGACATTTCAGAAGAACCCAGTCGTGCTAAAAGCATTGATCCGTGACTTACATATAAATATGTTATGCATTTTGACAACCTTTTCTTCTCAGCGTGTAGCATTTCTACACCTTGATGCAAGTTGATCTGCTACATTTTTATGCATGGTGTTAATAATTGTGTAAAATAAGTTACTTCAATACTTAAGTGTGTTTCTATGTGAACAATTTTATTTCAGACTTTCTCTTATGGTTCTGCCACAGCAGTGATGCAATGTCGAATCTATAGCGTTAATTTAATGAGTGTAAGATAATATTTTTCTCTTATCACTAAGCGCTACTGAAGCTCAAGAGAAATTATTTGCTTCACTTCCGGTTAATAAACCATTTCTTTCAGGTACTACATAACAGTTAGAGGATAAATCTATTTTGTGTTTCATCTTGGAGTAAGTTACGTAATTTTTTGTGTATTCAAAAAAAAAAAAATGGTTCAAATGGCTCTGAGCACTATGCGACTTAACTTCTGAGGTCATTAGTCGCCTAGCACTTACAACTAATTAAACCTAACTAACCTAAGGACATCACACACATCCATGCCCGAGGCAGGATTCGAACCTGCGACCGTAGCGGTCGCTCGGTTCCAGACTGTAGCGCCACTCCGGCCGGCTTTTGTGTATTCACATAGCGTTTACTTTTATATTAAAGTGCATGTAACTTACTGTTATTCATTTATTCACTGTGAGACAATAGGCTACCCATCGTAATTCCATCTGTCTGCTAGTAATACTGGTCACTGAACAAAAAGTAAGTGGATATCAACACATGTTGAAACAGATTAGTTAATTCAACACCAAAGAAATTCAGAAAAGATAAAACTCACACTGAACACTAGTGTCACCACACACGACCGACGTCAGAGGTATCCATAGTGAAGAAAGTGCGAACTAGCTGGTGAGGTAAACAGCGGGCCAGAGTCAATGTTACCTCACTTGCTAGTTCGTAGTCTTTCACTATCGATACCTCTGACTTTGGTCATCTGTGGCAGCACTAGTGACCAATGTGAGTGTGTGTGTGTTATCTTTTCTGAAATACTCCAAGAACCGAGGTTTTAGATTTGATTGTACATCGCATGTCCGTTGCAGTTTGTGCCTTGAAAATGGCGGGGTGTACTCCCGCTGAAATATCGTCGGTCGCTGTAAATATTACCTGGCTGAATTCCCGTAAGTTGTTTGAAAATTGTATAAGCCAGGAGAAACCCAGGTCTCACATTGTTTACCTCTACGGGGAGGTAATGTATCGGTGATTACGAAAGTTGGATGAACTTCGTAGCAGCCGACTTAGACTGCAAAGTGCTTCGTCGTTTCTTTTTTTTTTTTTTTTTTTTTTTTTTTTTAATTGAGGTGTCGTGATGAAAATCGTGTCCTAACATTTGCCAAAGTTGTGCACCATATTAATTCTCCTGCCACCAATCGCATCAAGCAACGTGCTGGCTTGGCTCTTGTGCGTGAAAAAATTCGTTATACTCATCGACATTTGGACTCTGTTTCCAAAGAATTCTTTTGTCTTAATTTAATGGTTGCTTCTAAATTGCCTAATTTCACTTGGGATTGGTTGTCGGTGGCTCATGGACTCAAGCTGATTGGGAATATAATTCCGTTACTGTTCGACATTTGGCGAAGTTTGAACATCTCCATCTCTCGTAGTCTAATTTTATATTTCGACGTTCTGTGATAAAACTCACAGAGAAATCTTTTGACGACGCAACCTTATCCGTGATAGGTAAGGGTTTAAATTTTGCATCCGCACCGAAGAGTTTGCCAGTAATTGATTTCATTAGTTCAATTGAACAGGCAGTTTGCAAACTACCTCTTGAGGCTGCAGAGGAGGTTAGGTGAGACGCATGTCGTGTGTTGACTAGAATTCATCCACCCAAGAGTAATGTAACAGCAGCAGGGAGGACTGCATTACGTCTCTCAAAGCTGATCCTGACATTGTTATGTTACCTGCGGACAAGGGCAATGCCACCGTTGTTTTAAACAAACAGCATTATGTGCAAAAATTGCAATGTTTATTATCTGACTCGTTGTATCGCAGGATCGATGCTGACCCTACGAAAAGTGTTGAGAGAAAGACCAACAGCCTCCTGAAGAAAAGTCGTTTGTCGCAGGACACTATCAAGAGCCTTAATACCTATAGTGCTGCTTCCCCTAGGTTATATGGCCTTCCGAAGGTACACAAGGAGGTGTTCTTTTTCGTCGTATAGTGAGCAATATCGGCGCTCCGACATATTGTGTAGCGAAATGTCTTGCTTCTCTGTTAAGCCAACACATTGGTCGGTGTGAACATAACATCAGGAACTCAGCTGATATTTTACGCCGTTTGGAAGGAATGCGGTTGATGACTATGATATTTTAGTAAGTTGTGATGTTGTCTCCCTCTTTCCTCATGTTCCTCTGTCTGATTCGTTGCAGTTAATTGAGGTTAGGCTTGGTGTTGAATTAACTAATCTCTTTCTACATGTGTTGGCATCGACTTCCTTTTTATTCAGTGACCAGTATTATGAGCAGGCAGATGAAGTTGCGATGGGTAGCGCAATGTCTCCTGTGATTGTAAGTTTGTTTATGGAAGACTTCGAGGAACGTGCACTGGAGTCGGCGCCTTTGAAACCCGCCTGTTTCTTCACGTATGTTGATGATACTTTTGCTGTTTGGCCTCATGGTGCCGAGAATTTGACAGCTTTTTTAGAACATCTGAAATCGATCCACCAGAACATTCGTTTTGCGGTAGTGGTGGAAGAGGACGGTTGCCTTCCCTTTCTTGACGTGTTGGTTAGGAGAAAGGTTGATGGATCATTGGGACATGTAGTTTACCGGAAACGTACTCACACTGACTTGTATTTACAGGCTGTTAGTTGTCACCATCCGGTACTTCTTATCTTGGCGCACAGGGTAATGCCATTTCCGACATTGAGACATTGCCAGTTGAGATGGCCCATCTTGAAGGTACATTTCGTCAGAATGGTTACGGTGAAATACAGATTGAACGTGCGTTCCGCTATCAACCAACTGTGCATCGGGTGACTGATGATAATACTGAGTTAACACGTAGGAAGCACATGCAACAAGATCGGTCGTATTTTACGGAAATACTATGTGAAATGTCTTCCGACCCCCATCTAAAATTAGAGAGCTTTTGGGTTCTCTTAAGGATGATCTTGGTTTGCGTAAGTCGGGTGTACATTGCATTCCTTGTAGCTGTGGCATGGCATACATTAGTCAGACTATCAGGACCGTGGAGGACCGATGTACTGAGAATAAGTTGCACACACGATTACAGCAGCCAAGTAGATCTGCTATTGCCGAACATTGTTTGGATACTGGTCACCCTAAGTAATATAACAATACTGATATTTTGGCATGGACGTCAGCTATTAGCACAGTGTTATTAAGGAAGCTGTTTAGATTAAATTAGCGAGTAACCTTGTACACAGGGATGGAGGTTTTTGTTTAAACCCTGCTTGGAATTCTGCTCTCTCCCTTGTCAAAAAACAGAGGGACGGGATCAATGTTACCTCACCTGCTAGTTCGTAGTCTTTTACTATAGATGCGTCTGATTTTGGTCACCTGTGGTGGCAGTGTGTGTGTGTGTAATCTTCTCTGAATTACTCCAACAACCGAGGTTTTAAATTTGCTTGTACATCACCTGCGCGTTGGAGTTTGTGCCTTGAAAATCACGGGGTGTACTCCCACCGAAATATAGTCGGTCGCTGTAAATACTATCTGGCTGAATTTCCGTAAGTTGTTCGAAAAGAATAGAAGCTTTGGAGGATATGTTGGACAAACAGGCAGAACCTTCAAAATTAGATTGCAAGAACATCTTCTTAATAGATGGGGACAGGTAAAACAGAGCTCTGTCTTTGTCCAACACCTTAAAGCCTGTGGCCACAGTCCTTCCCAAGTACAAAATCTTAAGATTTTGCATTTTACGCAAAAGGGTAAGAAGTTAAATATTTTGGAGGAAATTGAACTATTTAGTCATATGGAAGACAAAGATTTGTCTCTCCTTAACGGCCAAATATTTGGTGTTTATCAGGCCTTTTTAGAAGTTATGAAATCGGTGTTATTAATGTAATCCCGGAGCTCTCGTAATTCTGCCTAAATATGAGCCTGTTCCTCTCTGGTCTTATGTCGTCTTCTTAGCCAAGTCATTAGGGTTTTTTATTTTTTTGTTTGTTTACTCAAACAGGATACTTGCGAGTTTGGTCGCTTTAAATGATGACGCATTTTGCACATTTCAATGTAGCTATAAAGAAAGGGGTGGGGAAAGTTTACCCGCATAACGTCCGTCTTCCACGTTGCTGTGTATTTTTTAAGCCTAATAATTTTACTTGTATTTTATAAAAAAAGTTTTCTTGCTAGAAGTCCTAGCTCCGAATGACACAGTATTGAGTGTTAAATGGGCGGCCTCTTTATCTGAAATTACGGTCCTGTGTTTTTCATGTTCTCGTTCTTGTGATATATGATACGAAAAATCTGTTTATGTACTGCACCTGTGTGTTGTATTACACACCTTGTCTCCTCATTTTAAATTTACCGCCTTCATTTAAATTTTACTTCGTCAGAATTTTAGGATAAGTTATTGCACAGGTGTTGCCCATACTAATTCCATCTTATCAATGCTTTATGTGCATTACATTTATAAAGTTTTAGTGGGTATGTGTATCCAGTTTACGACCTCTCATTTTTATGACTGCTGCGTCGCAGCGCCACCTATTGAGGTGATTCTGTATTAGGCTTCAGTACTGGCACACGACGCTGTGGCGCATTATGCTTACTAACTGAGCCCCCATCTTACTCGCTCCTGTGAACGGGATCGCTTTATGCAGGTCTTGCTGCCTAACGCGTCCATCTAGAAAAGGTAATGATTTGATTATTTTATATTTCTAGTTTTTACTGAAGGCGATGTTGGCCTGATATATTCGATGATGCCCATTGGCTACACTGACTTAAGGATTCTTCTAAGAAATACCAAATTAAGATATTTGCTCTTTCAATAGTTGATCTGTTTATACATTATTATAGGTTATCCAAGTCTGCACAACGCGACTGCGATTCTTAAATAGATGTATTTGTTCTCTGTTTTCTATGTAGATAACCTGAAGATGTCTAAGTAAGGCGAAACGCGTCGTTGAAAAATAGAAAACTAAAACTGCAACCAAGACTGTTTATAACCAATACTGTTAAGCATTGGTGTGCTGTATGCCACATATGGGTTGGAAGAATTTCAATAGAAGCTTTCCTTCAGAAGAATACTGTAATTGAGATGGTTAGGTCAAATAACTAATGAGGCTTTCTTCTGTCGCTAGTCCTCTGACTCTTTTGATGCGGCACGTCACGAACTCATATGTTGTGCGTCTCTTCATTTCAGACTAGCACTTAAACCCTATGACCTCAGTTATTTATTGAATATTTCCAGACTCTGTCTTCCCATACAGTTTTTACATTCCATATATCTCTCTGGTGCCGTGTACGTTATTTCCTGATATCTTAACATATGACCTATCATCCTGTCCCTTCTTCTTACAGAGTTCTCCTTCCTCCTCTCAGCATTTACGAAGAGCTCCTCTTAATTCCTCAACTTGTTCTTGCAGGATCTTTTTCCGGCGGCAGCGATGTTGGAGATTTCATGTTTTACAGGATTTCTGATATTCACGGTACACTGGTGAAGCGGTACGGGAAAATCCTCACTTCATCGCTACCTCGGAGACACTGTGTCCTATCGCTCGTGCGCTGACTACAACACCACGTTCAAACTCACTTAAATCTTGATACCCTGCTATTGTAGCAGCAGTAACCGATCTAACAACTGCTCCAGACGCTTGTTGTCTGATACAGGCGCTGCCGACCGCAGCGCCGTATTTTGCCTATTTACGTACTCTGTATTTGAATACGCGGGCCTATACCAGTTTCTTTGGCGCTTCATTGTATAACGTGCAGAAGTAGTATTGCATTCATTCAGTGTGTCAAATATGAATGCAATTAGGCAGGGACTTAATGGAATTGTTACCATTTCAAATACATTTGAATTTCTTAGGATAATATTCACACTGAAGGCTTTGTCCGCGAGTGACATCAGCAGTTACGTCGTTAAAATAAGATTTGCGAAGCCATGTTTACTGGAACATTTCTGCTTCAGTTGTCGTACATTTTCATTCGTATTGCTTTCCGCTGTTAATTGTTCAAAATGGCTCTGAGCCCTATGGGACTTAACATCTGTGGTCACCAGTCCCCTAGGACTTAGAACTACTTAAACCTAACTAACCTAAGGACATCACACACATCCATGCTTGTGGCAGGATTCGAACCTGCGACCGTAGCGGTCACGCGGTTCCAGACTGAAGCCCCTAGAACCGCACGGCCACACCGGCCGGCGCTGTTAATTGTCATATAGCTTTAGAACACTGTAGTCGCACCGGTTTTCAACAGAGAAGACATCTATGTTCTGCTAGTATCGGTGACCACTATCGGTGATCACAATATTTTTTTCCTTGAGTACACAGTGGTAGTGTGACAAAGTATTTATGGAGACAAGGCGTCATTCAACGTTCGCACGGTTCTGGCATTACATAGAACTTGGAGAGAATACTGCATCATTTTCCTGAAATCCTGGTTGTAGTCACGCAGTTTGCAATTATTTTCGTTTGTGAGTTGATCACAGACAAAAATAATAAGGTGTAGTACGTATTAGCGTAGGTGTTACCTAGTGTAGCTGTGTAATATAGATTACTTGCTCGAAATTCGTTCGATGCAACACTAGTCGACTTTTATTTTTACCGCTTTCATTTTTCTGGTTATCATTTCACAGAGGTCTGCCAAGGTACTAGGTACAGTGGCATATTGAGCTGGCTGTGTCTTAAATAGACTGTCAGTTGCAACATTTACTTGATCATCAAGGAAAGCTTTAGAAAAATTATGCTAAAAATGTTATTGGAGCAACTGCAACTTATGTCACTGAGAATGTTGATTGTTTTCAGAGAATAAGTACAGCCAGTAGGTAAACTCGTGAGCGAACAGTGTTCTTTGTGGGAGAAGTGGCCTTTCCTGGAAGAAATCTGCAACTGTCCTACAGGGGCACCAAAATTCAGTTTTCCCGTCTTGCCTAGAGCTGCAGTGAGGCGAGCAGTGATTTACGACGAACCAGTTCGTATGATTCTTCTTATCAGTGTCAGTCAGTGCCGGTTGTATACTTAGTAATAGACTTCACCTAGTTATTAAGATGTGGTAGGAAAGCGAACTACATCGCAAGAAAATGTGTGCAATACAAAGAAGATATGCTGCTAAGTAAAAAGCGTTCGGTCGGTAATTTCAGCTTGTGTTAAAGGATCGACACAAAACAGAACTGTGGGATAATATTTCCAGCCACAATAAAAGTGTTAAAATTCACATCAAAAGTCAGCTTTTGTACAATAGGACATGTTAGAAAGGAACGCCAAAATAGCCACATGAGGTACTAAAATAACCAAAAAACAGCGATAAAAATTTTGGGAGAACGCCTATTATTATAGATAACTTTACAACATCGGTAATTCCTACAAACAGTGGAGGACTTGACATAAAATCAAAAACTAGTCCCAGCAATGTGCAAATCACTTATTGCTGTAAAACGAAAAATCAACTTTCCTAGGCACAGAGATGATTCGCACAAGACTATGTGAAATGAGAATTAAGTGGAAGAATATGAGTGAAACCAAGATTCTGCTAGAGAGATCTGATGCAATTCACTGGCGATGATAGTAATTGATACAAGTAAGGAATTAAGGAAGCAATACAAAAAGTTCTTTTGCATTAAGGAAAGTGCGCTGGATCGTTTCACCTTTTGAAAAGAACTGCACTGTTAAAATCGAAGACCACAGTGCAAAACCATTACACTTGACAGCACTTTTCATCATTTAGTAGCCTTGGCGATCCATAATGCTTCCACTGTGGTGGCTGAGCCTTAGTTTCAACATCATATACGTGAACTCACATTTCATCACCTGCTATCACCCGTCTCAGTGGTTCTGCGTCGTTGTTGATTTTATTTAGTGAGTTCTTAGCGACTTACATTCGCCTCTGTTTTTGTTCCAAATTGAACAATTTTGAAACAGATTTATCAGAAACATCCAAAGCATCCGAAAAATTTCATTGTCTCAGCCAGTTGATGTACCAACATTCCTCTCTTATTGTGACTTGGCTGTTGCGCACAGTCAGTTCTGACACTTTTTCCACGATTTCTACCGATTGAAGGGCTGTGGCCTATAACGCTCGTAAACTCTTGTTCTGCTCGTGACGGACTCGCCAAGAGCAATATTTAATATTTATTTCCTTCTTACAGCAAAATTAATAGAAATTCCCTGACCCATTTCCATACAGAATAAACAATCGACGATACTACCGAAACACATGTAACCTTCGCGACAGCGGACCACAGAGTATATTTTGCAAAAACAGTCATAATTTCTAATAGGATAGCAGCAATCAGTGAATTTTACAGTGTTACTTATAATCCGTCTTGACTGCAAAATTTTTATTCATATGACCGGTTTCGGTTCATCCAGAACCATCTTGAGATCTGAAACGGTAATTGTTGTGGGTTGGCAGGAGAGCCAACACCTTAAGAGAGGAAGCCGAAAGGCAGGCGTTTTAGCTCACGCAGGCTTGCGTGAGGTCTGGAACAGGACAAGGAATTTAGACTTTAGAAAAAAACGGACGTAGCTGGTGGAATACTTAACTTTAATCCATTAATGGTGAACGTCGGTCTTGCCGTTACATGATTCACAATATTAATAGCAACTGATAATGGGGCCTTGCTAGGTCGTAGCAAATGACGTAGCTGAAGGCTATGCTAACTATCGTCTCGGCAAATGAGGACGTATTTTGTCAGTGAACCATCGCTAGCAAAGTCGGTTGTACAACTGGGGCGAGTGCTAGGAAGTCTCTCTATAGACCTGCCGTGTGGCAGCGCTCGGTCTGCAATCACTGATAGTGGCGACACGCGGGTCCGACGTATACTAACGGACCGCGGCCGATTTAAAGGCTACCACCTAGCAAGTGTGGTGTCTGGCGGTGACACCACAGTAATGACACTAATTTACTATTTCACGAATGCAAATCTTTTTCATCCTACCTAATCAACATCAAATATACCACAACGTACCTGATATTTCAGTTGCATGAGCAACCCGTTCAAATCCAGTAACTTTCACATGCTGTGTCACATAAAATTGGTTGGCAGAATGCACGTCATTTATATTAATTATAACACTATTACCGACAGGTGGCGTCTGGTACATTTGTTACATTACATATGAACGTAATGTATTCAGTATATTTTTTCCATAGCTGAGCCAGAGTATTTCTACGTGACATTGTACGTCGTTTTCTTCAATCTCTTCAATAAAATCGAAGAATTGGCAATGACTGATAGCATGTGGTCTTATGTAGTTAACAGGGGACATGAATGGCATCAAAACTTCTGACATATCCAACCGTTTTCCTCACAAAGACTGTTGAAGAATGATGCAATGTACGATTAATGGTTTTTATCCACCATCATTCTCTGTCGCCTTTGACACGAGAGCAACGCTCTTTTATTTTTTCCACACGGTTTTGCCACCATCAGTTGTGATACAGCTTAAGATTTTACGCTGAATTTTGCTTTTCTGAACAACATTTTCTACTCCTTTATAAATTTCTTCTTCCGTGGCTGTGCCGTGAATGTTACCAACGTCAAGATCTTCATAGACTTCACAATTTTTGTTTACGCTCTGAATAACAAATAATCCCTGTGGTATCTGAAACAACTGTTGACTCCAAGGGTCGAGTTTTCTCATGCAACTGAATTAATATGTATTCAGAAATATCATATATACTTAGAGCCACAGTTTTTGCTAACAAACTAATGTTTTTAAACGAATTAGCTTTTCCTGACTCGTTTCTCCAACTGCTGCAATCATGTAGTCCTTTACTACATCGCCATCACTAAATTGTTTTCCACGTTTTGCTGTTAAATGAGCCACGCACAAATTATCACGAGTTGGTGCTCCTTGTTCAGCATTTACTTTCTTAAACATTTGTTGAGATCTCAAACCGCGTTTCGAGAACGCATATACTTCTAGCCGTTGGCTACTGGTAAATTAGGAATAACTGAGAATATTTAGTCTCGTAATGCCGTTTTGTACTGTATCCTTTGAGAAATGATATTGTTTCATTGTGAATTATACGCATTTTCTTCTTACTTGACTCAAACGCGATACATTAATGTCCCCTCTGCTCTTTAAATATTCTATACTCACTATCTTTCTTTCTTTTCCATATTTACACAACGCCACTTTAAAGGAATGTAGCTGAAAATCAAAATCATGACAATTAATAGTATTAAGGGCAAGGGTTCTGACTAAAAAGCTGAACTGTACTTGTCTTTAATTCCATTTTAACTGAACTGAATATTCACTGTTAAACAACACTGTATCTTCGCTAAGAAACTGTTGCCACAAAACACACTAGTCCCGTTGTATTTTGATTTTCAGATAGCACATGTTGCCGCTACCCACAACATGGTGCCTACTACTGCATGTAACTTTTCTACTCTCCGTAATATGTCATGACTATACATTTAGCATTGTCGGACAACAATGCGTGCAGCGCAGGTCATGCGTCGGCTGTGACCGACCTGGATAGTTGCCCGTATGTGCCAGCAGGAATTGCGGAGTGAAATGGACCCGCGTTCATTGTGCCATTGATGTCTCAATCACCATCTAGACCTGAAATGAAATCTTGCGAGTAATTCAACGATACAGTATATTGGAGCTGTGTACTGTCCAACTTTTCTTGAGCCATACCGACAGTTACCACAGGGTACGATGAGTGCCGCGCGGGATAAGCCGAGTGGTCAGGGGTACTGCAGTCATGGGCTGTGCGGCTGGTCCCGGCGGAGGTTCGAGTCCTCCCTCGGGCATGATTTAGGTTAAGTAGTGTGTAAGCTTAGGGACTGATGACCTTAGCAGTTAAGTCCCGTAAGATTCACACACATTTGAACTTTCTTTTATTTTTTATTTATTTATTTATTTATTTTTTTGTGGAACAAAGAGGCAGTTACTATTGCCGCCAAATGGCGAGGAATGTTGCGGTGGTGAGATATCCCCCAGTGCTGATACCATATGTAGCTCGTGCTGCGTTCTGGCTAATTTCTGTCACGTTAATGAGGCACGGAAGAAACAAGGTCTAGCGAAAGTACGTTACAACGACCTTCAGGAGTGGTATTTATTGGTATAAATGTGTATAAAAACGAAATTAAGGCCGCAGCTCACTTTCAAACAATAAGCAGTTCGCTGCGTTAGTGACTACTGCACTGTCAGCTAGTCAGGATTGGCAGTAGTGGCGTAACGATAAGTTCTGAACTGTACCGATAGGTTCTGAGCAGTACTAGGGTATTAGGCCACAAGAAAACTTGGACTATAACTAGATCTTGGCCCTTGGGATTTACTGGAACAGCCGCTGTGGCTCTTAGGCTAAAATGTTTAGAGACCCGTGCCCTAGAGCGTAGCTAGGTCCTCACCACCGCATACTTCCCAGCTCTCTCCTGACGACTGTAGGAGTCAGGAAACAGACTTCTATAGTATTGTGTAAACTCAGTCCAAATGCGAACGCTGCCGGCCTGCGATGACACTGATTTAAGGCGTGCGCCTGGAAGAACAGGTACGGTTATGAGAAACAGCCTATAGAAACACCTTGTGACGTAGCTTGTTAGAGTGGGAAACCGCCTGCCCGCTCCCGAGTTTGTCTACTTACTGAAACCGTCATCATATACAAGCACACATATCAACAACTTTAAGAACTATTGTTGGCTGTAAATTACTTCACGAGTTTAAACATTTTTTTCATTTTGTTACTAAATTTACTTGTACAGGCCGGTCTTCTTAAATGGAAAAGAAAGAAAAGAGAAATCTCAGGTTTCTAATATATATGGGAATTGGTTATATGTCCTAATATCCTTCTATTCAACTGTCTCTGTAGATATCCCAATATCCACATTTTTCCCTTTCTCTCTATTACTTCCTCCCCCCTCTCTCCGCTATCTACTTTTCCCCCTATTTCTCCATCTTCAGTCCCTCTCTCTGTTCGTCTCCTCGTTTCCACTGTCCCCATTTTCTCCCACTCTTCTATCAATCTCTTTCTCCCTCCTCCTATCACAGACCTTGTGCGTTTCTCATTGTAATTGTAAATTCAGATTCAGTAGTAGTGTCCTAATCATAGGCCGATATGCCAGAAATAGAACTTCCGTCTGCGAGAAAAAAAAAAACAAACAAAACAGCACCTTGTTGTGTGCAATTTATGAATTGTACACACACACACACATATATATATATATATATATAATTGGTCAAAAATTTTCAAGATTTTTGCTAATAACGCGTGTCGCTATTATATATTTTATACAGAGACCGAAATATTTCGGGAATACATTTGTGTAGGTAATATATTTAAGGGATAAACATTGCAAGATCACAGGTTAATGAAAGAGTGGCATAAACCGTCGCAAATGTGAAATGCTTATACATTAATAATCGGTAAAACACCGAATATTTTGAATGCGAGCATGCTAACGTTGATGTATTGGGCTGTCAACTGCCGTATGTCAGTTTGTGGGATGCAGTTCCATTTCTTTTGTACTCGATCTGTCAATACATGGGTGTTTAATGCTGTTTGTGGATGAAGCTGGAGTTGTTGTCGTCCGATGATCCCCTATTTGTGTTCGACTCGAGAGAGATACGGTAATCGATCACATCAAGGCAAGATGTTAACTCTCTGTAGAACATACCTGGTTACAACAGCGGTGCGTGGGCAAGTGTTATCCTGTTGGAAAAAATGGTTCAAATGGCTCTGAGCACTATGGGACTTAACTTCTGAGGTCATCAGTCCCCTAGAACTTAGAACCCCACTAACCTAAGACATCATACACATCCATGCCCGAGGCAGGATTCGAACCTGCGACCGTAGCGGTCGCGCGGTTCCAGACTGTGGCGCCTAGAAATGCTTGGCCACTCCGGTCGGCTATCCTGTTGGAAAACTCCCTGGGAATGGTGTTGACGAATAAGTCGAATCACCAGGTTGACATACAAATTTGCAGTCATGGTACGTGGGATAACCATGAGAGAGCTCATGTTGTCACGCGAAATCGCACACCAAACCATAGTGTGTAGGTTCAGTGTGCCTATCACGCAGCAGGCTGCGTGCATGCCCTCAACTGGCCACCTTCGAACCAACACGCGGGCTACACTGGCACTGAGGCAGAAAGAACTAGCTTTCATCAGCAAACACAACAGACCTCAACCCTGCCCTCCAAATAGCTCACGCTTGACACCACTAAAGAAGCAATTGGCGGTGGTTTGTGGTCAATGGAATGCACGTTTCAGAGCATCTGGATCGAAGTAATCGACTTGTAATAGGTCGTTATGTCACTGTAGTGCCAACTGTTGCTCAGATTGATGCTGCACATGCAGTAGGATGCACCAGAGCAATACACCTAATACGACGGTCTTACCTCTCGTCAGTGCCACGTAGCCTTTCGGAGCCCGGTCGTCTTGCGACTGTACTTGTCGCGACCACAGCTTCCAGCTGTATGTACAATGACTACATTCCTGTCAAGTCTTCCTGCAATATCGCAGAAGGAACATTCTACTTCTCGTAGCCTTATTAAAGGACCTTGTTCCTTAAAGGCAGCCGGCCGATGTGACCGTGCGGTTCTAGGCGCTTCAGTCTGGAACCGTGTGACCGCTACGGTCGCAGGTTCGAATCCTGCCTCGGGCATGGATGTTTGTGATGTCTTTAGGCTAGTTAGGTTTAAGTAGTTCTAAGTTCTAGGGGACTGATAACCACAGATGTTAAGTCCCATAGTGCTCAGAGCCATTTGAACCATTGAACCTTAAAGGCATTCGTGACTAACGTTAACTCACCTTGTCCAGTCTCAAAGGTTACTAATTCTGACCACCGTCACAACGTATATTTATGGCAAACCTTATACACATGATCATAGTGGCATCACTAGCGCAATTTTTAAGCGAAATTCGAACAGACATCATCTTTCAGGTGTATTAACACGCCTACCAAATTTCGTTTATGTTGCACAGCTCCTTCTTGGTGATGTGATTTCTTTTACATCAGAAATTGGTTTAAATAGTCTTGCAACAAGTTTGTCCATTTCCTACTGTTGTCCAAAAAAAAAAAAAAAAAAAAACAAACTCATCTCGAGAGAATGTTTTTGGAAAAGTAGACGCTACGGCTGCGCGTATTGACATAGCGAGCTGCAAGCTTCAGTCGCCATAACTGCCTGCGTGATTGAGTCACTGTAATACGCTGATCGTCTGTTGTCGTCGAATTACTTCTCTCTCTTCTTGCGTTACGGCCGCTGTAGGACACAGGTAGCCACTTCGTGTACTGCATTTTCCTCTTCTTCTCCCAGAACCTTTTTATTCTTTCTCTTCCTCTCTCCCGCTCTTCTTCCGAGATCTTCAGTGTCCTTTTCTCCTGTCGGCTCCACTGGTGACACTCTAATCTTTTTCTGTATTCATCTCTGTCGATCTCTGGCATATTGGTCGGTGTATATTTGTTCCTCCAATTTTAGTTTCCTTCGACCTTGATCCCAAATTCCAACCAGTCCTTCCGAAGTTCAACAACCCACTTGGTTCCTGTCTTTCCCCTTGTCCTCTCTGTTGTTTCCCATACTCTCTTCGTCATTCTGTCCATACTCATCCTAACTACATGTCCAGAAAACCTTGCCCTTTTGAGTCTGATTTCCCCGGATAATGTTCTCATGTCCCGGTACAACTCTTCCCTAGGTCTTCGCATCCACCTCTCTCCACCTCTTTTGGGACCTAGTATTTTTGTCAGTATTTTTCTCTTTTCTTTCTCTAGTTGTTCTGCCCCATTTCTTCCTAGTGTAATCGTCTCAGCAGCATATAATACTGCATTCCTCACCGTTGCCTCGTAGTGGCTTATCTTCGCCTCTGTGGATATATTCTTTTTATTGTATATCTCGTCGTACAGAAGGCTGAACTCATGTTCTTTATCCTCTCTGTTATTCCCTCCGTGCTCCTGTTCCTTCCTGTTATAAATTCTCCCAGGTATTTAAATTTGCCCACCATTTGCCTTCCGGTGTTTCCCAGTCTGCAGTGGTACTTAATGTCTTTGTCTTGTTACAGGCGATCCTCTGTCCCATCTTTCTGGCTACCTTACTTAAGTTCTCGAGTTGTGTCTTTGAGTCTTCTTCCGTCTCACTTACTATTGCTATGTCGTCTGCAAAGGCTAGGCAGTCCACTTGTCCTTTTTGTCCCCCTCATGGGTCTTTGGTATTCACATTTCCTCGTTTATTCTTCTCCACCGCCTGATCACTTCGTCCAATGCTATATTGAACAACGATGGTGACATCCATCTCCCTGTTTAACACCAGTCTTGATCTCAAATTCTTCTGACAGTGCTCCTGTGAATCTTACCTTCGTCGGATTACCTGTGAAGACGTACTGCAACTCCGTTAAACGTTAGGATGGAAGTGAGATTTAGTATCACTGAACTTTGCGATATTCATTTAATTTGTGGCGAGGAAAAAATGTATTGCGAGGGCAGCTGTGCTAATTTATCGAGAATGCTTCCCAAAACGAAGACTTCCCGCGCGATCGACATTTGTCTCTGTTCACCAAAGGTTTGTATCAACATAATTCTCTGCTTTCACTCTATTATTTTGGGATTAATTGGGAACAAAGTACAGTAGTTGTCTTTACCATTACTTCTCTATGTGAAACGCTGTGTCTGTTCTGTAATGCTATCATTTTATTATTCAGTAAATCGTGACAGAATACAGCTTGTGAGTATGTATTTAATTTGTATAGATTGAGGGATACTGGTTCTTCACTACCCCGTGCGGAAGGCAGAGGCCCACAACACGAAGAACCTACGTTGGAAGCTGAGAAACAAATTCTGCACCGCATCCACGAAGATTCTACTGACAGTACTAGAAGCATGGGCCGCCAAGTGGATGTATTGCACACTGTCGTTCATCGCACTTTGAAAGAGGGACGTCTGAGGCATTGCTACATTCAAAACATACAGGCGTTCAAAGAGCCAGATTTCCCTCCGTGACGAGAATTCTCAGACTGGTTTTCGCTGCAAAGTACGCAGCATGAATTTGTAAACAAAATATTCGCCACAAATGAAACGTGTTTCACTCGCGACGGAATAACCAATTTCCATAACATGACTACGTAGAGTGTACACAATCCGCGCCAAGTAGTAGCAACAGATTTTTAGCGTCGATTTTCCGTAAATGTGTGGACTGGCATAGTAGATGATTACAGTACTGGGCCTTACATTTTAGCTGCACGATCGGCTGGTATCAATTACCAACTCTTTCTAGTGAAAACATTGCTACCAACTATATTAAAAAACGTGTCGTTAGCCGTACGTTATAAAATGGCTCTGAGCACTATGGGACTTAACATCTAAGGTCATCAGTCCCCTAGAACTTAGAACTACTTAAACCTAACTGACCTAAGGACATCACACGCATCGATGTCCGAGGCAGGATTCGAACCTGCGACCGTAGCGATCACGCGGTTCCAGACTGTAGCGCCTAGAACCGCACGGCCACCCCGGCCGGCGTACGTTATAGCATGTGCTTCCTCCACGATGGTGCTCCACCCCACACTGGTCACAGAATACGATGATTTTTTAATAGACGCTTTCCACGACGATGGATAGGACGTTCTGGTGCGCGTCGATGCCTAACAGGCAGTCCTGATTTCATCCACTGGATATTTTCTTTTTGGGAGATAAGAAGGTACTCATATACGATCAGAAAATAATGTGGACGAACTTACTTAGGTGATTTTCTATGCTGCTAATACGCTAAAGGCAAACGTGCGTGTATGTGAATGAGTGTTACGAAACTGGGTTCACCGTAATGAAGCAAGTGTGGAATCGAATGTTGGGAATTTTGAACAATTATTGTAGTATTGGTGTAACAGGATGCAAAGTAGTATGGGTTTAATTTTCTTTATGGTACTCTTGTGGAAAGGAAAATAATCTGAACTTAATTTTCCTTATGATATTGTTGTAAAATAAGGTTACAGTTGATTGCAATTAACCCACAACAAATTACATATAACTGGTTAATTTTGTACTAAGGGAAACACATTTTATTTGATTCTAGCTCTTCTTTACTACCACGACCTTCGTTACGGTAATGTTGTAAAAGAGAAAACGTCTGGTTGTACTTAATTCGTTTACGTAAAAAGAATTACATGTTCTTGCCAACTCCCTATCGTCGGAGGTTCGAGTCCTCCCTCGGGCATGGGTATGTGTGTGTTGTCCTTAGCGTAAGTTAAAGTTAGATGACCTCAGCGGTTTGGTCCCATAGGATGTTACCACAAATTTCCAATTTTTTTTTGCTCTTGACAACCCAGTGATTGTTTACATTGCTGTAGTACGCAGCCGCCGCGCCGCGTCGTTGTACACGTCGAAAGTTCACATAGCACTAATTCGTACGTTACCTTCCTCTGACCGCCTCGTCAAAGTCAGCAACACACAAGCAAGGCCGTGTGCCGTCAGCTGACAATGTAAACAGAAATGCGTCTACTATCAAACCTACAAATATCCGTCTTTCAGAAACACAGAAATGAACGTGATACAACGACATTTCATAAGACTTTCTTGTAAAGCACAACGAAGTATACCGTCTGCAGCTTATTAACGTTCACGTCCTGAATTTTTGTACCATATCTCTCTCCATTAGTTATACAGGGTGGTCCATTCATCGTGACCGGGCCAAATATCTCACGAAATAAGCGTCAAACGAAAAAACTACAAAGAACGAAACTTGTCTAGCTTGAAGGGGGAAACCAGATGGCGCTATGGTTGGCCTGCTAGATGGCGCTGCCATAGGTCAAACGGATATCAACTGCGTGTTTTTTTTTTTTTTAAACAGGAACCCCCATTTCATTTTTATTGCATATTCGTGTAGTACGTAAAGAAATATGAATGTTTTAGTTTGACCATTTTTTTCGCTTTGTGATAGGTGGCGCTGTAACAGTCACAAACACATGGCTCACAATTTTAGACGAACAGTTGGTAACAGGTAGGTTTTTTAAATTAAAATACAGAACGTAGGTACGTTTGAACATTTTATTTCGGTATTTCCAATGTGATACATGTACCTTTGAAACTTATCATTTCTGAGAACGCATGCTGCTACAGCGTGATTACCTGTAAATACCACATTAATGCAATAAATGCTCAAAATGATGTCTGTCAACCTCAATGAATTTGGCTATACGTGTAATGACATTCCTCTCAAAAGCGAGTAGTTTGCCTTCCGTAATGTTTGCACATGCATTGACAATGTGCTGATGCATGTCGCCAGGCGTTGTCGGTGGCTCACGATAGCAAATGTCCTTCAACTTTCCCCACAGAAAGAAATCCGGGGACGTCATATCCGGTGAACGTGCGGGGCATGGTATGGTGCTTAGACGACCAATCCACCTGTCATGAAATACGCTATTCAATACCGCTTCAACCGCACGCGAGCTATGTGCCGGACATCCAACATGTTGGAAGTACATCGCCATTCTGTCATGCAGTGAAACATCTTGTAGTAACATCGGTAGAACATTGCCCGCATCTCGTGGTCGTGCGGTAGCGTTCTGGCTTCCCACGCCCGGGTTCCCGGGTTCGATTCCCGGCGGGGTCAGGGATTTTCTCTGCCTCGTGATGGCTGGGTGTTGTGTGCTGTCCTTAGGTTAGTTAGGTTTAATTAGTTCTAAGTTCTAGGGGACTGATGACCATAGATGTTAAGTCCCATAGTGCTCAGAGCCATTTGAACCATTTGGTAGAACATTACGTAGGAAATCAGTATACATTGCACCATGTAGATTGCCATCGATAAAATGGGTGCCAATTATCCTTCCTCCCATAATGCTGCACCATACATTAACCCGCTAAGGTCGCTGATGTTCCACTTGTTGCAGCCATCGTGGATTTTCCGTTTCCCAATAGTGAATATCATGCCGGTTTACGTTACCGCTGTTGGTGAATGACGCTTCGTCGCTAAATAGAACGCGTGCAAAAAAATCTGTCATCGTCCCGTAATTTCTCTTGTGCCCAATGGCAAAACTGTACACGACGTTCAAAGTAGTCGCCATGCAATTCCTGGTGCATAGAAATATGGTACGGGTTTAATCGATGTTGATGTAGCATTCTCAACACCGACGTTTTTGAGATTTCCGATTCGCGCGCAATTTTTCTGCTACTGATGTGCGGATTAGCCGCAACAGCAGCTAAAACACCTACTTCGGCATCATGATTTGTTGCAGGTCGTGTTTGACGTTTCACATGTGGCCGAACTCTTCCTGTTCCCTTAAATAACGTAACTATTCGGCGAACGGTCCGGACACTTGGATGATGTCGTCCAGGATACCGAGCAGCATACATAGCACACACCCGTTGGGCATTTTGATCATAATAGCCATACATCAACAAGATATCAACCTTTTCCGCAATTGGTAAACGGTACATTTTAACACGGGTAATGTATCACGAAGCAAATACCGTCCACACTGGTGGAATGTTACGTTTGTGACTATTACATCATCATCCATCAGAAAGCGAAAAAAGTGGTCCAACTAAAACATTCATATTTCTTTACCTACTACACGAATAAGTAATAATAAATGGGGGTTCCCATTTAAATAAACGCAGTTGATGTCCGTTTGACCTATGGCAGCGCCATCTAGCGGGCCAACCATAGCGCCATATGGTTTCTCCCTTCAAGCTAGACGAGTTTCGTTCTCTGTAGGTTTTTCGTTTGATGCTTATTTCGTGAGATATTTGGCCCGGTCGCTATCAATGGACCACCCTGTACATTGGAAGACGCCAGTATTCAAATGCAACGTTGCGTTAAAATTTCAAAGCAATCTGTGAAGAACTTTTGGAGATATAAGATTTTGAACAAACGAATATTTGTATTTCTATTTACAATTTTTTTTTTTTTTTTTTTTTTGCAAATAGCTCGCTTGTTCATGTAGGTGGCTGTTTCTGTAAATAATAATATATTTCCTGTAGCGACTCACATCGCCGGAGCAATCACGATGCGCGTACATTATTGGCAGGAACGCAATATTTAGTTGCTTAACTAGAGCGTGCAGAGGGCCGAGCGAGTGCTGAAGCGATGTCGGATCGGCTCAAACAGCGGGCAGCGGCGATCTGCATGAGCGGTCCGGCCGGACGCCCGACCCGCGATTGGCGCGTGTTTCGGCTGCGAGCAGGGCGCTGCGTGTTTGCGCTGCGTTTCAGCCGGGCTGCAATTAGTCGCTCGAGGGTCGCCGCCTACTCCAGCCTGGACTGGACACGGAACCGGCGCCCCGCTGGAGGCTGAGCTCGAGCCTAAACCATACTGCCGAGTGACGTGCTCCCCTTCCGTCGGAGCTGGTCCGGCTATGCTCCTAGAGACTGCGAATCCAACTGCAACCAGAGGAAAATTTTCGCTTCAGATCTCTTACAATATTCGTCGACATGTTATTACGATTCGCAACCACGAGCATTAGATAAACAGTACGTGCTTCAGTGCACAGATTATGGCGTAACAAGTTAGTGCCGGTGATCCTTCTGTCTTTCTCATTTGAGAAACGACATATATCAATCCTATAATGAACATTGCAGTATCAGGATGGATAGCCATAACCATATTATACTATAGATGGCAATTAAAAACTTTCCATCAAGGGCGTATATGCAATGTAGCGCCACTCCGATGCTGGTATACAAGCACTGACCTGTAGGCAAGAGATTAGTGTGACGTTCGTGTTTTTTTCGACGTGTGTGCAGTATGTGCGGTCACGTGAGCTATGGTGACGTTATTACCAACAGCGTACAAATAGGACTAACATGCTGTCATTCTTTTCTTGGCTACCGAAGAACAAACAGTATTGGAGAATGAAGAATGTGTATAGGGTAGTATGTCCGTCAAAGGCCACTGTTGTGCAGCGGTGCGCCCAGTTCCTTGCAGCTGCTCCATGATAACGCATGGTCCCACATCGCAAAGGTTGTAACGCAGAGGTTACACAAACTCAAGTGCAAGACACTCGAGCAACCACCTAACCTGGTGTGAAGGTGTTTCTTGAAGAAGAAACCAGTTTTGATTTAAAAACATGATAAAATGGTGATTATAATTTAATATTAAATCAGCGGAATAATAATGTCAACACGTCTCCTCCATATGTTATTTAGTAGCACATATACATTATGTACACTACTGGCCATTAAAATTGCTACACCACGAAGATGACGTGCTACAGACGCGAAGTTTGACCGACAGGAAGAAGATGCTGTGATATGCAAATGATTAGCTTTTCAGAGCATTCACACAAAGCTGCCGCCGGTGGCGACACCTACAACGTGCTGACATGAGGAAAGTTTCCAACCGATGTCTCATACACAAACAGCACTTGACCGGCGTTTCCTGGAGAAACATTGTTGTGATGCCTCGTGTAAGGAGGAGGAATGCGTACCATCGCGGTTCCGACTTTGATAAAGGTCGGATTGTAGCCTATTGCGATTGCGGCTTATCGTATCGTGACATTGCTGCTCGTCTTGGTCGAGATCCAATGACTGTTAGCAGAATATTGAATCGGTTGGTTCAGGAGGGTAATACGGAACGCCGTGCTGGATTCCAACGGCCTCGTATCACTAGCAGTCGAGATGACAGGCATCTTATCCGCATGGCTGTAACGGATCGTACAGCCACGTCTCGATCCCTTGGTCAACAGATGGGGACGTTTGCAAGACAACAACCATCTGCACGAACAGTTCGACGACGTTTGCAGCAGCATGGACTATCAACTCGGAGACCATGGCTGCGGTTACCCTTCATGCTACACCACAGACAGGAGCACCTGCGATGGTGTACTCAACGACGAACCTGGGTGCACGAATGGCAAAACGTAATTTTTTTGGATGAATCCAGGTTCTGTTTACAGCATCATGATGGTCGCATCCGTGTTTGGCGACATCGCGGTGAACGCACATTGGAAGTGTGTATTCGTCATCGCCATACCGTCGTATCACCCGGCGTGATGGTATGGGGTGCCATTGGTTACAAGTCTCGGTCACCTCTTGTTCGCACTGACGACGCTTTGAACAGTGGGTGTTACATTTCTGATGTGTTATGACACGTGGCTCTACCCGTCATTCGATCACTGCCAAACGCTACATTTCAGCAGGATAATGCACGCCCGCATTGTTGCAGGTCCTGTACGGGCCTTTCTGGATACAGCAAATGTTCAACTGCTGCCCTGGCTAGCACATTCTCCAGATCTCTCACCAATTGAAAACGTCTGGTCAATGGTGACCGAGCAACAGGCCCGTCACAATACGACAGTCACTACTCTTCATGAACTGTGGCATCGTGTTGAAGCTGCATGGGCAGCTGTACCTGTACACGCCATCCAAGCTCTGACTCAACGCCCAGGCGTATGAAGGCCGTTATTACGGCCAGAGGTGGTTGTTCTCGGTACTGATTTCTCAGGATCTATGCACCCAAATTGCATGTAAATGTGATCACACGTCAGTTCTAGTATAATATACACTCCTGGAAATGGAAAAAAGAACACATTGACACCGGTGTGTCAGACCCACCATACTTGCTCCGGACACTGCGAGAGGGCTGTACAAGCAATGATCACACGCACGGCACAGCGGACACACCAGGAACCGCGGTGTTGGCCGTCGAATGGCGCTAGCTGCGCAGCATTTGTGCACCGCCGCCGTCAGTTTGCCGTGGCATACGGAGCTCCATCGCAGTCTTTAACACTGGTAGCATGCCGCGACAGCGTGGACGTGAACCGTATGTGCAGTTGACGGACTTCGAGCGAGGCCGTATAGTGGGCATGCGGGAGGCCGGGTGGACGTACCGCCGAATTGCTCAACACGTGGGGCGTGAGGTCTCCACAGTACATCGATGTTGTCGCCAGTGGTCGGCGGAAGGTGCACGTGCCCGTCGACCTGGGACCGGACCGCAGCGACGCACGTATGCACGCCAAGAGCGTAGGATCCTACGCAGTGCCGTAGGGGACCGCACCGCCACTTCCCAGCAAATTAGGGACACTGTTGCTCCTGGGGTATCGGCGAGGACCATTCGCAACCGTCTCCATGAAGCTGGGCTACGGTCCCGCACACCGTTAGGCTGTCTTCCGCTCACGCCCCAACATCGTGCAGCCCGCCTCCAGTGGTGTCGCGACAGGCGTGAATGGAGGGACGAATGGAGACGTGTCGTCTTCAGCGATGAGAGTCGCTTCTGCCTTGGTGCCAATGATGGTCGTATGCGTGTTTGGCGCCGTGCAGGTGAGCGCCACAATCAGGACTGCATACGACCGAGGCACACAGGGCCAACACCCGGCATCATGGTGTGGGGAGCGATCTCCTACACTGGCCGTACACCACTGGTGATCGTCGAGGGGACACTGAATAGTGCACGGTACATCCAAACCGTCATCGAACCCATCGTTCTACCATTCCTACACCGGCAAGGGAACTTGCTGTTCCAACAGGACAATGCACGTCCGCATGTATCCCGTGCCACCCAACGTGCTCTAGAAGGTGTAAGTCAACTACCCTGGCCAGCAAGATCTCCGGATCTGTCCCCCATTGAGCATGTTTGGGACTGGATGAAGCGTCGTCTCACGCGGTCTGCACATCCAGCACGAACGCTGGTCCAACTGAGGCGCCAGGTGGAAATGGCATGGCAAGCCGTTCCACAGGACTACATCCAGCATCTCTACGATAGTCTCCATGGGAGAATAGCAGCCTGCATTGCTGCGAAAGGTGGATATACACTGTACTAGTGCCGACATTGTGCATGCTCTGTTGCCTGTGTCTATGTGCCTGTGGTTCTGTCAGTGTGATCATGTGATGTATCTGACCCCAGGAATGTGTCAATGAAGTTTCCCCTTCCTGGGACAATGAATTCACGGTGTTCTTATTTCAATTTCCAGGAGTGTATTTGTCCAATGAATACCCGTTTATCATCTGCATTTCTTCTTGGTGTAGCAATGTGTGGCCAGTAGTGTATTATCTACAGGAGCAGTATTTCCAGTTATAGGAGGTGTCATTCAGCTCCCCACATTCGATCATCACTCCTTTCATCCCTTAGAAAAGGCCTTCAGTAGTCGACGATTCTTGCTGGACGATGATGTGCAGCAGGTAGCTACGGACTTCTTCATGCAGCGGGACATGGTGTTTTTTCAAACAGGTACCTTCAACCTGCCAAGTGCTAAGTCGGTGGGATAATTGCCTCACTCCCTACGACTATTTTGCCTGATAGGTACACCGATTGTGCCATGTACGGCCTTCGAACCGCAACATTTTGGTCGCTGCTTATATTTCTACACTTCATTTATGTCTATGCTATGCAAACCACCTAGTACAACTGTATTTTTAGCAGCAATGTAGGCTGTGGACTGGGGGGTTGTAAAGGTGCAATTATAATTCAGCAATGACACTATTTATTGACAACTACGTTACTGAACGCATTTAATAAAACATCAAGTAAATCATTTCCACAATAGATTATTTAAAAAGAGCACAGTTATTAGAAGAAAGACGTTACCGATTCTCATTTCATAATAACATCTGATACAACAATGCCAAATATCTTCCATGATAAATATAGCGATATACGTTGTTCATGTATCAGTGGATCTCAATCAAACTTCATAGGTATAGGTGTGTCAAAAGTCAGTAATCATCGTAACCCACTGCAAACGGTAAGGTAATCTTGTTTGGTAGCGATGAATTATAGATTACCAGAGTGCACTGCCATATGTTGTCAGTTAATTGTCGGTACAAACACCAGATTGTTCTCCTATTAAAGTAGACATCTCATACATTGTTCGTTGTTGATTCTAACCTGTTGATAAGACGTTTCACAATGAAGAAACCGTTTTTGATTTAGAAAGGTGGTTATAATTTAATAAGAAATGAGCAGAATAATAATTTCAACACTTCTCCACATGCGACAAGAAATGTGGGTATGCGGTGGATAGCCGCATTTCGTCTAGGCCAACAATGAGAGAGGAAACTGGGCTTAAAGTTTCGCAAGCGGTTATCAAGAGCCCTAAAATTTCTTCTTATAGCCTGTCTCTCGAATGGGATATTTCTAGAAGTTATATGCGGAGAATTTTGCGTAATAATTTTTAGCAACGTGGTAGATCGAGTATATATACGAAAACAGGTGACATGAATAACGGCAGACTTATTTGACTGCTGGCCGGAGAATATTTTAGAAACAATGAGAAGCACTGCCAGGTGCTCAAGGACAAACGTCATAATCGCCCAAAAACTTGCGTATATAATTCTAAGAACTGTTTATGTTTGATTCTGAGATAAAATTTGGGTAGTAGCAGCTCGCTCTGAGGCACATAAGGGAATCTGTCTTCAAATGCTCCATCCACAGGGGGAGATGTAGGTACCTTACGACCCAGTTCTAGGGTAATAAGTACTCTCTACGACACTCTTGTTAGTCGTTGATAGAGCATAAAATAGGGTTCGATGAGGTTAGGGATGCCGTTTCTTTATGCGAACTCTTCCGCTGCTGAGTTGCAGCTGTGTTGTGCTGTTACTCTGGCTGCTGCCGACAACTGTCCACGGACGTTGCAGTATTCAGCTTGTTGTCTTCGTCAGTCTCACTCCTGGAAGGTGAGCGCGGGAAACGTGAAGAACGATTTTGTCGGACGTGAGATGTTGGGATGACAGGATAGACAATAACCATAGTATCTTCGTCCGAAGACCAAGAAAAATTCAATTTATCTTCTCTCTTACGATTCCTAAATAACCTTTCAACTGCCGCATTTGATAATCAACGTTTGCATTTCTTAAAATGTTTCCTTAATAGCCCTAAACAAAGAAGGAAGGAACTTTAAAGATTATCTACAATCAAGTATATACAATCACGACACTTTCGGTGCGGAAGCTGTTGCCGTTTGGCAGGTGGAGCGGCGCTAGCGTTCCAGGCGATGAGAAAGCAACGGTCACATTCATCGTAAAGATAATGTTAGTTTTCAATTATTTTCTCCATGATTAACGAAACGCTTGTATTTAATTTGGCTTTCCATGCGTACCGCGAATTATGGTGAATGGTTCAAATGGCTCTAAGCACTGTGGGACTTAATATCTAGGGTCATCAGTCCCCTAGACGTAGAACTACTTAAACCTAAGGACATCACACACATCCATGCCCGAGGCAGGATTCGAACCTGCGACCGTAGCAGCAGCGCGGTTCCGGACTGAAGCGCCTAGAACCGCTCGGCCACAGAGCCCGGCAATTATCGTGAAATACATGGAAAAACAGCCGGATCACACGGATTCAATAACATAAGCTACAAGTTATTCAGGAAGAAATCTTTTCAAATATGTGTATATCTTCAGTTTATTCTGCTGAAAGCAAGAGAAATGAACACATATTTCATGCATAGGAAGCATGTATTTTGGTTGTTGCTATCGTAGGCACTCTCCTTGACACTTAAAAAAATTATGGGGTCTAACTATTCGCCCATTCTTACGCTTCACTCGACTTTGATTAAAAGTAATTACTATTGCTTCAAAAGTTAACGTGTTGAATATTCTTGCTGTTTCTGACTCAAATTTAGCAACAATAATGTGGAACTGGTTTCTTCGGTGTTGAGAAACAGTGTTTTTGATTCTGACGATTTGCTATCACTTCTTTCTGGTCTTCCCTTAAGCTACAGTTGTGGGGGTTTACTTGGAACGTTAAATAATGTAGGTATTACATTCCATACGGGTTTTCTACGTTCCACATTCACTCATTCAGCTTACAGTATTCTGCATCCTTTGGTAGATATACGAAGTCTTTCTGCGATAAGTGAGACCTTCTGGTGTTTAACACCTTTTTTTGTCATTAAGGGAAAACGACATTACTCGGTAAATGCCTGTACGTGACATGAGAATCGTAAATAAACAGTCCCGTAATGTACCATTTCCTACCTCCCAGGATACTTAGGAAACTAAATAAGGAAAAATTCGGTGTCATTTTTTAGTTATTGTCGATTATTATGGCACTACACACATTTCCTGTTGTAAAAACTAAGTTACAAATCAACGTTGGTACTCGCACTCATTGGATATCGTATTCAGAAGTGACACTTGCTGGCCGTTTGGGGTGATGCTATCGCTGTGGTAAATATACACGTGACCAAGTGGAGCGACTTATGTTAGATGGTGGTTTAAATTGCCGTCAACAGTAGGGTCATTGCAGACGGAGCATAGGCTCCGTTTGTGAAAGGAATGGGGAGGAAATCGACCGTGCCCCCTCCATAGGAAACATTGAATTACTCTGCAACAGTTCAAAGAAATCACGGCATAGCTACAGGGGTAGGCAGAAATATGGAAACACTTCAAGAAATGCAAGCTTGAATGTAAAAGTAGGTGCTAACCGAACCTGCAGTTTGCGCTGTAGTATTTTACCACAAACGGCACCTGTGCAGTAACGTCAACGCGTTTCAAGTGTCTGTCGTGATCAGAACAGTGTTCTGCACAGATCTGAGGGCGTTGTCAGAGGTAAGTGACATCGAACGTGGGCAAACTGTTGGCGCTCATATTGTGGGAACTTCTGCAACCAAGGCAGTCGTAGTGTTTGGTGTTTCAAGAGGTATCGTACGGAAGAAACTTTGTGTTAAGTGATCGTGATGGACGGTCATTTAAGTGAATTTTGACGAACAATGAGAGGACGACAGCTTAAAATACCACAGCAGAACTGAATGCTGCACCGGCTGGAGTGACCGAGCGGTTCTAGGCGCTACGTTCTGGCAGCGCGCAGCCACTACGGTCGCAGGTTCGAATCCTGCCTACAGCATGGATGTATGTGGGTAGGTTTAAGTAGTTCTAAGTCCTCGGGGACTGATGGCCTCAGAAGTTAAGTCAAATAGTGCTCAGAGCCATTTGAACCATTTAAACTGAATGCTGCACTTGCGAAGACTGTCAACAAACGTGGTGCCGAAGATATAAAATGTGAAAGGTGTAGCAATGAAAGAATGTCGTTTAGTTCAAAATGGTTCAAATGGCTCTGAGCACTATGGGACTTAACTGCTGAGGTCGTCAGTCCCCTAGAACTTAGAACTACTTACACCTAACTAACCTAAGGACATCACACACATCCATGCCCGAGGCAGGATTCGAACCTGCGACCGTAGTGGTCACGCGGTTCCAGACTGTAGCGCCTAGAACAGCTCGGTCACACCGGCCGGCTGTCGTTTAGTCGTATGAGTCTTGTTCCGCACTGTTTCCTACTTACGGCCGAGTTTACGTCCCAAGAGAGAAATACTTCGGAGAATGTTGCGTGATCGATACTCACCGGAACTTGACTTTATTTTGAAGAAATATACTACAAAATTCCATCGAAAACGAGACAGTACCGGTATTTAAGCATTCCGAGACGACTGGAAGCTTTTTCAATGCGAACGGGTTTTCCTACGCCATATTAACCACAGTAATGTGTTGGGTTTGTGGTGGTTCCATAACTTTGTCCTCGTCCAGTATATTCGTGTGTGTGTGTGTGTGTGTGTGTGTGTGTGTGTGTGTGTGTGTGTGTGCTAACCACTGTGCAACCTCGCTCGATGAATGTAAACCGTAATCCCGCCAAAATAAGTGAAAGATTTATCGGCCAACTAATATATCGTCATTCACTCTATAACCTAACCGCATGTAACTTACATAAATGCAAATGTATCTAGAAACGCTTTTGGTAATATTACAGGAGCAAAAGTTTCTTGGAAAAATACTGATATTTTAATTCTGTATGATCTTCGCCTTGCTGAATAATGGAAGTGAAAATGGCTCTGTGTCCTTTAAATAAAGCTTCCAATCATGAGTCAATTGTGATAATTGAAATTTTATTTGCATTAACCCCTGATATTCCTTTAAATTATTTTCAAGCCGAAGTTAGTGAAATATCATTGCCTCTGTGGGATTTTATTAAGATCGCGCTGAAATTAAACTTCGTCCGGACAAGACTCTTAGAGCCCAATGCTACAGACCGACCGCCATTCATGCTCAGTCGATAGGCGTCACTGGAAGCAGATATGGAGGGGCGTGTGATAACCACACCTCTCTCCGGGGCATTGTCCGGTTTCATGATCAGAGCCACTACTTCTCACCCAAGTAACTCCTCAATTGCTGTCACAAGGGCTGAGTGCACACTGCTCGCCAAAAGCACTCTGTAGACCCTGACTCAGTTGACCTGGACGCTGAGCCATCCAAGTGCTAGCCAAGCATGGCAGCGATGAACTTGGATGACACGACGGGAACTGGTCTTATCACTGCAGCAAGGACATTGGCACTGCGTTGAAATACGTAAATAAGTCTTGCACTTTATCTCCTTCATAAAACATCGGGTTTCGTATATTATTAATTTATTAAGCACGTTCTGTTGTTATGAGACCAAAGAGGCTGCTGTGTTTGCTTATATTGATTATTGCTATAGGCCTATTTCGGCGTGATTTCCATCTTCGGGTTATCTGTAAAAAGTTCGTAGTTTGGTTCACTATTTCAAATTTTGAAGTCGATATTGAACCTGCAAATGGTCGAGAAAACGAACCGATCGTCCCACTTCCACACAAACGTTAGCTAGGTCAATTATTGAGGCCACCACCATTTACAAAAATAACTTCAAAAAAGGAGCTACCCAGGGTACTCAGACGGCTAAAATGAAAGTTGTAAGGAGTGTGTCAGAACTCTCCACTATATTGAAAACAATATATCCAACTTAATGCTGTTCTTTGCATTGTGTAAGCACTCAGATATTGATAGTAACAATCTGTGGGCGAATCATGGAAGTGCGAATCTAAGCATTGTTGTGAGACGAGGTCTGTCTGCGACAGTGGAAGTAGTGGTGTCGGTCGAGAGCTCGGAGACAGAAGACGTGTCACGCCGCCCTCACGTCGGTGATGGCAGATCTCGCCACACTCAAGGCCTGATTTAATTTATATAGTCAGGAGTGATTTAAATGGCTTAACTAAGCTTGCAGATGGAATTCAAGATAAAATTCGCAAGCATAGTGCAAAAGCAACTGCAGGGTTAGGCTCGTGATTGTTAGTCTGAGTTTTCAATAATCCCATGTTTTGCTTGTCGATTAAAGAAGCCTCCTTATCCTCCAAATAATAATAACTATTCTCCACATCTAACTAATATGCTGTGGTTATTAAATGTTAATGTAACTTTGAAATTGAAATAATTTGTTAATGTGGCACTCCGGCATTATTGACGCGTATGTAATTGTCATTGTCTATTATTGATGTTTATGATTTTTGAAATTTTAAATAGACTTAATTTATGAAATCCCTTCTTACAAGTTATTCAGCAGTTAACAGGACCCAAACAGTCCTTTTTATTAAATTAATTCTTAGTAACAATAAGCTTTAGATGCTGCTGCATCCTGCTGCGAATCGCTGTAAACCACATGGAAATAGGCAGTCATCTAAAAAGGTGAGTACAAAACGTAGACACTGACATACTTCAACAGGTACTCTAATCCAATTAATTCCGTTGCACAAGCCAGATTCTGCATCACTTGTAAATTCTTGTTCAAAAACGCATCAGATAGCTTAGGTTTTTTCTTTGTTACAGACTTATTTGTTCCTGTAGTTTCTCATATTCATTTACGCAGCCAGATAACTTATCCAAATGTTAGTTTTAAGTTTGTCATGTAACGATCTGTTGGGGGCTTAAATGACACTCATACAACACACACACACACACAGTGTTACGCAGGTTGGATTTCGCTTACTGATAGCTCATTTCACTGACGAACATAGGCATATTTGTTGTAGCTACGTTACATATTTGTTGCATATAAGTTACAACGTGAAGACTTAATTTTCTCTGGAATTTTTTACATAAAACAGCTCACACCTGCATCAAGATGCGTCATCAGGTGGAATCTGAATAAAACACTGAATAATAAATAATATTCTTATATCTGTTATATTAAAACAATCTAGGCACGACCATGAATATCACCTATTAGTTTCTTTTTGATACATTACAACGTTATACTGTACACTTTGCCGATACCTCAAACCCTTTACATCTCTTAATTCATATAGGTAGCTTCAAAAAAGTACCTTAAAATACCTTACTAGTTAACAAAGGTAAAAGGATCGCCATATCACCGGTAGCGCTAGAGACTACATACAAGTTCGCGAAGGACAAACACGTCAGAACGTCGAGCGCTGTTAAAGAGCTAATGAGATCGAAACGTTACCCAAAATTAAGTTTCAGAGCTAAGATACATAACAATGAAATTGTGCACTTGCCACACACCTGCATAGCGCTACCTGAACAGTTGTGCGGCCTCTCGTCGAATATACGAGGAAGCAGACTGCCGCCTCCAAACTGCTTGTGGCACCAACTGTTCGGATTGGATCGCAGGTCACTGAGCGGGCAATGGGAAGCCAATACGGAATATTGGCTCGCAACCCGCATGTTCTTGCGGCTTAAACGCCGGAAATGCTAGGAATGAGGAGCTCGCAAGCGCACTTCTGAAACGTGGGGGAGGATTTGCCTCGAGGGCTGGCTCCTCTGCTGTCTCATGGAGCGAGGGCTGTTGGGTGGAAACTGTGGGAGGGCTTCTGATCCCGCGTCCCTCGATGTGGTCTCCGTAGTAGCAAGTAACCTCCCCCTTCCTAATCAGCTTATTGCATTGCAGTATAAACGACCGTGATAGCGAATGCCTAATGCAATTTTACATTGAGCAAGGCTATCGCTACGGAAGGAAAATTACACCGTTTAGTAGGAGGAAAGTCTACAACAGACCATTGTGAGAAAAGGATCTGTTGTAATTCTAATCTAGATACTGATAATAATTTGAAATGGGTGAAATTTAGTGCAATCGCTCACTTACCGTTCGGGGGGAAAGGGTACTACGTAATATTTAGAACAAAAAATTCTGATTAGCAAAGAAAAGGATAATTAAAAGGTCGCCAGCCCACTCGGGCAATGAATATCCAAAATTCTGAGAAAGATAACGACAAAGAAAGTTAATCAAATAAACACTTTTTCACAACAGTTCACGAGAAAATAAATAAATCAGGATGCACTGAGTTTGCAGTTGCTTATTCTGAACTATTAAACTTTGAAAGCTTAAATAAACGACTGACTGTAACTGAAACTTCGTTATGTAAAAAATGACTCAGTAACCTCAGCGTAACGCAATGTGAAGTTTGTAAAAAGGCAAGAAATATACTTTCAATTATTAAAGTACTGAATAGAATTTACTTTAAGCAAATAAGCAACTGTTTTACTTTTAAGGTAAGAACAACAAAATACCTACCAAATCAACAGAAGTCACTCACTAAGCTAAATATATCTTAAATGAAATCGAGCACTCCTAATTTGTGCTGTATTTTTAGTTATCAGTTTTGCCAGTGAAATTTTACATTACTTTCAGTGAGTGAAGTTAATACTCAAAATTGCAGTTGTTGTTATACCGGAGCCAAGGTAGCCCCTGAGATTTGGCAACCCATATTCCATCACACGGGACGAAGTTGTCTATGTCCAAGGCGTACAAAAAGCACCATTGTAAACACAAGATAATGGAAACAGACATTCCGAGCACTACTTCCTGCAGGAGGAATTCGAGCCACGGCTGGCAGGAAGTATTACTACGCCAAAACCAGATTGGCTGGAGACAGCTATTTAGGGGCTAGAACCAGCCCCGAACTTCACTTCACTCCGGATGCCGACCGCGTGTACTTCGGCAGTTGAAGGTTACGTCTTCGCCTCTGGATTGGACTCTTACTAGTGTGTGTGTGTGTGTGTTACCACGAACCTTTGTGGAAAATTGGAGGTGAACTGTTGTTTGCTTCAATTAGGAGACTTTTACTGGCATCATTATTGTTACCTTTCGTTTGTTGTTCAATCATCAACCTTGTGAACTTACATCAATAAAAGTTGTGTTTGTGAAAAATTGCGAATTGTCAGTTAGAACACTTGTGTTATGCAATACAAGAATGAGCAGTTACTGAGGCGGTTTCTTAGAGAAATTCCACTGGCTGATACCCGTAGAATATTAATTATACTATGTAAGTTAACAGTGTTACGATATTGTAGCTGTGCGGACGACGAAGAATGTAGTCGGAGACAATACTCAGATGCTGCTGCTACCAAGAGTCGTATCCAGAGCCATGGATAATTATGGGACAGGTAACAGTGAATATTGCTGCTTCCTCCACCTGTCTATCCTGACCGTGCTGTCGATATTCACTGGTTAATAAATTAGGTGCGCCTACATTGGCGCGGTCATAACTGCACACCGCGTCTACTGGAGCGCCCAACAAACCCTTCTGCACTCTTTCAAGATTCAAGCTGCTGGCTCTCCTCTATGCTCGCAGCGTGACAGAGACCCTGCATGCTCGAAGATAAACAACGGCACAGCTACTGCCATTTCTTCGTTGGTATCGATATAGTTACACAAAGTTTCCTTGGCGATTACCCAGCAATTTTGCATTATAATTACAATCAATTATATACATTCACAAATAAATACAATATTACTTTCATTACATATTAAATGTAGTTTCGGTAATAAAGCTTACGCATTCAGAGTTAGCAGTATATCAGAAGTTTTCAATACATATTAAACGGCGAAAAATTTTGGATGATGCAGAAGATATTTTATTCGCATACTCGTTATTACAAACAGCACTGCTCTCGTAGTGATGGGAGCTGTCAGGAGCTGTTCGGCATTGCGGTGCAGATATCGAATCTGTTATCTACATCTACGTCTATACTCTGCAAAACAACGCGAGTTGCATGGCAGAGGGCACGTCCCATTGTACCAGTTATTAGGCTTTCTTCCCTGTTCCATTCACGTATCGAGCGTGGGAGGAATAATTGTTTGAATGCCTCTATGCGTGCAGTAGTGATTTTAATCGTATCCGCACGATCCATCAACGATATGCGGGGGCTGTAGTATATTCTTAATCATTTAAAGCCGTTCTTGGAACTTTGTTAATAGACTTTCTCGGGATAATTTACGCCAACCTTCAAGAGCCTTCCACCCTAGTTCCTTCAGCATCTCTGTGACACTGTCTCACAGATTAAAGAAATCTGTGATCATTCGTGCTATCCTTGCCTGTATACGTTCAACGTCCCCTGTTAGTCCTATCTGGTACAGGTGCCATACACATAGAGCAGTATTCTAGAATATTGTTAAATATAATATCACGAATGCTTTAAGGTTAAATTACATTGCTACAGACAAAACACTGAGTTGTATAATTTAAACATAAATATCTATCTTTTAGGAGGGGAGAAAAGGGAAAGACACTAAAAGAAGACTCCATAATCCACGATGCAAAAGAGCATGTCATATTAGAGTATCCAGTTACACCTTCGAAGTTTTGAATGAAACAGTTCCAAGTTCTGAAATGAGCACTGCTAAATTTCTATCGTGTAAACTGCGTTGGAATATGAGTTGCCAGAAGCTATTTGGCGTTACAGTACAGGTATGGAATTAGGGACAATTTGGGGTCAAATCATATTGACACAAATAAACCTCTGCGAAGCAGAGACATACTGTTGGACGTAATCTGTTCTAAAATGGTATATTTACTCGTTGTGACATCAATGAATGCACAGTGATACTTCTGTACGCGTTATTTAGTAACATATGCAGTGTAAATGTTAGAGATTTAAAAAATAAGCAGTCCTTTCAGAGACAGACAGTCCAAAATACACAAACGAAGGAATGCAATGCATACCATTTCGTAATCTACATTTCAAGAGCTGACCTCTACTAGTAACACATGAAACATGGGGTAGGCAAATATTACTTATTGCACGATTGTCTTTAGTTCCACACGTTGTCGTGAAATGTAGTTTAATTTTCGCTATATATTAATTACTTAGTTTTTAATTTTATTTATCAATTGCTCCAAAAATTTCATAATTTCTAAATACTAAATAGTGGGTACATAAAAATTTCATTGCTAATATGATGTTTAACCGTATGGCACTAGTATGATGCAAACACTGGTGTAGTACTTCTCTTCCATATGAACTTAATAAGGCTTTAAAAACTTTATTCGTACACTCACAACATGGTGTCGTGATCCGCAGAACAGTACAAGTAATTCAACAAATGCTGTCGTATATGGTTTACTTGGGTGGTAAATAGTTGCACAAATATGAAAATTAATTATAGCACGCCTTTTATACATGTGGGGTTTCCTTTTTTTCCATACGTTCTGCTTCCTACTTGTGTCAACCCATCTTGTGTAAGTGCAAAGTAGTAACCTAGTCGAATTTTGTCAAATGGAACACTAAGTAGTAACATATCACGCAATACCTTACGTATGCATCATTTAAAATCTCCAGTCATCTGTGCGACATTTTGAGCAAGAAGTTTTACTTAAAAATAAAATGAAATAAAATAAAATAAATCCCTAAAACCATTCTATCGAGTAATTGCGAGAGTGTTTTGGAACGTGTAAGAAAGGAGGCTTTGCTATTTGTTTGACGTTTTTTATTATTGGGCAGAGGATCAACAACTTTTTTTAATGCACATAGAGCTCCTACTCGAGACATTGACAGCTTTTTAATGGATAATAAAGATCATTCTTTTCTCTAGCGTTTTAGGTATGGTCGTCACTATTCTTCCCAAAATGTGATAGGTTACATACAACGAATTTCATTAGTGAATGTAAGTAGGCCTATTGTGACAGTACAGTTAACCTGCCCAACTCCTTTAAGAGGGACTTACATGACGACAACGGGTGAACACTGGTTACTATCCGTACCACTTGTTTTTTTGCAATCCCTTCTTTCGAAGCGAAGAGTTACCCAATAAAATTAGTCCCTAAGACATTATTCAATGAAAACACGCAAGATACGACATGAAGATGATTAGTTGGTATACGAGACTAGCAATTATACGAGGAGCTCAAGTAGTTGAACTTGACTGCTTGAGAAGGTGGGTGATATGCTTCTTCCAGTTCCATATGTACATCTAAAAATTTGTAGTATGCTACAATGTTTATCGTACAATCAGTACAGCTGCTCATACATCTAAATTGCTGACAAGAAAAATATACAGAGGAATGAAAAAGAAAATTGTGGATGTGTTACACGGCGATGAATTTGGCTTTAGGAATGGTAAAGGCGCCAGAGATGCAATTCTGAGGTTGCGGTTGATATTGGAGGCAAGACTAAAGAAAAATCAAGACACTTTCATAGGATTTGTCGACCAGGAGTAAGCGTTTGACAATGTCAAATGGCGTAAGATGTTCGAAGTTCTGAGAAAAACTGGAGAAGCTTTAGGGAAGGACGGGCAATATGCACTATGTACAAGAGACAAGAGGGAACAATGAGAGTGGAAGACCTTGAACGAAGTGCTCACGTTGAAAAGGATGTAAGACAGGGGTGTAGTCTTTCACCCTTACTGTTCAATCTAGACATCGAAGAAGAAAATGATGGAAATTGAAGAAAAGTTGAAGAAAATTCAGGGTGAAAGTGTTTCAATGATGAGATGCGCTGATCACATTGGAATCTTCAGTGAAAGTGAAGAGGAATTACAGAGTCTGCTGAATGGAACGAACAATCTAATACGTACAGAGTATCGATTGAGATTAAATAGAAGAAAGGCGAAATTAATGAGAGGTTGCAGAAATGAGAACAGCGAGAAACGTAACATCAGAATTGGTGATCACGAAGTAGACAGTTAAGGAGTTCTGCTAGCTAGGCAGCAAAATGGACCATGACGGCCGAAGCAAGTAGGAGATAAGAAGTAGGCTAGCATAGGAAAAAAGGGCATTGCTGGCCAAGAGAAGAAACATATGTCTTAGTTTCAGGAAGCAATTTCTGGAATGTACCTTTGGTTTACATTATTGTATGGTAGTACGACATGGACTGTGGGAAAACTGGAACAGAAGAGAATCTAACCACTTGAGATGTTGTGTTACAGAATAACGTTGAAAATTTGGTGGACTGATAGGGTAAGGAATGAGGAGGTCCTGCGCAGAATCGGTAAGAAAAAGATGCATGGAAAACCCTAACAACAAAAAGTAGCATATGAAAGGAAATGTGTTAAGATATCGAGGAATAAGTTCCTTGGTACCAGAGGGAACCGTAGTGGGTAAAAAATATAGATGAAGACAGAGACTGGAATACGTCAAAAAATAATTGAGGACGCAGGTTGCAAGTGCTACTCTGTGATGAAAAGGTTGGTACAGTTGAGGAATTCGTGGCGGGCCGCATCAAACCTGGCTCAAAACAAAGTATTGCTTGCAGTAAATTCCATTGTATTTCTCGTACACGTTGGAACACTTCACACGTATGTTTCAGTGACGTAATTTATAAATTGCCGTTTTCCACTTTCATTATTTTTTTTTTCTGGGATGCCATATGTAATCCGTTTGATTAGACCCCAGATACATTAAGGCAACAAAAGTCATGGGATACTTCCTGATAAAATGTAGGACCTCCTTTTCCAGGCTTAGCGCAGAAACTTGACGTGGTACCAACTCCACAAGTTGTTGGAAATCGTCTGCAGAAATAGTGAGCCATGCTGCTTCTACATCTCTCCATAATTGCGAAGGTGTAGCCAGTGCAGGACCTCATGCACGATCTGTCCTCACGATTACGTCACATAAATGTTCGATGCAATTCATGTCGGGTGATCTGTGTGGCCAAAGCATTCACTGTAATTATCCAGAATTTTCATAAAACCAATCGTGAACAATGGTGACTTGGTGACATGGTACATTGCCATCTATAAAATTTCCACCATTGTTTGTGAACATGAAAACCATGAAAGACTGCAAATGGTCCCCCTGAAGCTGATCTTGACCACGATCCTGTGCATTCGATGCAAACACCGCCACCCAACACCGTTATAGAGCCACCAGCAGCTCGCAGTGCCATTTTGTCAACTTAGGTCCATGACTTCGCGGAGCCTGCACCATACTCGAACCCCGTCATCAGCTCTTACCAAATGAAATCTGTACTGACCAGGGCACGGTTTTCCACTTGTATAGGGTCTAGTCGATATGGTCACGAGCCCAGGAGAGGCGCTGAATGAAATGTCGTGCCGTTACAAAATGCACTCACGTCGTTCGTCTACCTCCATAGCACATTAACGTAAAATTTCGCCACACTGTCCTGACGGATACGTTTGTCGCACCTCCCGTATTAATTTTTGTGATTATTTCACGCAGTGTTGCTTGTCTGTTAGCACTGTCATCCCTACGCAAACGCCGCTGCTCTCGATCGTTAATGATGGCCGTGGGTCACTGCGTTGTCTGTGGTGAGAGACGGAAAATTGAATTCTCTAATGATTTTCGAAATGGATGTCCCATGCGTCTACCTCCAACTACCATTCCACTTCAAGATCTATTAATTTCCATCGTATAGCCATAATCACGTTAGAAACGTTTTCACACGTATCACCTGAGTACAATGCACTGCCCTTTCATACCTTGTGTAATTGATATTACCGCTATCAGTACATGTGCATACTGCTTCCCCATAACTATGTGGCCTCAGGGTACATCTTACGTAAAATACTGTTTCAATTGAACTGCCATTCTATGTCAAGCTATGGATGTGCATTATTTTGTAAACGCATTCTAGTCATACTAGGGAAAGCTATACACTTCTTACCATAAGGTAAGAGTACTAGACGACAACGGCAGCTAATATCATGGATACGACATCGCATTATATTTCACACTTTTCGCTATTTGATAGCATTTTATAATCAGTATTCTCTATTTGATTACTGTCTTTGTACGTCACAAATGCGTCTCCCAAAAGCACGAACTTTTTAACATGCACCAGTTGTAGTTTCACGTTAGTGTGGCGGTGATTCCAATTGTGGCCCTGTAGTCCGCAGTTTAGTGACCATTAATATTTATTTTCATGTGCAGGATTGGTCTATCAATATAAAAAATACGTTTCCAAATTTTCCACTCATTGGTTTTTGAAATTTATTTTTTGTAACTTCACATATTTGTAAAACTGTGGATGTAGTTACATTTACCAACACCGATTCAGAGCTGCACCACTTCAATAAGAAAAGTAATCAGCATTATTAAATATTGACTGGCCAGAGAGAAAATCCAGCTCAAACTGTGCTTTGCAGATGTGCAGAGAGCTCAATGATGGTTTAAGCGTTTGTATACATTTTTAATGTAGAAAGATCATAATTTCTGATCAATGAATATAGGGTAACATCAGCAGCAGCAGAAAATGATTTAACGGTAGCAGGATTCGTTATGAATAGCAAGAACTATTTATTGTGAACAATTTACTGTTACTAATTTTTCAGCAGAACCGAAACATAACTAACTCCAGGATAAATAGTACAGGTATGCATACGTCGTCCCCAGAAGAAATGAAGAGACGGAGAAAATGTATGAGGGAATTGAAAATTTTAAATTCACGAGGGACTGGAATGTCACAAAAGAAGAAATACACGACAGAGTTACTGCAGACTACGGCGTTAATAGTAGAAATGAGAAAGACTCCCTGAGTTCTGCTATAGAGGAAAGTACCTCGAACCGGACCCAAATTGTGTATTTGCTTCAAAAAATAAAATAAAATAAAATAAAAAGGTTAAAATTTGTGTTTTAAAAGATTTTAATCTTTACTCTATGATGTTGTGCACTATTTAACTCTTAGAAAATATAACAAAAATTATTATAAACAAATATTTCCTAAAATATCTACACAAAGCGAGTCTCTAATACAGTTGCCCAAATCGGTTCCCTAATATATTAATCAGAATAACACTATACAAAATTATAGGATGGTATTAAATCAGAAGAAACGTTTCAAAGAATAATATTTATAATCACAGTTTTCAGCTTTTAGAATGATACAGAAGGTATTAAAAAGAGATACAGGAGCTTTATATCAGAACTAAATCGTTTAAGGACAAAAATCGCAGATGTATACGTCGCTTCCAGCCCCAGACACTTCACATGGGCTCACCGCGAGCACGTAATCCAAAATTTCCCTTTAGAATGCTGTCACCCACCATACACCAAGCATCATCATCTTTGGGTGAAGAATCTTCCGGGATAGTCCAATTCAGATGATTCAGAGAACACACTGTTTCCGTCCTCAGTACTTGATTTTCTAACCTTTTTCTCAAAACTTTGCACTTTTTCGCTAGCTCTTTCCCTTTTCTTGACGGCACTACTGCTGACCCACGTCCCTGGTACGATTACTGTATTGTTTTTTCGCATGTAGCTTCCACCAACTGAGCTATATAAGGAGTAGACCCTGGCCTATCATTCACTCTCCAAAGCCAATTTTTTGATCTTTGGAATGGGAGAGAGGTCAAAGGAATTTACCTTAGAAGATGTGGAACCCTGGAAACCGTCAAGTGTGGCTGATAGCATAGGAGCACCCAGACCAGCCGAAGGTGTTGATAATTGATTGTGGTCATGCTCTGCAGCAAACTGCGGTTCATCCCCGTCACATTTTTCTCTTTTTTCTTGAAAGCTACGATTTACTGCAGAGTGTTTCGTTAACACAGCTTCGTGGAAAGGAGAACGTAAATTTTTACTTGTATCTTGAATGTATTCGGCATTGAGAACAGTATCTTACGCATGAGCTACATGGCTGTTACTATGAATCCATTGTTTTCCATTTCAGCTGTTTGGCGTCTAATCTAGATTTTGCTACAGAGATCCATTGTATCGAAAGCACTGAGATCAAAGGAGGCAAAGGAGAAACAGCTGAAAGATCTCGTCTGCATTCTTATGTATGTTCATTGTGCCTTAACTACGGCTTTATTCCCTTGCTGTAGTAAGCTCATGCCCATGAAACTTTAGCCAAAGACTGTGGTTTGTGTGAGGAATGAGGTGGGACTGACAAAATGGTAACATGAATCGTTTTTGTCAAGTTGATCAGATCAATAATCTACATTTGGCTAAAGAATAAAAGTTCCGGTTTCAATCAGAGTTGAAGAGATGAACGAGATGATTTATCGTCTGCACCTGTGACATCGGGAATAATAAGCTCAACCTGATTGAAACTGAAGGCATGTAACAATCTCGCCAGCAGTGGTAGAAACATGAGTGAAGGCAGCACAGCGAACAACAGATGACAACAGCACGAGTGACTGGAAGTAAGAGTGTAAAGATTTCGAAGTTCACTGTTGTAAATGGAAATCCGGCGGCGAAACGTGTGATTCTCTGAAAGTAAGTCTCCCCTGAGACACATCACTCGTCCAGCTACCAGACAGTCCAATGAGCTTCGCAAAATATTCCTGTCATCCTAGATCATATTCATACAAAGAAGACAGTTTAGCGTCGTCTTAGTTGTGTAACGGTAAGAGAGAGGTCGGCTGGCTGTGGGTGTGGTTCTTTGCTGAAGAAGGATGTGTTGTGCTCAGCAGGAGGTGGTGCAGTGGGGGGAACAACATCGTCTTTATTACTTAACTAAGCTAGGATCCATTAGATGCCTGTCTGCATGATGACTACTGAATATTCAAATAGAAGAAAGGACAGCAGTCGGTCGCGGAACTCTAATTTATTGCAGGTCTACATTTCGACCATAACGTAGGCATCATCAATTGTAAAATAAAAGGCAGGTAGTATCAAGAACTGGTACAAAATTTGTATGCAACACGGTTACAGGAATCCATACAAACGGAAACGGAGCAATAACATACAATAACCGCTCGCGATAAGCGGGAGATGCTGGTTTGATTCCCGGTCCGGTGCAGATTTCATAATTACGTTGCCAAAGGTAGAACATCTGTACTTAATACAGCCGAAGCTAAGTTTTTCGCATTCAGCGTATTTATTTCGATAAATTACCAAAGAGCAGACGAAAACTGTGGTAGTCACAGGGTATTGGATTGTGATTGTAGGGAAAGGAATAGAAAATGGGTTACTGAAAATATGGGCTTGGTAGCAGAAATCAGAAGAAGGGTACCTGAGTTCAACAGTAAATTTCGGCATTAATAGCGAATACTCTGTTTAAGAATCGTAAGAGGGTGAAGTATACTTGGAAAACGACTGGAGATATTGGAAGATTACAGTTAGATTACATCATCAACAGGCAATGATTCCGAAGTAACATTACAGATTGTAAGTCGTACCCAGGAGCACATATAGAATTAGATCACTTTTATTAATGATGAAGAGTAGGCTGAAGTGTAAGAGACTGTTCACAACGAATCGACGCTCAAAAAAAGTGGGATACGGAAGCACTAAGGAACTCAAAGACATGCTTGAAGTTCTCTGAATCTGTAGATAGTTTCTGTAGGCAGTTGAGTTGAAGGGGAATGGACATCTGTGAAAAGGGCAATTCCAGAAGTTGGACATGGATACAAGAAAGGTAAATGCGAAGAACCATGGATAACGGAAGAAACACTTTAGTTGGTCTTGCAAGAAAAATATGGAGAAGTCGAAAAAGATATATTTGTTGGAAAGACATTAGGAATGCAATGGGAATTCCAGTGTTGAAACAGAGGAGAAATCAGACAGGTGGAAAGAGTACACTGGAGATCTGTGCGAGGGTGAGGACTTGTCTGATGACGTGACAGAAGAAACAGGGATCGACAGGTAAGAGACTGGGGATCCAGCATCAGAATAAGAATTTAAAAGAGCTTTGAATGACTTAAGTTCTAATAAGGTAAAGGGATGGATAACATTCCATCTGAATTTCTAAAATCATTGGGGGAAGTGTCAACAAAACGACTGTTCACGCCGGTGTGCAGAATGTATGAGACTGGTAATATACCACATGACTCTCGGAAAAAACATCATCCACACAATTCCGAAGACAGGAAGTACCGACAATTGCGGGAATTATCACACAATCTGCTTAATATCTCATGCATCCAAGTTGCTGACAGGAACAATGTACAAAAAATGAAAAAGACAACTCATTATTTTGTTGTATCTTTTCTGCTTCTGTTGTTCATGCAACTTTGCAATGTAAGTGTATTTTTGACTTGAAATCAGGATGTGAAATTGTTATTTAACCATCAGTTGCCTATTTCAGAAACCCTTTTCATTTTTAATATGCACCTTCCATTAATGGCTGTGGTACAAATATGTCCAGAACTTTGCATAGCCGAAATCGTCTTATTTCAGCTTCAAAGTAGTATATTATTCCAAGCGAGCCATTTCTGTCTCCAGTAACACATACTTTCTTTCGGAGAGTGGCGAAAACGTAAAAATGTGTAATACGAGGTGTGGCTAGAAAAAAACCGGACTAGTACTGGTGAAACAATAAAACGAATGCAATAAGGCTGAAAGTCGCGTGGCCTGTCACGTGACTCTCGCTCCGCCTACTGCTCGAGTTTCATCTGCCTCCTGCACTCAGTCTGCCCGTGTCGTCTGTTTTAAGTAGTTGACGTTTTGTCTGTGCGTCGGAAAATGTTGAGGTACAGAAATAACAGCGTGCTAACATCAAATTTTGTTTCAAACTAGGAAAATCTGCAAGTGAAACGTTTGTAATGTTACAACAAGTGTACGGCGATGATTGTTTATCGCGAACACAAGTGTTTGAGTGGTTTAAACGATTTAAAGATGGCTGCGAAGACACCAGTGATGACACTCGCACTGGCAGACCATTGTCAGCAAAAACTGATGCAAACATTGAAAAAATCGGTAAACTTTTTCGACAAGATCGCCGTTTAACAATCAGAGCAGTGTCTGAGTTAACAGGAGTTGACAAGGAAAGTGTTAGGTAGATTCTTCATGAAAGTTTCAACATGAACAAAGTGTGTTCAAAAATGGTTCCAAAGTGTCTCACAATTGAACAGAAGGAACGCCGAAAAATGATTTGTTCTGACATCCTGGAAAACATTGAAAGTGATCCCACCTTCTTACAAAATGTTATTACTTGCGATGAATCGTGGTTTTTTACTTACGATCCCGAAACTAAACGCCAATCGATGCATTGGAAAACTCCTGGTTCTCCACGACAAAAAAAAGCACGAATGTCAAAATCGAAATTCAAGGCAATGATGATTGTTTTTTTTTTTGACATCAAAGGGATTGTGCACATTGATTGGGTACCAGAGGGACAAACAGTGAATCAGCATTACTACATTAGCGTCCTGGCTACCCTACGTGAGCGAGTACGGAGAAAACGGAACGATTTGTGGAGAAAAAAGTCATGGATCCTTCACCAAGACAATGCCCCAGCTCACAGTGCGTTGTCAGTGAAGACGTTTTTGGCAAAACACAACATTCCCATCTTAGATCATCCACCCTACTCACCTGATTTGGCCCCCTGTGACTTTTTTCTTTTCCCTAAAGTCAAGTCAGCTTTGAAAGGAACTAGATTTGAGACTGTTGAAGCAGTAAAAGAAAAAGCGACGGAAGTAATGTATGGACTTACCGAAAATGATCTGCAGCATTGCTATGAACACTGTAAAATTCGTATGGAGCGGTGTAGAGACCGAGGAGGAGAGTACATTGAAGGAGATAACATGAAATTGTAAATAATTGTAAATAAATGTTTTTTCCAGCATCAGTCCGGTTTTTTTCTAGCCGCACCTCGTATAGCATAGGAGTTGAAATATATTACGAGAGCGTGCTGAAAAGATGCGCCTCCGTATTTTTATGTAAAAACCCTTAAATCTTTTTAAACAAAACAAACATTATTTACATTCTACAAGTTTATTCCTTAAGTCTACATATTTGTTTCTCAACACAGTCACCCTAGCGACGAGCACATTTCTCCCAGCGACATTTGTTGACACATAACTGTAATATGTTTGACTTGTTGACTAAATTGCGACCTCACCTCTGTTTGCACCACTTCATCACTGTCAAAGTGCAGACCTCTAAGGCATTCTTTTAAGTTTTGGAAACATCAAAATCAGATGGGGCCTAATCGGGATGATCAACTACAATAAGTTCAAACCGTCGCAGTGTTACAAATGTTGTAGCGCTCGTGCGTAGTCAGCCATCGTCATACTGAAGGAGAGGGCACTTCTCATGTCGACGAACTCTTTGAGATCGTTCCTTCACTTTTCTGAGTTTTCTATTTTTTTCACACACTGTCGCAGTTACGTTACACGCCATCATGTTACACACTACAGTTCGGAGTCCTCTAGCGGCAGGCTGCTGCAGCTTACGTCAGCGAGACGTGGAAGTCGACTGAGTAATATTCATGGTATGTAATACTTTAGTAGATACTGAGAACAGACTACAGCATTCTGAGGCATTACATTTACTCTGTTGTTAAACTCAAGTTTTTGTTTAGAATATTCCATAAAGAAATTTGTACAGCGATAAGGGAAAAAATTGTTTAAAAAGGGCATAGGAGGGTAATGGTCAGCGATTCCAACATAATTTTCCAGATAACAACATGTTGGGGATGCACCACTGCGGAGCAGCGGCCATAAAAAGGTAGCTAATTAGTGACGAGAGTGTGGAAGTTCATCCGGTAAGCGAGCGTATTTGTGTAAGAGCAGTTTTGAAAAACTATGCTGCTGCTGTTTTATGCTGTATTAGTTGTGCTGCACTGTACCTGTTACAATGTACTATACCGCGCCTGAACCACCAAGAAGAGGTATACAAAGAAGATGCTAGATGACATTCTCATTCCATACGGAGCAGCAACCAAAAAGTTCGATACAGGACAGTGAATAACAGTGAGAATTCTCGAATTTGATGAAGAAATACTCCACCATGAGAGGAACAGCTTTAGAACTCGTCAGCTTTGCCGGAATTTCCCCGAGGAAAGCCAGACACACAAAAATGGTTCAAATGGCTCTGAGTACTATGCGACTTAACTTCTGAGGTCATCAGTCGCCTAGAACTTAGAACTAATTAAACGTAACTAACCTAAGGACATCACACACATTCATGCCCGAGGCAGGATTCGAACCTGCGACCGTAGCGGTCGCTCGGTTCCAGACTGTACCGCCTAGAACCGCGTGGCCACTCCGGCCGGCAGACACACAAGGATCCCAGCTTTGAGAGTAAGTGATTATCCAAGGCGAGTTAATGATTCTGTCTGGACGTTAGGTTAACACAATAGTCCCAAATAGAGGTATTTTCCTTAAATATTTCTGTTTGTGTATGTAGCTACCTTTACTACAGGACCAATGTACACTGTCTGCAACCGTTATAGTGCTCCGATGAAAAACCCAGTTACCTTTAAGAACACTGACACCAGGAATGGTTGTGATTTGGAATTATAGCTGAAAACTTGACTGGACATTACATTCTACTTTCCCGATTAAATAGACATAACTATCTATAGTGTGTGCAACTGTAATTACCTGTATTATTGTTGGTCGAAAATATCGGATTTGGTTCAAAAATCAATCTCATTGTCGATAGTGATGTCTGTGACATACTGTAACGTCGATGTTAAAGACAAATAATCGACCTCCGATGTGGACAAAAATATCGGTCATACTTGTTACCGCTGAGGGGGATGGGGGTGGTATGGTAAGGGAAGGAGGAGAAGCAGGGGGTAGGGCTGTGGGAAGAAGGATCAATATTTTTGAATTCAGGCAGGAACACTGACTATTGTTTTGGATAAGTATGACTCATTCCTTTCATTATTCTTGCCTTCGTGGTGTGTAGTATGTAAGTGCCTTTTCCGCTTATGGTGCGTAAGTTACAATTAATCCACATAAATGTAAGTACTTACGTGATGGACGGACAGGAACCAGGCATGCAAGCAGGTATCTGGCTAGCCTCCCATAGCTCGCTCGCCCAGGTGCACACTTCCCCCACTGCCATACCAGGCAGTGTAATCTTGAACCGAGCGACGTGGTGCAGTGGTTAGCACACTGGACTCGCATCTGGGAGGACGACGCGTCCGGCCATTCTGATGTAGGTTTTCCATGATTTCCCTACATCGCTCCAGGAAAATGCCGGGATGGTTCCTTTGAAAGGGCACGGCCGACTTCCTTCGCCGTCCTTCCCTAATCCGATGAGACCGATGACCTCGCTGTTTGGTCTCGTTCCCCAAATAACCCAACCCAAAACTCTAATCTTGAAGAGGAGGTAGAGAGGGAAACTGAAATGCGCCACATTTAAAAGGCAATGCAGTCGGAATGCATACGATTTGATATCTAGTATTTCTCAACAGCAGACTTCACAAATTTTCGGTGCTATTTAATTATGTTTGGCGTGCTGAAGACATAATTTTTATCTGGTACAAAGTGTCTGCGTACAGACAGACGCAGACAGTATAACAGATATCCACACTCAGGTTGCCAGCGTAATAATTACTCGTTTGGATTCTTAATCGGAAAAAGCTTTTTACACTCATTTTATCACGATTGCATCCTCGTTATGGAGACATGTAAACTCTTCCTGACGAAAACAACTTAGAACTCCTGAGCAGTTTTAACATAAAGATGTTGTCTTTTAAATGGTAATTATAATGCAGATCAGTTATATCTGTACAGGCACGGTGGCACTTTCATCAGAAATGGCAAATAGTCTTTAAAATTGCTGCAAAACTGTTTTAAGACTGGCTGTTGCCTCAGACTGTTTACAAAAATATCCTTGTAATTCTTTAGAGGCTACAATGAATTCTTGAAACCTCGTATTTTCTTTAATACCAGTGGTCTTAGAGAACTAGATGATGCTTTTTGTCAAAATTTGTCCGTTCCAAATGGCGATTTTCTTTTTAAATGCATCCCCTAAAAATCAGAAATTAGTTGTTTCTCACTTTGTAGCGTTTTAATGTGAGTAGTGTGCAGCCAAGTCCACTTAAAATGCGAAGTCAACAATCCATACTTTTGGTTCAATTCCATCAAAAGCTGCTGCAAATGAAAGATGCGTGCGACTTCAGAAAATTTACTATTCGCTCCAGTAACTTCAGCATCTGTTCCATATCTGAAAATGTAGCACAAAGTGCTCCTATATTTACAGAACAATGAATACTATCTATCGAGCGCTGTAATTTTTTGATCTTTCGCCATCAGTTAAATCTTTAAATTCCTTCTGCATGTTGTTGTAATGTCGTTCCACTGCAAATTTGCAAAAACCGTGAATTATGCAACTTGTATTGTATAATAGATACTGAGAATTCTTATCCATCTCATCTATTCCTATTCATTATCAAAGGATTGTGGCATCGCTAGATTGCCTCTTTTTGTGCCAACAGCCATTGGATCTATGAACTTCCTTTTGTCCACAAACAAATTGCAGAACCAAATAATACTGACAAGGCGGCGGCTTTGTCGAGCTATAGAAAGTCTTGCTGAACAAAAAATGTCACATCCTAATGCTAAACGAAATGTCGTGGTGTACCTGGTACTTAAAAGAACAACCGAACGAAGCCGAGACATATGGAAACGTGGCCGTTTCGCACGCGGTGGTCAATGTTGACTTGTATAAAGTAAACCCAGTATATCCACAACTGAGATTTTTCAGATGTCACTTTAATTACAGGTCTCTAATTAGTTTATGCTTTTCATTTATCAACTTTGAAGATACTTAGTGTGCAGTCTTTGCCAAAATTAAAAATCATTACGGAGTAATACAGCAATCTTGGAATGTGATATCCTCTGGCGAGCATTGTAAGCGGTTATTGACAGTTCGTTTTTCATTTTGTAACATTTACGTTGTTACCAAACACACCATAGAAACGGAGGAGAATTGGGTGTTATGTTACATGTGGTAAAAAACAATTTATACCTGAATTATTCCCAAAATTACAATATGGTAACAAAAAACATAACAGTAGGCTAAAAGTTATAGGTTATATAATGTTAATTGTTGCTGTGTTTATTGATGACATATATAGTCTTAGATGTATTTTTAAGCTATGTTTTACACCATCCCGTGTGTTCATCATTTAACATCAGCATTAAAAGCGGCAATGTTTGCTGACGATTATTATCGACCATTTCTGCTTAGCCATCGATGATGGAATCAGTATTAGCATTAATGATTTGTTAAAATTCCACATCCCTAATTAGAATCACGTCTAGGCATACGCCAAAGGAAGTAGGGAATAGGGCGGGAAGATTCGGAATCGGGTCACTCTAATGGAAGGACTGGGTTTCCCACATAACTGCTCCACAAATCATCATCTTTTACTAAAGTCAAAAGAGTAATGAAAACAAGCAACAGTACAACTGAGTGAGCAGACTTCAGAAAATTGACTTCTAAAGAACTGTCCGATTTTGAGCCCCCAGTCATTAACTATACGCCAAAAGTACGAATTTAAAAACAATTAACAGTCCCTGAATATTTACCTACAGTTAAATAAAATTCTCTGATCTGATTTTAAGCAAATGATTTTTAAATATTTGTTATTAGTCATGAACACACTGTCATTCAGCAGACAAGAAAACGCCGAATTAAAAAGAAACTATTAACACTCACTGAATAAGCAGCTACGGTTAGCCGAAGTTCACTGATCAGATTTTAAGCAAGTGACTTCTAAACAGCTGCTATTAATTATGAATCACTGTCATTCATTAGACATCAAAATACAGATTTTTTTTTAAAAAACGATTGACCGTCACTAAGTAGACAGCAACAGTTAGCCAAAATTCACTGATTAGAATTTAAGCAAACGACTTATAAACGGCTACTATTAATTCTGTGCCCACTGTCATTCAGTATGCAGCAAAATACAAGATTCTAGAAGCAATTGGCAGTCAATGGATAAGCAACTACAGTTAGCCAATACTCCAAAATATCATGCCCACTAACGAAAACCGCTTTGCAATGCAGGCGATAACTCATAGCGAAACGCAGGCTCGTCGCCTTCACTGGAGTCGATTCGTTCAACTCCTGTACTGTCCAAAATTCCAAACCTCTTGCACCTCTGGTCGACTCGATCCGCACAGCACACAATCACCGCCCAAAACTTTCCTGCTATGCGGTTTTTGTCCTCTCCGGTGGCGCCACTGGCGTACTTTTACAGTTATCCAGACAAAGATCGTCAACAACGGGCGTAATCAATAGAAGGCCCAGCCTGCACTGCTGAACTTCATCCGCTGAAACTGAAAGACGCCCTGCCAAAGGCAGAAGGTACAGATGGGGCTATCTACCCTCGACTAACATGTACTGTAGAGTCCTCCTGTTCAATTCATTATGGACCAAGAAATTAATTGGACTCAGAATTCTTAAAATTTTACATTGCCCTATAAAACAGTTTATTAGAAGGCGTTGCTCTAGCGCGGCTCCGACGTTAAACCTACAGACAAACACGTGATCTCTGACCATCCTTTGAAATCGCGCCTCCTACAGTTGCATATACACACCTGACGCTTATGCGGGAGCTCAGTAATGCATCTCGCTCTTCCCCAGTTATACTGGAAGTTTTGGAGATTGACGCACTCAGGGTGCAGCTCGTCAGTGGTCCGAAGATTACTCAATGGAGAATTAATTGGATAGGCCAGTATTAATGAGGCCAGAGTGAACTTGATGGCGTCAAGCTGAGCAGTATTTAAGGCAAGATTTAATCGCGGGATAGAGAGGTTCCGACTTAGGAATTATTATCAATACAGCCTTCAAATTCCTATAAATGTTCTCAGCAAAGTACAGCTGGGGGTAGTAAGGACTAGTGGCAACATGCCTTACACCTTGGTCGATATAAGATCTTCGGAATTCCCTAGACATAAACGGTTGAGCACGGTCACTCAATGGGGTGCTTCGTGATCCAAAGACAGCGAACGTTTTGCTAGAATGCTGTACAGATTGGCCTCTACTGGCCTACAGATTGGCCTCTATATCTACATGGATACTCTGCAAATCACATTTAAGTGACTCTTGGATGGGAATTAACCAGCTAAGGCGGGAAAACACGTCCCCCACTATCAATAGTCCAACCCCCCTACCCACCTGGGTATGTGGAACGGCTCCTCGTAGATAGTCCACAAAGAGATGGTCCATTGGTCTGCTCTCATTAAACTCGAGAAGACCGTTGAGTGAGTTATAATTGCGTTTCCCTTGCTTCCATAACTGACATCCCTACCCACTAACCAACTTAAATCCTTACTCATAAACAGCCAACCCACATGTTGTCTAATTTTGTGCCAATTTCTTACGGAAACCGAACTGACTGCCCACCACCAAGCTATGAAAATACCCAAAAACGGTGGGAACCAGTACCTGAGGCAAACAAATTTTGAATGTGAGGTCGCCCTTCCCCTTTTGACAAGCAATATCTTTATTAACAGCGTACCCGTCTACGTCCTCGTCACTGAAAAGCCTTATTTTTGTTTGGAAAATACGAGAAACTTCTTCCTATCTCTCCCTAAGACCGCAAAAAGAGTTCAGAACTTCAGCCAACACAGCTCCACACAAGGCAAGTTGGCCGCCATCCTCCACATAATACGGGGAATGGGAATCTTCATACATGTGATTTAAGGCTTCAGCCACGCTGTTGCCTCGACCTCTGGTATTACGAACTTTAAAAAGAAATGCGTACATGCGGACTGCCTAACGAGCAACCCTACCAGTTTTTCTGGGGCGGGCAGTACCTAGCTCAACACTTGATTATCAGTTTCGAGTACAAAGTTCCCATGCTGTAGGTAGAAAGACTTCCCCAAGACGAAGAGAACTGCTAAAGCTTCCCACTCGTACACCGAATATTTTAATTCAACGGAAGATAAGAAGCGCGAAAGCGTAGGTGACGGAACTGAGCTCCTCACGATGTTCTTGGAGGAATACCGCCGCTACCCCAGAATTGGAATCGTCGGGTCTAGACAATAAAGAGCTTGCCGAATTGCAGGATAAGTAACACAGGAGGGTTGCGGAGGCGGCCTTTAATTGCCCCAAAAGGAAGCCTGATGAACCTCCCCACAAAGGCAGGGCTCGCCTTTCTTGGCAAAGTTATTCAACGGTGCCACAAATTGTGCGAAATTAGGAACAAATTTCCGAAAGAAATTCACAATTCTAATAAATCTGGCATGTCCCTTCTTGCTTTTTTTTTGGGGGGGGGGAGGGGACAGGAGGTTGGAATGGGGAGAAAAGTCGTGCAAGGAACGTGTCCAGTTCTGATCAGTGCTGACTACTTGAAACAGAACCAAAAAAAGACCCAAAAAGGATGTACAAGGCGAGCCTAGATAATGTTGGAAAGCTTGACAGTAAGCCTGGCATTCCTAAGACCTAAAAAAACTTCTTCGAAGTGGTCCAAATGCCCCACGAATGTGTAAACCGCCATATCATGAAGATAGATATGAGCGGATTTGGACTTAAGAGCTCTCAAAACATGGTCCAAAAGACGAGACAACAAGGCCACGCTCGTAGAAAGTTCGAAAGGAACCCGATTAAACTCGTAAAGATTCCAGTCAGTACAAAAGGCAGTTAATGGTTACGGATCTTTGGTCAAGGGTATCTGATGGTAGGTTTGATTGAGGTCCCATTCAGAGAACCAAAGTGCTCCTGTGAACTAGATGAAGCAGTTGTGAAGGTGAGGCAGTGGAATTGATTCCAAGACGACCTTCTAGTTGAGTGCCCTCTAATCGATGACTGGCCAATAATCGCCACTCTCTCCTTTAGGAACAAGAAAAATGTCTGAAGCGAAGGGAGAAGCCGAAGTTCTAATCACACCATGCAAAATCTTCATCTTGGGGTGGGAATAACCTATAAGGCACCTGACGAACAGGAGTATCGTCAACCAAGCGAATCTTGTATCGTATCTTACTAGCGATACCTAATTTATTAGTGAGAACATTGGGAAATCGGGATAACAAGCTCAACAGTTGCCTAGACTCGCCGGGTTTCGAATGATCAGTGGCAAACTAAGACGACCCCTACCGCACATTAGTAATCACTTGAAAGCGCCGACATGGGAAGAATGCTGACCTTTCATTAGGCAAAATTTGAAATAAAAGGTGCGAGCTTGTTGGTCAAGAACCAGACTGGTACGCTCAATGAAATCACAGTCCAATATCAAGTTAACTGACAAATTCTTAGCAACGACAAAATTGGCAGGTCATGTAAAATACAGTATGCCTAAATTTCCCTGAAACTCACGTACCAAAGGTGTCCATTGACGACATGACGTCTCTGCGATGAGGTGCACAGACCAGGAATTCTGAGTAAAATTCCAAATTAGAGATACCAATTATAATGAAGTGGTGAAGCATAACTCCCAGAATCCAAAAGAGCGTATACAGGTTCATTATTCACACACAAGGAAGCATCAAAGTTCTCATTTCTCTAATGCGGGAGCAAATCAAATGGTTCAAATGGCTCTGAGCACTATGGGGCTTAACATCTGTGGTCATCAGTCCCCTAGAACTTAGAACTACTTAAACCTAACTAACCTAATGACATCACATACATCCATGCCCGAGGCAGGATTCGAACCTTCGACCGTAGCGGTCACGTGGTTCCAGACTGAAGCGCCTAGAACCGCACGGCCACACCGGCCGGCGAGCAAATCTTAACAGAAAGACAGCTACCTCTTCATCCCCTTGTTCTACGCCATCAGATGCTCAGACGCGTGTCCTGCTTCACCAGACATGACCACACAAAATGTCTACAGCCACCACGGCTGAAGTAGATCTTAGGCTTCACCTTACCGAGAGCCAAGAACGCAGCCTCCTGCTGGTTGCCCCGAGATGGGGTAACAAGACGACCGCACGTCTCCCGTTGCCTATCAGCAAATTTTAAGCCTTCCATCTCGGCAACCAAGGTATCTAATTCCACGAAGGTGGTAGGTTTCCTAGAAAAAGCCACACATAACTGATCCTCAGACTTCATACCTCCTATCTAATATGGTCTTAATCACATCTCCTTCAACAATCTGCAACCCCAGAGATAGCACAGCAGGGTGGATATCCTCACTGTATCTAGGCAAGGTCTAATGCTGGTATTGCACGTTCCAGAAGTGCTTGTGCTCCAATTCATGCCTGATTCGGGGTGACAACTTCAGCTGAATAACGCGCTTTCCCAAATCGCGAAGAGATCCTTCACTCTGCGTAATTTCAGAAAAAATCTTGTTTAAAATCGTGCGAACGGATAAAGAAGCTGAAGAACAGTGGTGCATGAATTCCCAATGCATCAGCATGAAATTCAGACCGAACCGTTAATCATAACACAGCTTCAACCTGTTCAATCTGCTCAATAGGAAGCGTGATAGTCACTTGCAGTAGATGAGGTTTGACAACCTAGAAAAAGTATTAGAGGAGATCACGCTAACTGACCTCTAATTTCCTTTCCACTCTCCTGACTGCGTGTATTATCACCTACACCATTCCTCTCGCCTGCACTAGTTAGGATATCTAATTCGAGGAGACTCAAATCTACCCTTAGCTCCCCAAATTGACTAATTACGCTATCAATGATAGCACTTTCCCCGGCCTTCAGGGATGCCTGCATTAAATCGCCACGACGAGTCACCCATTGTGTGGCCTTTGCTTGAATCCTGTACTCTTGTTTGTGGGTAGGTTGATTGTCCTGTGAGAAGTTCATACTCGTATTTTCCCGGAGCCCTGCCGGCGCCGCCGAACCGCCGCTGAGCCCAGCACCTACATCAGCAGTAGCGCCGAGGCTGAGGTCCAAGGCTTACCTCACTGCGCTGCGCACAACAGCAGCCACTTGAAGCACTGCACGCTTGCCTGACTGCTGCCTAACTCGTGCAAAAGGTGGTTTTCTTTGAGGCAGCATATAACTGGGCATAGCCTGGCTTTCATGCTGACGATTGCTACATGGAAAACAGTATGTAATTAACCAAATACACTTTATAGTTAAGACGAGTAATTTAGTAACTAGAATGCTGTTGCAAGAAGGGAAGAATAGCCAGATAGCCACTACATCTCCCAAGGCCCCCCCCCCCCCCCTCTCACATGCGTCTTTTCAGAGAAGGGAAAATAAACATGCTCTTGGTTCCAGTTGGTAATTAGGAATTCGTGTGTGAAGATTTGGGATAAGGTCAGCCCAAGGCAACTGCTTCAGCGTTCATCATCTTTTGCACGTAACTTGCATTTATTAGTGTCAAATGAATATTAAAAACAGAATGAACAGTAAGAATGACTGAGCTGAATTCAGGAAAATTACTTTTAAATACCTGCCACCAAATATGAGCCACTAGCCACTAACTAGACTGCAAAATTACAGAATTTTTAGAACAGTTAACTACAGTTAGAAAAGTTACCTCAGCAGTTTTTTTTAACTAAACGACCTTTTAACAGCTGTCATTAATTATGAACTCGCTGTCAGTCACTAGAGAGCAAAATAACATAAATTTAAAGACAGTTACCCAAAATTTCGTGATCAGATTGTAAGCAAATGATTTTTAATAAGCTGTTATTATTTATGAACCTACTGTCATTCAGTAGACAACAAGCAATCACTAAATAAGCTGCTACAGTTAGTTAAAATTCACTGATCAGATTTTAGGAAAATAATTTTCAAACAGCTGCTGTGGTGGTTGCATAAACTCCACCCAGGTGGTTGGTGAGGGAGAGCGAAGGGAAATGACAAGCACAGAAGTTACTTAACTTGGACGGGATGGTCGCCGTCCTTTCACTCCTCTATCCTGAAAGAACCCAGACTGTCTCCACTAGCATCAAATCGGCCAAATAACCTCCAAGTGTCTGGTATGTTTTCCAAAATACCACACCCACTCATGGAATCCGCTTTGCAGTGCAGAAGATAACCGACAGTCAAAACCAGGCTCGGCACCTTCACAAGAGCCGATTCGTTCTCTCGTGTATCATCCAAAACTCCACACCTCTTGCGCCCCTGACCGACTCGCTCCGCATACCACACTATCACTGCCCGAAACCGTCCTGCTACGTGGTTTTTGTCACCACTGATGACGCCACCGGCGTACCTCCAAAGTTATCGAGACAAAGATCGTCAACGAGGGGCGAAATCGGTAGAAGGGTGAGCCTGCACGGCTTGCTCTCGGCATACTCCACACTTACTAATCTACTCAACGCATGGGAATGAAAGCTTGTTCACGATCTCTCTACATTAGCAAGCTGGATTCGCCACAGAACATTGCCCCCTTCAGTAACCCATATCGACTACCTTACTGCAGTGTTATTTCAGCTGTGCAGCTTAACTTAACGAATTAATGGCTGATTTAATAGTCTAGCTTCACCCATAAAAGTTATAGAAAATTTGCGTCTAACATAATCTCCCATGGAAAGAAATTTAAAGTTCTCGTGGCTTTAGCCAATCAAATAAAACCACTGGCTCCAGCGAATGTGAAAAATTTCTGTCGCTGTTTAGTACAACAGGTGTTAACTGGGACAAGCTACATTAAATGCACAAACTTCGACACTCATGTTGGTGAGTTGCTGTCGTTTTACAGCCTTACGTTCTGAAGAGCACAGCACATTTGTACTCATGGTTACCCAGAAAATTCTGTTCCATACTATGTATGCTTCCACCTTATTAATGGGTTTATTTTCTCCACTCTGTGCGTAGGCGGCAGCTGTCGAAGACAAGGGCTATTTGCTACATTTTATGGAAACTGCTGGGTGAGGAAAGCAGCATGGTAACGCAGCGTGGGATTTGCGGCACTTCAGTTAAAGGCAACGCTCATCTCCCAGACTATAACCTAGTGCTGCGAGTGTTGGACGCCAGATATAAACCATCGATCCAGCCTTGATAGTTATGAAACACAGTCCTATAATTGAATTTCTTCTCTTTATGCGTGCGCAGCTAACGCAACGGGTTTAGGTGGTGTGCGTAGAGAGAGAGAGAGAGAGAGAGATGGAGGAAGGGAGAAGCAGTGTGTGTGTGTGGAGGGGGGGGGGGGGGGGGGGGTCTGGCTGTGTTGTCGTAAGCGTATTCGCACTGCAGCAGTACGCCTCTAGCTGCCAACGCAGCCGATACAATCTTCATCGCACGTTCCATCTATCGTTTCGCGTTTAACACCGATGAGCTGTGGCGCTGTGCAGCCATTGGTTAAAGCTTAGTACCCGGACATATGGTCGTTGAAAGCTGTGACGTCATGCATGATGGAGTCCCTACATTCAGCATAGGCTTGTGAGGAATGGTGGTTACTCAGCTGTGATACAAATTTACTGTACGTTGCATTCCTCGAAACGAGGAACGTCTAAAATGCCGTAAACACATTACACGACGAGTAAACGGCAATTAGTCGATTTTTTCCTGGATTTATTGCATGAAGCAAGAATGGGATTTCCAAATACTTACCTGCACATCAAGGTAAAACATCTTTTCGGTGTATCTGTCACGTCATAGACCAAATTACTGACATCACTGAATAATTTAGACGTGCCTCGGTCTCAGTATTTCCCAGCTTGCTGAGCTCACCTGGTCCATACAAGCGAGCAAACGTTGCTGGATGTGGCTCAGCTTCAAGTTTCCTAACTCATTATGTGTGGCGGCTACAGGGTAAATATGTTAAACATTAAACTTAACACTTGGTCCCGCTTAGACTTTGAATTTGTTGAAGGCTAAATCCACGTTCCCTCAATTACTGCCGCATTTATTTTCTCGACGTGAGTGGCCACTTTTGGTCTTAGAGACCACTGTCAAGTGATGCAGACAAGCAGCGAAATTAATCACCTCTGATAATCCGAATATTTCTATTAGGTGTTCATAACACGTAACAGTTCACAACGCAAACAGACGAGTAAAAGTAGAAACAATATCCCCTTGTGGTGTTTATTCGAGCTTTTCCAATTGCCATGGGGCAAATAGCTGGGGCATCTGTTGCGGGAGAGAGAGACAGTGAGCACACTGACAGCATAGCAAAGTGTTCCTCTTTCTCTCTCTCTCTCTCTCTCTCTCTCTCTCTCTCTCTCTCTCTCTCTCTCTCTTTGCAGAAAACACTACTTGATGCACTTTACTTGTTACGTGCATCCTCTTTATTAACTGGAATGTTCTGCCATACAGCTCGTTGCACTCCAGATACACTGACAGGAGTTGTTACGCAATGAGCACCTTGACAGGATGCTACCAAAAATAAACTATGTGATCAGAAGTATCAGACACCCCAAAAAATACACGTTTTTCATATTAGGTGCATTGTGCTGCCACCTGCTGCCAGGTACTCCATTTTAGCGACCTCAGTAGTCAGTAGACATCGTGAGAGAGCAGAATGAGGCGCTTCGCGAAACTCACGGGCTTCGAACGTGGTCAAGTGACTGGGTGTCACTTGTGTCATACGTCTGTACGCGAGACTTCCACACTTCTACTCATCCTTAGGTCCACCGTTACTATGTGATAGCGAAGTGAAAATGTGAAGGGATACGTGCAGCACACAAGCGTACAGGTCGACCTCGTCTGTTGACTGACAGAGACCGCCGACAGTTGAAGAGTGTCGTAATGTGTAGTTGGCGGACATCTGTCCAGTCCATTACACAGGAATTCCAAACTGCATAAGGGTCCACTGCAAGTACTATGACAGGCGGAAGGTGAGAAAACGCGGATTTCATGGTCGAGCGGCTCCTCATAGGCCACACATCACGCCAGTAAATGCCGAACGACGCATCGCTTGGTGTAACGAGCGTAAACATTGGACGATTGAACAGTGGAAAAACTTTGTGTGGAGTGGCGAATCACGGTACCCAATTTGGCGATCCGATGGCGGGGTGTGGGTATGGCGAAAGCCCGGTGAACGTCATCTGCCAGCGTGTGCAGTGCCAATAGTAAAATTCGAATGCGGTAGTGTATGAAGTGGTCGTGTTTTTCATGGAGGGGGCGAAAGCACGGTGAACGTCATCTGCCAGCGTGTGCAGTGCCAACAGTAAAATTCGGAGGCGGTAGTGTATGGTGTGGTCGTGTTTTTCATAGAGGGGGATTGCACCCTTTGTTGTTTTGCCTGGCACTATCACATCACAGGCCTACAGTGATGTCTTAAGCACCTTCTAGCTTCCCACTGTTCAAGAGCAATTCGGGAATGGTGGATTGCATCTTTCAACACGATTGAGTACCTGTTCATAACGCACGGCCGGTGGCGCCGAGGTTTCACGACAATAACGGACTGGCCTGCACAAAGTCCTGACCTGAATCCTATAGAATACCTTTGGGAAGTTTTGGAACGCCGACTTCGTGCCACGCCTCAACGACCGACATTGATACGTCTCCTTAGTGCAGCACTCCGTGAAGAATGGGCTGCCATTCCCCAAGAAACCTTCCATCACCTGATTGAACGTATACCAGCGAAAGTGAAAGCTGTCATCAAGGCTAAGGGTGGGCCAACACCATATTTAATTCCAGCGTTACCGATGGAGGGTGCCACGAACATCTAAGTCATTTTCAGCCCGGCGTCCGGATACCTTTGGTCACATGGTGTATGCATACCTCCGGGGTACGCTAGTCAACATTTCAGTCCTATGCAGGCTTACCTTCAGTTGAGTAAGTAGCCATTCCTACAGATTAAGAATAGTATTGTTACACGAGAACTTTCGGAAAGTAAGGTCCCATCGTTCGAGAAATGGAAACTACAGAAACTGACTGCTACGCCTCTCAGCTACTTCTCAACACAGTCACCGCGAGAATTTAGACATTTATCATATCGCTAACCCAATGGAATATCCTCGTCATAGAACACGGCTGCCTATGCATTCCGCCACTTCTCTGCGCTGGCCGGCAGTACGTTTTCTGTAACAAAAAATTGACTTTATAGCCAGTGGTTCATGTGAGTAGAGATGAACATCAGAGGGAGCCAAATCCGGGCTGAATGATGCGTGATCAAATAGTTCACATAGAAAACTCTGTAGGGGTGTCCTCCTTGTCCCTGCAGTATGTGGTCGGGAATTGTCATGAAGAAGGATGTGATAACAGGTAGATTATTTGGGGCTGCTGGAAATCAGAGACAACCTTACAGTGGGCACCCATACTTGGCGGTACACACAATTGTTCTAGACATCTTTAATGCTCAGCGTCTGCTTAGAACTGAAAAGAGCAACGTAACGTGATCGACAGGCATACTAGAGACAGTTTTCAATACACCTGTGTATCAATGTAACTTTATAATTGGAGATCGCAACACAATATGGCCATAGAACTTGCACGTACGCTTTATCACTGAAATAAGGGCCTCGGGAGCGTCATACTGACAGTTCACCCTGACAGCTGTACTGAAATGTTTGAAGAACACATTCCTTCCTGAAAGACTTCGCTGAGAGGAAAGCATGAGAATATTCGGTTAGTTATGACTGACAAATGACTGAAATCGTGGCACAGGCCACACGCAGAGTGGCACCACGAAACGCCAGGAGCAGGTTAATGGAAACAGCGTTCAGGTGTCGAGTTGTCATGTGTTGTTTGCGTCTGACAAACGACCACTGACAACAGAAACTTACATGGTGTAGAATCAGAATCAACTGAGACACTGAGTGTGTTGTAACCATGCGAAACTACTTTCGTCTGGCCACAGCTGTGAGTTCTTTGATTGTTTGTTGAGGTGGCTCATGAAATTAGAACACATACTAGTTCTCTTTATTATATAAATAAGTGAAAGACTGGCTTCTTTGGGACGGGATTGCTTCCTAAATTATAACAGTTACTATTAAAGCATCACTTGATGAGCAGATTATCAATCTGTTCTCTTGCAGTACAGTGTTCCACATATAAATGAATAAATCCATCAGAAACTTTAACCACCATGTTGATCCTTTATGATGATGTTCACCACTGTAGCTGAGATCTCGAACTGGGGCAGAGCTCTTGCTGGCTCAATACGATATTGACCTAAAGCATGAGAGCGCTGCAATGTTGAGAGGGAAGGTGTGGTTTCTAGGGGTGTCTCCTATACGTTGTTGTGGATTTCAGGGAGTTCTCGCTGATGTCTGTGGTATCGATTCCTGATGCCAGCTTTCGTGTGGCAACGCGAACTCTGTACGATACCACAGAATAGGTTTCTGCACGTACAATCATGGGTCTTACTTCTGTTTGTGGCGGACGGACCGACGCCAACGTGTCCCTATGCGATCTAGTAATAGGTCACAGAAAGAAGAAAATTTCGAGACGTGTACCTCTCGCAGTCCTGGAGTCACTATGAGAAGAGCTGTTTGATGTGGCAACAGGACTAATTGGGCAATTTTTGAAGGAAGCAAAATGCCCGTCAGTATGAGGTATCTACAGTAAATCCTGTTGACAGTGTTCCAAATGGTATATTCATCAAGGAGAATAAAAGACTTACTCTCCGTTTCACACCACAAGTGCCTTGAGAAATCTACTGATCCCTCATTGACCTCTCTGGTGTCCAGCGTTATTACTCACAGAGCTTGTTTGGAATGTGATGGTAAGACAGATACTTTCGTGCCAGCGTGCAGCCATCATTCCTCCTGACCTTGTAATCAAGACAAGCAGTTTCTCAAAATGACATCTGGAGAGTGTTTGCTTCTATTTTAAAAAGAATACTGGAGTGTATTCGTGCACTTGGGGATCACACCACTTAATGGACAGACATGAGATGGCAATTATCTTATTGTCATATTTTCACACCCACCTGGACTGGTGCAAGCATTGGCACACCGCTTCCAGGATACAGGCAGGTGCCGGCGAATTAATGACGAAGGTCGGTTTGCCAGACAGCGTGGATTCATCTTTTAGGCGGTTTACAACATCTGAATACGTCATTGGTGGTTTGGTGCCCATGTCCCATCACAGATACACAATTCGCAATCGTTTCGAAAAACGATCTCACATTTCCACATGGAATAGCATTACATGCATACGGATGGGATTGGAAAAATTCCGTACCGGACCGGTGGGGTGGGGGTGGTCGTGGGACGTGGAGGATGGGGCCGATGAGTGCCGACAGGCGAGAATCCGGCTTCATTCTACCACTAACATTGCTAAATACAGATTAAAGGACGCACTTGTGAAGACACACCATAAAGCCAGGAACAAATCATAATTATGTGTTTTGATTAGACAATGTACAATGATTAACCAATTGTCTCTTTTATAAAGCTTTTATGAACGATACTGTATCAGTTGCACTACTTTTATTGTCGACTAGTTTTAACCCATACAGGTTCATTTTCAAGCCTAGCCTGGTCTAAATAATGAACATCACAGTGGCAACATATGCTTTATAAAGTGTTTGCAGAATGAATGTCACAGTCCACACTTGCCTCATAGCAAGCGAAAAGCAAATTTGCTAAGCGACACGTGTGTATTGCGACATTCCTTCTGCAAACACTTTATAAAGCGTATGTCGCCACTTTGATGTTCATTATTAAGACCAGACACAGTCAGTGTAACCTAAGTAGGCTAGGCTTCAAAATGAACCTGTAAGGTTCGAAACTAATATCTTCATATAAGCACTGCAATTGTGGATAGAATAGTTAATAAACGGTAATAAAGGTGCTGGTTCCCTGTAAACAAAACGTTGAATTTGAAAAAAAAATTATTTGTGTTTCTTCTTTTAATACAAATGTGACTTATGAATGAATGTATTTTTTATGTGAAATTGTTAGTGAAAACGTTCTTATTTTGGAAATTTGTACTATGTCCAGTAGATTAGAACTTCAGAAGCATGGAGACCAGTCCAGAACGTAATCACACTACAGCCATAGACCGCCAGAAGATAAACGCTCTTACATACACAGCAACATTCAGCAGAAGCCCCCATCGATTTCCACGAGCCATGGGCTGAGTCTGGAACGGTGAGCAACTGCTACGTGGCAACAGCCGGAACCTGGCCAACGGCTCCTGTTCCAGAAGTTTCAAAGCGACACTTATCCCCCCAGGTTCAACCCGACATCGTCGGTACAACTGGAAAATACTGTGTCACAAAGACCCATACATAAGTCTCAGGAGGTGATTTGAATATTCTCTTATAAAATCTAGGTTCATTTTGATTTTATGCGCAAAACTACGTTTTTTTACTTTTTTTACGACCACCGCTTCTGTTTTTCAGACGTGTGTGAAATGGTTCGAATCTTACCACAAAAAGAAGAAAAATACATGTAATTTATGGTCGTCCTGTTGCTTTGTCAATGCTTTATCTGTTACCACGCTAAAATGCACATAAAATGCAAGTAACATCCGGTTTCATGGGATTCACGCATTCTGAGACGGTTTAAAATGATGCGTATAACAATAAAAATGTATTCTTACAATGATTATAAGAAGTGTTTGCCAAAATTTTCCATCTTTTGGGTTTTATGTGAAGAAAATCACGATTTTTCACATGAAAATGTGTTTCGCAGAAATACGCTGCATTTTAAGTGCTTCTCCTTGGATATAATGAAAAACAACGTGTTATCACTGTTGATCATCATTTCATTGTGTATACATTGAATATTTTATTCACCGATGGCTTAAAGCATCGAAAAACCTTTTGATGTGGAAGACAATGCGTGTACCAAACAAGACTTGTGCCCAGTCCTGTGCAAAATGTTGTATTGTTTTATCGACCATGTGAAGCTTTATCAGTGACCACACAAGAAAATTAACCTAACACAAAAACTGCAATAAAAATAAATTTCAGATAAAAGATCACCTCATTTCTAATCAATAGAAAACTTTTTACTGCGCTCTCTCCTAAAACTACTGTGCTATCTTGCAGAAAATTTACTTTCAGACAAAACAAGCTTAGGTTTGTCAGATTTAGTATTGGGATGAAAAGTTGATAGAATTTTGTCATGCATACATTCTTTGACAATTTTTCTGCTTCTTTCATCCAATCATACTCATATTTGATTCGGACTGGTTGTTGCAACATTATACACAATAATTATTCACCTGAGTTTTTGAAGCACATGTTTCTTAATTTTCTATTCTTATTAATGCATACTGTAAATGAATGGTTTCAATATTCTACTGGTTACGGAATGAAAATTTCACTCTGTAGCGGAGGATGCGCTGATATGAAACTTCCTGGCAATTTAAAACTATGTGCCGGACCGAGACTCCAACTCGGGACGTTTGCCTTCCGCTGGCAAGTGCTCTACCAACCGAGCTACCCAAGCCCGACTCACAGCCCGTCCTCACAGCTTTACTTCCGCCAGTACCTCGTCTCCTACCTTCCAAACTTAACGGAAGTTCTCCTGCGACTTTGCAGAACTAGTACTCCTGAAAGAAAGGATATTGCGGAGACATGGCTTAGCCACAGCCTGGGGGGTGTTCCCAGAACGATTTTTTACTATGCAAAGTGTTCAATATAGTAAGGTGTTAAGTAATTCTATTTATGTAATATGGTTGTCTTGTAAATTTATCTATGTAATATAAATTATTTACCCATATCATTATCCTAACTTCATACAGTATTTAATATTTTGTTGGGTATCATGTTTATGTTTGTTTTTATATTGTGCACTGTATTAAGTGTTTCTGGTTACTTTTCATATGTTTGTGTGTACAGTCTCAAGCATGTATGGATAAAATGTGTGAAATTGTATAAGAGAAAAACTAAAGAAATAAAAAAATTAAACAAAATTAAATAGAATTAAAAACTATGAAGCAAAAAGAAAATACAATAAAATAACAGAAAATAAAACAAATAAAAATGAAAGAAAAAGCCTCCCACGGGCATGTGACCTTGACTTGGTGGTGAAGCTTGAGTGTTTTGAGGAGACAGTAGACTATACTGGGCAGGTTCAACGATGTCAAACAGGTAGTTGTAGAGGAGCAAGTATAACAATACCCAAATCGAAAGAAAGTAAAGTCTGTACCTGAGCACTTGCTGCTCCCGAGTCAACTAAAATCTACATTGGTTGTCAAGCTATGTGGGTGTAATGTCAAAATTATGGCAGAGTAAAAGTTGGGAACCAGAATGAATAACGCCCCTATCATAGCACAGCTGAAAGCAAGGGGAAACTACAGCCGTAATTTTGCCCGAGGGCATGCAGCTTTACTGTATGGTTAAATGATGATGGCGTCCTCATGGGTAAAATATTCCGGAGGTAAAATAGTCCCCCATTCGGATCTCCGGTCGGGGACTACTCAGGAGGACGTTGTTATCAGGAGAAAGGATACTGGCGTTCTACGGATCGGAGCGTGGAATGTCAAGTCCCTTAATCGGGCAGGTAGGTCAGAAAATTTAAAAAAGGAAATGCATAGGTTAAAGTTAGATATAGTGGGAATTAGTGAAGTTCGGTGGCAGGAGGAACTAGACTTCTGGTCAGGTGAATACAGGGTTATAAATACAAAATCAAATAGGGATAATGCAGGAGAAGCTTTAATAATGAATAGGAAAATAGGAATGCGGGTAAGCTACTACAAGCAGCATAGTGAACGCATTATTGTGGCCAAGATATATACGACGCCAACGCCTACCATAGTAGTACGAGTTTATATGTAAACTACCTCCGCAGATGACGAAGATATTGACGAAATGTATAATGAGATAAAAGAAATTATTCAGATAGTGAAGGGAGGCGAAAATTTAATAGTCATGGGTGACTGGAATTCGATAGTAGGAAAAGGGAGAGAAGGAAATGTAGTAGGTGAATATGGATTGGGGGGAAGAAATGAAGCCGTCTGGTACAATTATGCACAGAGCATAATTTAATCATATCTAACACTTGGTTCAAGAATCATGATAGAAGGTTGTATATATGGAAGAACCCTGGCTATACTAGAAGGTATCAGATAGATTATATAACGATAAGACAGAGATTAAGGAACCAGGTTTTAAATTGTAAGACATTTCCAGCGGCAGATGTGGACTCTGACCACAATCTATTGGTTATGAACTGTAGATTAAAACTGAAGAAAATGCAAAAAGGTGGGAATTTGAGGAGATGGGATCTGAAGAAACTGAAAGAACGAAAGGTTGTAGAGGGCTTCAGGGAGAGCATCAGGGAACGATTGACAAGAATGGGGAAAAGATATACAGTAGAAGAAGAATGGGTAGCTTTGAGAGACGAAATAGTGAAGGTAGCAGAGGATCAAGTAGGTAAAAGGACGAGGGCTAACAGAAATCCTTGGCTAACAGAAGAGACATTGAATTTAACTGATGAAAGGGGAAAATATAAAAATGCAGTAAATGAAGCAGGCAAAAAGGAATACAAACGTCTCAAAAATGAGATCGACAGGAAGTGCAAAATGGCTAAGCAGGGATGGCCAGAGGACAAATGTAAGGATGTAGAGGCACGTCTCACTAGGGGTAAGATAGATACTGCCTAAGGAAACTTAAAGAGACCTTTGGAGGAAAGAGATGAATATCAAGAGCTCAGATGGAAACCCAGTTCTAAGCAAAGAAGGGAAAGCAGAAACATAGAAGGAGAATATAGAGGGTCTATATAAGGTCGATGGTCTTGAGGACAATATTATGGAAATGGAAGAGGATGTAAATGAAGATGAAATGGGAGATATGATACTGCGTGAAGAGTTTGACAGAGCACTGAAAGACCTAAGTCGAAACAAGGCCCCAGGAGCAGACAATATTCTATTAGAACTACAAACAGCCTTGGGAGAGCCAGTCCTGACAAAACTCTACTGTCTGGTGAGCAAGATGTATGAGACAGGCGAAATACCGTCAGACTTCAAGAAGAATGTAATAATTCCAATCCCAAAGAAAGCAGGTGTTGACAGATGTGAAAATTACCGAACTATAAGTTTAATAAGTCATGGCTGCGAAATACTAACACGAACTCTTTACAGACGAATGGAAAAACTGCTAGAAGCCGATCTCGGGGAAGATCAGTTTGGATTCCGTAGAAATATCGGAACACGTGAGGCAATACTGACCCTACGACTTATCTTTGAAGCTAGATTAATGAAAGGCAAACCAACGATTCTAGCATTTGTAGGCTTAGAGAAAGCTGTTGACAATGTTCACTGGAATACTCTCTTTCAAATTCTGATGGTAGCAGGTGTAAAATACAGAAAGAGAAAGGCTATTTACAATTTGTGCAGAAACCAGACGGCAGTTATTAGAGTTGAGGAGCACGAAAGGAAAGCAGTGGTTGGGAAGGAAGTGATACAGGGTTGTAGCTTTTCCCCGATGTTATTCAATCTTTATATTGAGCAAGTAGTAAAGGATACAAAAGAAAAATTCGGCGTTGGAATTAAAATCCATGGAGAAGTAATAAAAACTTTGAGGTTCGCCGATGACATTGTAATTCTGTCAGAGACAGCAAAGGACCTGGAAGAGCAGCTGAACGGAATGTACAGTGTCTTGAAAGGAGGATATAAGATGAACTTCAACAAAAACAAAACGAGAATAATGGAATGTAGTCGAATTAAGTCGGGTGATGCTGGGGGAATTAGATTAGGAAATGAGACACTTAAAGTAGTAAAGGAGTTTTGCTATTTGGGGAGCAAAATCACTGATGATGGTCGAAGTAGAGAGGATATAAAATGGCAAGGAAAGCGTTTCTGAAGAAGAGAAATTTGTTAACATCGAGTATAGATTTAAGTGTCAGGAAGTCGTTTCTGAAAGTATTTGTATGGAGTGTAGCCATGTATGGAAGTGAAACGTGGACGATAAATAGTTTAGATAAGAAGAGAATAGAAGCTTTCTAAATGTGGTGCTACAGACGAATGCTGAAGATTACATGGGTAGATCACATAACTAATGAGGAGATATTGAATAGAATTGGAAAGAAGAGAAATTGTGGCACAACTTGACTAGAAGAAGGGACCGGTTGTTAGGGGGTATTCTGAGGCATCATGGGATCACGAATTTAGTATTGGAGGGCAGCGTGGAGGGTAAAAATCGTAGAGGGAGACCAAGAGAGGAATACACTAAACAGATTCAGAAGGATGTAGGTTGCAGTAGGTACTGGGAGATGAAGAACCTTGCACAGGATAGAGTAGCATGGAGAACTACATCAAACCTGTCTCTGGACTGAAGACGACAACGACAACCACAACCTAGCACAGAAAAGGTAAGCAAAATATAATACCATGTGAGGATACGTGTATTGGTTAAAAAAGGTTTTTTGTGGGGATTAAATTTTTGAGATAGATTTCGGGGGGGGGGGGGGCTGGTTTTTCCCCAAGGGGGGCATTTCTCACCCAAACCCTACCCCTGTTACATGTATAGTGAAGGGTGTAAGAGTGAATGAATTCAAATTTATGTGCTTCCACCGAGAGGGATGCATCTATAATATCCCAGAGTGGAGATGCAAGCATTGCAAACTTCAGTGATACGTTGTCATATTGAACAACATGAGAAATACCAATCTGGATAACACGATGGCATGTGTCATGTTATATGACACATTATGTATCAAGATATTTTACTTGACACGATATAGTGTATTACAGGTGATGGGTGCTAAAACTAACAAATAAAAAGTACAAATATGTCAAGGTGTTTATATTTAAAAGTCTTTGAGGCATCCAGATATGCCGAAAAACTAGTTCACTTGTTTTACATCCTAAACTCTTCACAGGATATATACGCCTTTTTTGTGCTAGGATAGGAGCATTTTTCATTCTGGTTTATTTATGGTTATAAATGTTATGTAGAATACAGCAATAGTATATGAAACAGAGAGCTATCAAATCAGCACAAAACTTCAATGCTATGACAGATGAAAAACCAAAAATTAGAATAATTACTTCCTCAAGGGAGCTAAGACATTTTATTATTTCCTCTGGAGTTCTTCGTCCAAATTAAATACAAAACTGTAGCTCCCTTAATAAACTGAAATTTGGTAAGGTTTATTTATTGTGTATTTCCGTTTGCAGAACGATCCTTTGTCTATAACCATGAGCATATATTCTTGTCCAAGAAGAGCTAATATAGTACCCAGAACTACAGGTTATCTTTTAATAAAATCAGCATTTATCGTCATATTAAGTATAACACATTTTCATGCTTACATTACGAGTCTCTGTGATGCTGATTGGCAATACAAGTGTGATTGACAACGCATCAATTTAATCATCAAGTGTTTAAATATGTATACCATTTAAGGTTGAGCAGTAGCCCATTTAGCTGATTCTCAAGAAGACATGGTATAATTTATTCTTTAAATTTTTTTCTTTGATAGTATTATTTTTGAGCAAAGGATTTTATTTTTATTCAAGAAGCGCCTGCGTTGTTGGGGTACCCGGTTTTACAAATTATACATGCTTCAAGACTTGGCACATACTGAATACAATTTATCAGTTTCTACTGCAGCTCATCTCACTGTTTTGTGTAAGAATTGTCAGAATCAGTGAAAATAAAACGGAATAAACTTTCAGATCAATCTATCAGTCTAGAGGTCACATTTGGCTTTTGAAATAAAGGAATAGCATAGTGTCTGTTTTTCTTTTCTTTTTTTCATTTCTTTTTCACTGTTACACATACAGTTCCTTTTGTTCTTCTCTGTAATTCTGGAACATCCGGTATCCGATGTAATAATTTCGTGAGAGCGGAAATAAAAGTGCATTCTCTTGCATTCCAGTGAAACTTTGTTCCTTGCCCAAGTACAACACGTTGGTTACCACGTACGACGATATTTGTCTGGCACGCTCAGAGAGCTTTAGTTCGTCTAGTTTAGCTAGAGGCCGCTGCCTACTCTGATCCACCGACCACCGGCGAAGTAAGGCAGGCAATTCTGCAGCGCAGCCGCTGCCTTATCAGTGCGGGGAGCTCCGCCCCCAGACAGCAGCACGGTGGGTGGGGGCACATTCCTGGCGTTTACCCTGCGACCCGGCAGGGCGGGCGCCGCTTACCGATAAGGGCCCACCGTGTTATTAACTGCACACCCCTTCCCACGGGCTCGTAATTGAAACGAGTGCTATCTTCATGGCTGCCACCTTTCGACAAGAGAGCGCCAAGGCATGGAAATATACTGCTCTCTCCGTGTTGCATGCTCTCGGCTTAAAACAAGCCACTGGGTACATTTCCTATAAGAATTCTTTTTAACTCTCGGTCAGGCGCAATTCTGGGAATCTTGAGTTCGGGCGCACAGATTTTGAAATCACCTATTATCTCAGATTCTCAACTTTAGTACCGTAAACGTAATCAGTTACTTTCATGGGAATTTGTAGAAACAGAACATTCAAAAGTGGATGAAAAAAAAAATTTGTAACCACAAATGTAACAAAATTGAAGGGACTGAAATTTTAAAACCACCACCAAGCAGTTACAGTTTTTAGTACATAAATTTTACTAAACAGTAAATTTAAGAAAAAAAACTCCAATTTAAGCCACTTTTTTGATGCTGGTGTCTTTCACACTCACTCACCAGAAGGAACACATTGGCGCAGAGAAAAGCAAAGTTGGCAGACCATATTTGCGTGAGATAGGCAGACTGCGTTATGGCAGTTTTTACATTCATAGTTTGACATCCTGCAACCCGTTTCTGTAGTGCAGATGATGAATCTACGTCTTTTTGGACGTGGGAAATTTGGTGATTCCTCTCTATCTTTAGTGGGGATAAATCTTTTGAGCCGACTTTGCAGGCTGCAGGGGATTGCAACCTTTTTCATATTTCTTTTGTTTAGCTCTTCAAGAACAAGCTGAGGTGCCAGTGATTTTAGGTACACACTTCTACGCATTTTCTCCAGTTGATTTCCAAGATAAATTACATGTGAGTTGATAACACCCACATTCAGCATTGTGAAAAAAATTATCATTGGCCATCGTTTTGTGTTTCGGCTGACACTGTAAGTAGCACACATCTGATCTACAGTATCAACACCACCTTTTGTTGAATTGTAGAAAGTAACAATCTGTGGTTTATTTTTCTCTCCATATTCGGTATCAATAACAGCGTCATTGCGCAACGAAGATACAAGAATCACATTTTTGTTCTGGTGTGGTATGTAGGAAACCAAAATCTTCCCATCATTAAAGCCAAACATGCTGCTGTATCGTTCCTTCCCTTTTACTTCAACAAATTCTGATGGCAATTGCCTTTTATTTTTTCTGACGGTTCTAACAAGTGACAGCTTTTTTGTTTTCAAATTGTCGATGAGTTCAAAGTCAGAAAACCAGTTATCTGCCTTAATATTGCGACCAGATCCTAATAAAGGCTTAGCCATTCTCTTGACAACTTCACTTGGCTTGTTGCTGACAGAGAAGGAACCTAATGGCTGTAATCCAACGTAGATCTCCATGTTGATTGTATACATCATTTTTGCATCAACAAGAGCAAAATGTTTTATTCCATATTTGTTTGGTTTTGATGGCATGTACTGCCGAAAAACACATCTTCCACGAAAACCTGGAAACATTTCGTCTATTGTGACGTATTCACCAGGGGATTAGCTCTTTTGACAATTTTCCACAAACTTTTCGAAAATTTCACGAATCGGTGAAAGCCGGTCAAATTCTTTCCGTTGGTTTCTGGTCATTCGGTCATCAAAACGAAGGCAACGTATCAGACTCTTAAATCGTTTGAGATTCATCACGAGGCTGAATTTTTCAACGCGATCGCCTTCAGTCCCTCAAAGTTCCTCCAGTCTTTGACGGTTCCCTCTGTATGCTCCTGCTAGGTACAACAAGCCAATAAAGGCCCTTAGTCCGATTACATCTGTGGATCTGATGTCTCGCTCTCTCTGCAGAAACGATCCTTGATAGTGTCCATGTATTGGTTTGTGTATGTAAAGATCATATCAAGGATGTCATCAGTGATTATAATATTCCAACATTCAACTGCAGTTTTAGCATTCTTAGCATTTCCTATGACTCCAGGAAAGTGAGTGAAGACGTTGTGAGACTCCTTGCGCTTTCTTTTCCCAGGTGGCTTTTTGGCCCACATGGTCTCTTCCTAAATAAAAGTTATTTGTTTTGTGTCCCTTCTTTCTTCATCTTCATCAGTCTCCTCACCATCTTGCTGTGTTACAGAATCGCTTTCACGTTCTTCCACTTCGTCTTCAGACTCAATGTCACTCTCATCACCAAGATCCCCAATCAGCATGGGGTCTTCCTCTTCAGCACACATCAGTAAATCTTGTATTTCCTCAAGATGACGTGGGTTAGACAGATCACAGTAATTCCGAGCCATATTTGTGGAAAATCTGGGGCGTAAAAGAGAAAACACCGGGACAATTACGTGTTCAGGCGCAATGTGCCTGAAAGGCCGAGCTCAAAATAGTATATATTTGCGTAAATAATTCACAAAATTCATGTTACTCATCCATCAAATGAACAAAATAAGCACTCTGATAAAAAAAACGCACCTTCGTAAGTGAGACGTGATCAGGCGCAATGAGCTTGAGCGACCACGAACGTCACACCTCCTCTCCACGAGAGTCACGCCAACACTAATGGAGTGAGTTGTAAACAGCACCTGAAGATAGGAAGCTACTAGTGGAGGGGAAATCCCACACCGCCTACTTGGCGAGAGAGGGAGAAAAACGTCAGCTGTGCCTGTCAGGCCGATTGAGCCCGACGGAGGGTTCAATAAAACCGCAGCAACTGCTGAATAATCCTTTATTTGCATAGTCGGTTTCACAATCTAAAGTTGCATCATCAGGTATATCTGAATAGTAAAAAAGAAAAAAGATAACAGACCCAGTGAAATGATTATATAACTTCAATAACATTTAGAAAAGAAATGCACGAAATGAACAGCAACAACCAAGATAACCGGGTAAGCAATAAGCAGAATACTCTTATTCAAATCATTGACAGCAAACTCAGAGATTATTGGTCGATCGCGTCATTCTCAATTAAGTAGTATAAAAAGATCCGAAAAAGGAATGGTAGTCAGAATAAGAATGTGTGAAGGAGACGGCTGTGGCAAATAACTCAAGTTCTACAAAGAAACATGAGGAATAATATAATAAAATGTATCAACCGGACTAATGAACGGATAAACTAATAAAAGTCTATTGTAAGGTGCTCACCCGGAGGAAAATAACGAGAACAGATAAAACTGATAAAAGTCTATTGTAACATGTTTATCCGGAGGAAAATAACCAGAACGGATAAAACTAATAAAAGTGTATTGTAACATGCTCACGCAGAGGAAAATAACCATAATTATCGTGTAGGGCCCCACCTCCGGTTGAGCATTTTACAACAGATTTTTATGAGTTTTGTATATTCCTTAGTTAGGTCGTTCTTATTTTTTCTACCGTTCCTTTTACCGACCTTTTAATATAACTTGACTAAGAGTAATCGAGGCATCCAATAATTTCTACGTTCGTTGTAATTATTTAAATGTGAATATTCTGCTTATTGCGTACCAGAGTATCTCAACGTCATTGAAATTACTCAATGATTTCTCTACCCTACTTCGTAAATATTTTTTGTTTCAAATTTTTCGCCAATCTCGGTTTTTTGTACTCAGCCATACCTGATGATGCAACTTTAGGTTGCGAAACTGGTTGTACTAATAAATAATTATTCAACAGTTGCTGCTGTTTTGTTTAACAATGATGCAGTCTTACAGTTGTGGTTGCCCAGAATATAAAGTGTGTTCCTTTAGGAATGATGTTACATATGTTTTTATTGCGTTGAGTAATATCACAAAGCGCAAGTCGGATGATGAGTAAAATGCTAAGGAATGCTACACAGTACTTTTTCAGGCAGTATCCTTTTTTACCTTTTTCTTTTTTTCTTCGGGGAATTAGCACGCTGGCCAGATTACATTAATACGTATCTGTTGTCTTGTGAACAGACCCAATGTATTGAAAAAGTGTGCTGATCACTCATTTTTATGAGCGGGGGACATCTAATGCTGGACATAACAGGAGGGTAATATCGTTAACCTCTGTTTTTAGCAGCTTCCGGTGACATTCCCAGAGTTCAAACGTTACTAAAAGATAAAGAGTGTTCTCTAAAATTCTGCGCTGGTGTAGGTAGCGTTACTTGTGCGCTCATTTTCATATGAGCTATCTGTCGTATGAGGGATGCAGCTGAAGAGGCAGAGACCGCTTAGCGCGTTTTTTCGGAAATTGTTCCACACTCTATCACACTGTGACTGATAAAGACGTGACCGTACAAAGTGTCGTGTCCAGTTTTAATTTCGTGGGTTTTTTATTCGTCCACAAATCATTTACGGGGTGTTATCTTGCTAGCCAACTAAACCAAAAAAAATTATTAAAAACCATATGTATAGGAACATAATTGCATATAGATCTACTTATGAAAGATTATATTCATTATGTACTGTGCTCTTTCAAGTTGATTTAGCATAAACAGTTCATGAAGGCAGCCCATTAACTAGTTTGTTTGGCAGGCACTAGCTATTGCATATACATCGATCATGTGAAATTAAACAATTCTGACATAAACCGTTTAACATTAAAGGGTGAATATATATTAATTAACAATTAATAATAATGTATTATGTATTATATAATATATTAATATATATTATATATCGATCATGCGAAATTAAAAAAATTTCACAAACAACACTAAAGCCTGAATTTTCCGTTTAATATATTAAACTGCCGGTTTTGTTCACAAATCTTGTTTACGATGGAAAAGGAATAAATCAGTTGCGCTGAAACGTCGGCAAAAATAAAGATACAAGAAATGTAATTTACTCGGTTCATTGAACATACAGGGATATTAGACTCACTCCTCGACTGATCTGCACAATTATTATAGAGTGTAGTTAGTAAACTTGATACTCGATGCGCTAATTAATTTTGAGTCCATCACAGGCATATCCTTCAACTTATCCAAGGTCTTTTACACTGAAGACTATAAAATTATTATGAGGAAAATGGAACGATTAGCAATACAAGAAGGATGTAATGACTGAATCTATGTTTCAGAAATGGGGTACAGAGCGTAGAGGTTGTCTGTCTGTGTAGAACTAGTGTAATACATCTGTCGTTCTTGATATATGAGGCTTGCCGACAATGTTAGACAAAACAAAATACAAACAGCTCTCTGCTGGTGATGGTAAGACCGTTAGCAACGTGCTGACCCGCAGTGAAATATCAACATCCAGAAATCAGGGAGCTAAATGGTAACTCGGCGAGATCAATGGAACAATGCATGGCCACAGTGAGTAGCTCTGCGTCACTGAATTTTCTGAGTTGGAAAGCTCCACAGCACTTTTTTTGCGTCATCCGTTTTCTGATTGGTTTGATGTGGCCTCTCACGAATTTCTCTCCTGTTCCAGCCTTTTCATCTCAGAGTGCAATAGCAACCTACGTCCTCAGTATATTATTTACTGGACCTATCTCAACCTCGATCTTCCTCTACAGCTCCCTCTAGTACTGTGGAAGCTATTCCCTGATTTCTTAACAAATGTCCTGTCATCCTGTACCTTCTTCTTGTCAGTATTCTCCGTATATTCCTTCCCTCTCCGATTCTACGGGGAACCTCCTCATTCGTTGTCTTATTCGTCCAGATAATTTTCAACATTCTTCTGTAGCACATCATCTCAAATTCTCCTATTCTCTTCTCTTCCGGCCTTCCCACATATCATGGCTTACTGCCTTACAATGCTGTGCTCCAAATGTACATTCTCAAAATTTTCTTCTTCATATTGAAACCTATGTGTAGCACTAAGAGACTTCTCTTGGCCAGGAATGTCTTTTTTGACAATACTAATCTGATTTTTGTATCATCCTGGCACCATCCGTCATGGGTTATTTTACTGCCTATGTAGCCGAATTTCTTGACTTCACCTACTTCGTGATCGCCAATTCTGACGTTAGTTTTCACGCTATTCGCATTTCTACTACCTCTCATTACTTTCGTCTTTCTTCGATTTACTCTCAGTTCATATTCTGTACTCATTACACTATTCATCCCATTCAACAGATCCTGTAATTCTCCTTCATCTTCACTGAGGATAGTACTGTCATCAGCGAATCTTATCATCAGTACTCTTTCACCTTGAATTTTAATCCCACTCTTGAAAATTTATTTTATTTGCGTCAGTGTTTATTCTACTTGTAGATTGAACATGAGGGGCGAAAGACTACATCACTGTCTTCCATCCTTTTGAACTTATGTTCACTATTTTTCCCCTCTTGGTTCGTGTACGTATTGTATATTACCCGTCTCTCCCTACAGCTTATCCGCATTTTTCTCAGGATTTCGAACATCTTGCACCATTGTGCAATGTCGAACGCTTTTTCCTGGTCGACAAGTCCTATCAGCCTTCCTAAAGCAAAACCAATCGCCATCTACCAGGTCCTCTGTTTATTTTCCATTCTTTTCTATATTATTCTTGTCAGCAACTTGGATGCATGAGCAGTTAAGCTTATTGCTCGATAATTCTCGCACTTGTCGGCTCTTGTAATCTTGGATACTGTTTGAATGATGTTGTTCTGAATGTCAGATGGTATGTCGATAGTCTCACACAACCTACACACGCATGTGAATAGTCGTTTTTTTGCCACTTCCCACACTGTTTTCATAATTGACGATGGAATCTTATCTATCCCTTCTTCCTTATTTGATTTTAAGTCTTACAAAGATCTTCTACATTCTGATTCTAGTACTGGATATCTATCTCTTCTCTCCTGACTCCTGTTTTTTCTTCTATCACATTATCACACAACTGCTCTCCTCAAAGAAGTCTCCAATGTACTCCTTCCACCCATCCACTCTGTCCTCTGCATATAATAATGGAGTTCGCTTTGCATTGTTGATGTTACCTCCCTCGCTTTTAGTTTTACTTCACTGTATGCTGAGTCATCCACCACACTAGGCAACTGAAGCTGGCTATCTATAGTTTCCTAAGATGTAATTAAAATTATGCAATTGTAGTGTAAGTGCCGAATTCACTTAGGTGGCAGACGTCAAATAATTAGCGTATAAGGCTGTAACACTATTTATTCTGTAAACATGAATTCATTTCCGATAAGTGTTTAATTGTGGTCACACTCACTTCAGATGAGTATTGTTCCCAAAAGACGGAGAGAGAATTGTTACTAAACTTCGCTTGGTAAATTTCAAGTTCAGTGTTAGTGCTCAATAAAATTATTTTTTATTAAGCGTAGAACGAGTTAATCTACAAATGAATCGGTGTTATATTTTCATGCTACACTTAATTTCATTAGATCCAAACTAAGTTCAGGAGACCACAGGAAGATGCAATCATCCCAGGGGGAACAAGAAAACAAAATTGAGAGTGTACATACGTTATGCTTCGCTGCTGCAAAATCGTTATCGAAAATCTGTAATTTACAGCAAGTTTTATCAGTCTAATGACTTTTACCCAGAAGTTTAATAGGTACACAAGGCATACGTAACAAAAACAATACATCTTTACAATCCACGAACAGGAATCACTTTAAATTCTTTTAGTAGATTTCGCTGCAGTGCCGCCTAGAAATCTCTGTTCAGTACTCGTATGATTCATGACGCAATCTTCTTGTGGTGCACTCACTATCTGAAATCGTATACGCGCAATCAAGATAACCAGTGTAATAAAAATTCCTCATCAGCAACTGCTCGATACATATGTAAGCCTAATAAATGTAAGTGGAATTGTTACTACGACTTTTTGAATTTAAAACATTTAGTTCAGTTTGCGTCTTCATCAATTTCCAACTGCCTGTGAATTAATGAGCTAAATTCATTAGAAGTGTACTGCGTTTGACAGATAATTAATTATAATATAGCAAATATCTCCAGCCTATTGAATATGGCAAGTGAAGCACCATCCATTAATAATCTTTTGATCACGGTGTACATTTTTGTATGACAAATATTAATTCTCTAGAAAGGCAACGAGTTAGGAAGCTAAAACTTGAGTATTCCATAAAAATACGGGAGAACTGCCGTAAGTCAGTAACATCATATTTCGGCACAAAGTCTTTTGGCCATCTTCAGGTGAGTACAGCTGTAGAAGTACTGGCGAATACGCTTTTTTTTCTTCTTCTTCTTTATTGTGATTTTGATCACCTTACACAAGGCGGGCTGTCAGCAGCAGAGTACGCCGCTCTTCAGCCTTGAGTTTTACACTAAGTAATACATGTAGGTGGCACAGAGAATACAATCAAAACGGCGGGCAAAAAATGTACACACTTAAAAAACAAAAAAACATGGAGCCGTTCACCCTGGACGAGAAAACATCACTGACACTAGTTGACACGGCGCACATAACAGGGATGTTGGCGACGGTACACCTGAACAGTGGTGGCGTGACGGCGAATAAACACTAAACACAAACGAAGGTGCACGCACACGAGACACTGATGGCGATGATCTCCGGCGCGCGAAAGTCCACGTAGCGTGTGGGAGTCCGGGGACCTGCCAAGAGAGGAGGAGGGGGGTTGGGGTGGGAGAGGGAGAGGGGAGAGCAGAGATGCAATGGGCAGAGGAGATAAAGGAGCAAGGGGGAGGGGAAGCCCGGGGGAAGAGAGATGGAGGAAGAGAGATTGGGGGGAAAAGGAGAGAGAAGGGAGGGAGGGTGCCTAAAGGAAAGGACACCGGAAGTGGGGAGGAGGACATCATCAGGGAGGGTAAGGATAGTGGAGAGATGGAGACTGGGTGGGACATGGGAATACAGGTGCGGCAGCGGGTGGGGGTGGGAGAGGATGAGTGAGACAAATGGGTGAGGAGGATCGAGTTTGCGGGAGGTGTACAGGATCCGTATCCTCTCAAGCAAAAGGAGGAGGTGGGGAACAGAATGAGATCGTACAGGATCCGCATGAGGGAGGGGGGAGACGCATGCGATAGGCAAGGCAGAGAGCGCGGCGTTCAAGGATTTGAAGGGATTTATAAAAGGAAGGGGGACAGAGACCCAGGCCGGATGGGCGTAACAAAGGATAGGGCTGATGAGGGATTTATAGGTGTGGAGGATGGTGGAGGGGTCCAGACCCCACGTACGGCCTGAAAGGAGTTTGAGGAGACAGAGGCGGGAGCATGCCTTGGCTTGGATTGTCCGGAGAGGGGAGTCCAGGAGAGGCGACGGTCGAGGGTGATGCCAAGGTACTTAAGGATGGGAGTGAGGGCGATTGGACGGCCATAGATGGTGAGATAGAAATCAAGGAGGCAGAAGGAAGGGGTGGTTTTGCCTACAATGATCGCCTGGGTTTTGGAGGGATTCACCTTGAGCAACCACTGGTTGCACCAAGCAGTGAACCGGTCAAGATGGGATTGGAGAAGGTGTTGGGAGCGCTGCAGGGTAGGGGCAACGGCAAGGAAGGCGGTGTCATTGGCAAACTGGAGAAGGTGGACGGGGGGTGACGGCGGCAGCATGTCCGCTGTGTACAAAAGGTACAGAATAGGGGAGAGGCCGGAGCCTTGGGGCACACTGGTGGAGGGGAAAAAGGTGTAGGAATCTGTGTTATGGATGGTGACATAGGAAGGACGGTGGGAGAGAAAGGAACCGATCAGACGGACGTAGTTAATGGGAAGGGCGAAGGTTTGGAGCTTGAAGAGGAGACCGGAATCCCACACGCGGTCATAAGCACGTTCGAGGTCCAGGGAGAGGAAGATTGCGGAGCGACGGGAATTAAGTTGTTCGGTAAGGAGATGAGTGGGGTGAAGGAGAAGGTCGTCGGAAGAGAAGGATGGCCGAAAGCCACACTGGGTAACGGGAAGGAGGCAGTGCTGGCGGAGATGCTGGTGGATGCATCAGGTGAGGATAGATTCCAGGACTTTGCTGAAGACCGAGGTAAGGCTGATAGGACGGTAGGAGGAGACGGCGGACGGCGGTTTGCCAGGTTTAAGGAACATCAGGATACGGGAGGTTTTCCAAAGGGCGGGATAGTAACCGGTGGACAGGACTACATTGTAGAGCCTGGCCAGAGTGGAGAGGAAAGAGACGGGAGCCTCACGAAGGTGACGGTAGGTGACACGATCGTAACCAGGAGCGGTGTTGCGTTTTGTGCGGAGTGTAGCAATGAGATCCTGTGTAGTGATAGGTGCATTGAGTTCTGTGTGTGTAATGTTGTCCAAGTACTGGAAACCAGGTGCAGGAGGAGGGATAGAGGTGTCAGTTCGATCGCGGACATCCGGGAAGAGGGAGTAATCGAACTGGGGATCATCGAGGATGGAAAACACATCAGAGAGGTAGGAAGCAAAGTGATTGGCCTTACTAAGGGTGCCAGGGAAGGGTTGATTGTCATGGAGAAGAGGATAGTAGGGGGAGGGTTTAGTTCCGGTAAGGCGACGGAAGGCTGACGAGATCTTGGACGGGTTGATAGGTAGGGTAGCATTTAAACGGGTGCATGTCAGTCGCCAGTCCCGGCGTTTCTTAGCCGCGAGCAAATTACGAATGTGTCGCTGGAGTTGCCGGTTGCGTCGTAGTGTGTCCGGGTCATGCGTGCGGAGGAAGGCACAGTAGAGACGGCGGGATTCACAGAGGAGGAGGAGGACGGCCTGTGGGGTTAAGGTAGGACGGTAGGGGTGGATGGTGACAGTAGGAATGTGGGCCTCCACGGCCTCAAACAAGGTCTGCTTGAGAAAGGAGGCGGCATGGGTTACATCGTCAGGGTGGCGGTAGGTGAAGGAGTGGCTATCGACCTGGATGGAGAGGGGATCCCGGTAGGCATTCCAGTTGGCACGAGAATAGTCATAGAGGTACTTAGGGGGAGGGTCATTACGATGGTCGGGGCGGGGGCGACGACTGTCTGAAATGGTGAGGAGGACAGGGAGATGGTTGCTACCAAAAGGCTTCAGGACATCCACCATTATGCGGCCAAGGAGGTTGAGGGAGGAAAGGATAACATCGAGAGTGGAGTTGAATTCGGGACGAGTGTGCTGGGGGATGGGGATGAGGTCGCCTTGAAGGGAGGAGAGGAACCGATGCCACCGCCGTCACTGGGTGGCAGAACGACTATGGATGTTGAGGTCGGCGACGATCATGTAGGAGGAGAAGGTACGGTCAATGTGGGAGAGGAAGTCGAAGAGAACAGGGGCGTTAGGGCGGACATAGATGGTGGCGCAGGTAACGGTAAGGCCGGGGAAGAAGAGACTAAGTATCAGGTGTTCGGTGGGGTCAGGAAGGAGAGGTTGGAGCCGAACAGGGATCTGGCGGTGGTGACCAATGGCAACTCCGCCACGTGCAATAGGGAGGGGGTTATCGGAGTGGTGGAGGAGGTAGGGCGAAGTGTGGATGGTGTGGTGGGGTTGGAGGAAGGTTTGATTGAGGAGGAAGGCATCCACACAGTGGGTGGCAAGGGTGTGCAGGAAGAAGTTCCTGTTGGTGGGAAGGGAGCAGATATTGTTGAAAAGGATGCGGTGCTGTCGCACCATGTCAGGGATTTAGACAAGGGTGTCAAGATGGGAGAAGGTGAAATGGGCCTGGTTGTTGGAGAAGGTGGCTTACATTTTGAGTTGGAAAATGGAACGGGCGGCGAGGGATATCTGTTGGAGAGTGTGGGGGCGCTGGAAAGGATGAACATTCTGAAGGATGATGGTGAGGAATCTGATGATGTCTTCAGCAGTAGGGGGTGGGCGAAGGGAATTGCCGGGAGGGGTGGGAGCGTCCAGAGGACGGACAGGGCTGATGAGTTTAGGAGTGGTCAGAGGGGGTCGGGCTTTACACTTTTGGGAGTAGGTGGGATGAGGGAGATTGCAGGTATTGCAGGAGGGACGGGATTGAAGGTTGGGGCACTGCCAGAGGAAGTGCGCTTGCCTACAATGCGGGCAGGTGGGGGCCTTGCAGCACTCGGCTATTGGGTGTGCGTTATAGCGCTGACACCTCTGGCAGCGCAGGGATTGAGGAGGGGAATGGGAGGGGTCGACCTTGTAGCGCTGGTTGAAGAGGAGGGCACCCTCCTTCAGGAGACGGTCAATGGAGGGGGCGTCCTCGGAGAAAACCTGCATAAGGCGGGTGGGGCCGGCTGAGTTGAAAATGCGGCGGACCGCCCGCACCTCCAGCGTGGGATGCACCATGAGCTCCGCAAACACCTCCTCCTCCATGATCGTCGGACTAAGCCGAGTGATCACAGCGGTGAGGGTCGGCGGGCGACGTAAGGGTTGGGGTTGGTGGGTAGGGGATGGAGAAGGAGCAGGGGTGAGGGAGGCGTTGAGGCCAAAATGGGTGATGAGGAGGCGGGAGGGTTGGGCTGGGGGAGGAGATGAGAACGGAATCCCATCTGGGAGTGAGGAGAGAGATGGGGGCACCAGGGAAGTGTTGGCGGAGGAGGAGGGAGAGATTCCAGGCCTCGAGAAGGGAAGGATCAGGACGGGAGAGGAGGTATTTGTATAAGGAGGGGGAGGAGGAGGAGGAGGAGGGGGAGGAGGAGGAGGAGGCGGAGGGAGTGGGGCCAGGCGGGGAGTCATCCATGGCATTCTGGGGGGAGGGAGGACGGGGCGGGGCCTTTTTGGGAGCAGAGGAGGTGGTGGTGCCACTAGGGCGTTTAACGGCGGCAGAGGGGTGGGTGGTGATATGAGGGACGGGGGCTATAGTGAGGTGACGGGAAGGGGCAGGTCCCGGCGTGGACTCAGCAGTTGGCGCTGGAGATGGTGACGGCGAAGGCGAAGGCGAAGGCGAAGGCGAAGGCGGTGGTGGTGACGGCAAAGGCGATGGGGAGAGTTGAGCATGGGCAGTGGCCCGACGGGCCACCACCCTAGCTGGAGCGGCACTGACAGGCCGCGGGAGTGGGAGGAAAGGATCAGAGGGAGAGGACTGGGAGGAAGAAGCAGGAGAGGGGGCGACAAAGAGCGAGGGCGAAGGGAGAGAGAGAAGAGGCGGGATGGAAAGAGGGGGGTGTGACTGGGCACACCATGTTATGGTGGTGGTGGCGGCGGAGGGCGAAGTATAAACGATGGCTGTGGTGGTAGTGGTGGTGGGGGTGGGGGCTGACATGACGACAGGGAGACACAAAAACACACAGGACTAAAAAGAAAGGACAAAAACTGGGGACAGACGAAGACGAAGAAAGACGAAGACGGAGGAGGACGAAGACGGACGAAGACCGGAGTCCCACGCTGCTGGCGCTGACGGCGACGGCGACGGCGGGTGGCAGGAACGCCGCAGCTGCTGCTGCTGCCGCGGACGGAGCCGGGGCGGCTGCTGCTGCTGCTGCTGCTGGGCTGGCTGGCTGGACCGCCGCCGCCGCCGCTGCAGGAGGACTGGCTGGCTGGACCGCTGCTGCTGCTGCTGCTGCTGCTGCTGCAGGAGGACTGGCTGGCTGGACCGCTGCTGCTGGCCGGGACCGGGACCGGGACCGAGACCGGGACTGCTGCTGCTGCTGCTCGGCTGGCTGGCTGGCTGGCTGGCAACTGAAAAACCTAGCACTTCGATTAGTACTGGAATGGCACAATCGAAGGGCGGTAACCTTGCGGAGTACCGCCGGAGATCGGCGAATACGCGCTGAGCTCTGCTATGTAAAGCCAAAGGGGGCTGCATTGCGCATGCGCTGCGCATGTACTGTTTAGCGTGCGCGTTCACAACTCCGTGCGCTGCGCCTGGCGCCATCCGCGGTGAAAACTTGGCATTTCGATATCAGATCGATCTTCATCTTTATACCGATAACTACGTTGACAACGAAGTTTCTCTACACGTTTATTCTTTGACATCATAAATTCCTGTTTGCAACTTCGTTTCGAAGCGAGCACTTATTGATTTCGTAGCTCCGCTGGTACTACAAGTGACATTTCGTACAAATCCTAGGGTGCTAAGCCATTTTCAGAGTCCAGTTATGTCGCGTCATCAATCTTCTAACTAGTTTAATTGTTTCTTGTTAATACCCCTTCTTCTCAGAGTACCGTTTACATCCAATGTCTTTAATTATGAATTGCATATGTTGGTCGCTCTTGACATAACTGTCAACCCTCGATCCGCGCGTAATAGATTTATAATTCCATTTAACAGATCCTATGACTCTTTTTCACTTTCACCGATGGCAGCAGTGTCATCAGAAAATCTTCTTATTAATTTCTTTTCACCGTCAATTGTAATTCTATTTCTGAAATTTTTTTCTTTTCATCACTACATGTTCGATATACACTGGAATAGTAGCAGAAAGAGAGAGACTCTCTTCCCCCGTCTCACAACCTTTTCAAAAAAATGGTTCAAATGGCTCTGAGCACTATGGGACTCAACTGCTGAGGTCATAAGTCACCTAGAACTTAGAACTACTTAAACCTAACTAACCTAAGGACATCACACACATCCATTCCCGAGGCAGGATTCGAACCTGCGACCGTAGCGGTAGCGCGGTTCCAGACTGTAGCGCCTAGAACCGCTCGGCCACTCCGACCGGCACAACCTTTTCATTTGGAAAACTTCTCCCTTAATGTTCCGGTCTTATTGTTCCCTCTCAGTTCTTGTATTGCACGTATTGCATATTACTCGGCTTTTCCTATAACGCATTTTTTAGGTTTTCAAATATCTTACACCGTTTTACGTTTTCGAATGGGTTTCCTTGGTCTACGAATCCTATGAAGGAGTTTCTGTTTTTCATAAGTCTTACTTCCGTCATCTAGTGCAACGTCGGAGTGGCCTCTCTAGTATCTTTACCTTCCCTAAAGCCAAACTTAGTGTCATCTAACAGCTACTCAACTACTCTGCTCACAAAAGTGGGTATACGAGCTGCTAAGTTGGTTTTATAATATATCTCACATTTATCAGTCCTTGATTATGTAGGTAATATTCTTTCCAAAGTTTGCTCGTTCTCCAGTCTCATGAATCCTGTACAATAATTTGCGAAGGAATGTTATCCACCCCTCTTGCCTTGTTTGTTCGTTTGATCATAAATCGTACCAAGTTCTGTTAAACCTTGATACTAATACTGAATCAACGTCATCCAAATCGACACCCATTTCTGCTTCTGTTGCCTTCACTGACAGTTCCTCTTTCTTGCAGAGATTTGATTGCACTCTTTCCAGCTATCCGCTCTCTTCCCTGCGTTTAAATGTGGGAATTACTCCTCTGAAATTAATGCTGTCATCATTGCTTTTAGTTTCTCAGGAAGCTATGTGTTCAGAAACTGTTCCTCCACTGCAGATTTTTTCCCCTTTTTTTGTAATCATTCTGTTTTATCTAACTTTCATTCCGTACTGATTTCATTTTAAAGGGACTTCTGTATCTTTATTTCCAAAAAAAATTGTATATTTCCTGCTTTCATTGATCAACTGAAGTCTTTCTTCTGATACGCACAGTTTCTTTACATTTACCTTTTTATACCTTCGTTTGTAATCAGTCCAACGTCTATGAGCACCATTTCAAGTAACCTAAATAATATTGACACCTTAACTGACTTGGTCCACTGTCTCGTGGACGAACATTGCTTCACGTCAGCTCTAGCTTGGGATGCAGGGATCTCTTATGGAATTTCCAGTATCCATTATAAGTTGAGAAAAGGGATGAAGTAAACGAAGAAAAGAAAGATATTCTTATGTAGATTTAAACGAAACGAAATTCCAAGATCAAGAGCTGAAGATCTTTCGATGCTTATTGGCCGGTGTGTGAGCCTCTGCCGTGTGGCCTCATTCGGATGCTGTACAGAGAGCATGGAGTCAGCACACTTCTCTGCCGGCCGTTGTCGACGTTCGTCCCTCGGAGCCAACACCTGTCATTCAGACAGCTCCTCAGTTGGCATCTAGAGGCTCAGTGGACCCCGGACTAGTCCTCCCATCAAGGAAAGGTCCGTGGGAGTACCGGAAATCTAACCCAGGTCTTCTGCACGGCAAACACCTAACTTGACCACTGAGCTATGGAGACGGACTTATGTAGGTTTAGGATGCTGAAACGCTTCCTTGCCTATCCGTGATTAATAGGCAAGTCGAAGAAACAGTATTCACCAACGTGCGGATACCGTGAGTCGTATCTAGCTACCAACAAAGTTCAGCCACCTGAAGATGTTGGACAGTTACTCCGAGGAAATTGCATAACGTCACCAGGCGGCAAACCTTGAAGACTATTTACAATATATCCGACCGGAAAGCTTGAGGAGTCACAGCAAGATGATAGCTGGAGAGGTCGTCAGATTTCCTTTATCTCTTTCCTACTCACGAGGAATATAGTTACATGAAATGGACCGTGGCATCGGCCCCGTTTTCTTTGGAATGCAGTTTCTCTGCCTGTCCGTCGGAATCTCCGCTCACATTACACAAGAATGGTTAGAACAAAACCATGGATTTTAACAATGGTGTGCGCGCGTGTTATAAAATAACTGATGTACCTTTTTCAATATTTGGAAAAATATGTTTCCAGCATACTTGCAGATAATTTTCAGTTAAAATAATCTTCCATGACTCGCCTAATAATTGTCAACATTTAGCTAAAAAATGGTACGAGAGGTAGCCCAGATCGTCTAATCTGTACTAGAGCCAACCACCGATGAAAAGATAGGCGGCGTGCAGAAGAAAATACAAGTTATAGTGCTCCAAAAAATGAATGAAGAGATGAAGGCAGACATTACAAACACCGTTAAAAAGCGTCACTTTTGCTACCTATAAAATTAATCACTGCTCCAGAACGAAAAAATATTTTTATAGTTCATTACGTCAGGAGTGGGTACTACTAACTGTAGTTTGGTTAACGGACCCATGATGGAAATCTGAATTTTGGATGGGGTCTGACTTGGAATCTTTTGCCAATGGCCAATGGAGAGTTCATTGGGACAGTTTTTCTGTTATTGGACTCATTTCTCGTGGATTCACGATATATCTGGGTATTTCTGATATTTCCACTCCAATCTGCATCCAAATGCCTCTGATTATTACTGATTTTTCCGCCTTCAAAGAACCTTCGAAGACGATTTCAGTGACTAAACATGAAACATCTACTTTGCAGAAAAAAAAATTGTAGGCGGTCGGCGGCTAGGATAGGCCGCTTAAGTCGAAATTTGTAGAACACTTCTGTTGTTATTGAACAGCAGTCCATCGCGGAATACATCGTTTTATTACAGCAAATCTAGATTTCAACTGTTACATATTCAGCTTCAGTGCATATAACAACGGTAGACATCAGTCCAAAGTGTGGCGTAAGAAGAATATTCTTGTACGTCTTACAGGAGTCTAACTACATTAAACGTTTACTAGAACATTTGTTTTGATGTAAATGGCGAAAAAAGAAACATTTGTAATCGAACTCACATTTAGCGAGAAAAGATTCTCTAAGGCTTACAGTTCGAGATATTAAGAGAAGTGTCGGATAACATGGGCCACACAACAAAATCCAAGTCTTTAAATAAAATAAACTTGTTTTGGTGGTTCACAAACAAATCAGTCTGTTTATATATCAAAAATACAAGAAAATATATATAAAAAAGTTGAAAAACGTTCCAACTTGCAGTCATCTGCACCTAAAACAACGCATTGAATATATGGACTGATCTTTTCTGTTAGACATTTATGGGCGCCTCTTTATAAAATTTTGGTAGAAAGTTACCCGCCAATTTATTTTCTGCGAAACAGTTTTAAGTTTTCTGTGAAAGTGTAAGCCATCTTTTGGAACCCAATCTTAGTCAATGGCATTAAAATGGAATCTGAATCCCTGAAGTTACAAGAATTTCTTACGTTCGTCAAACGTTGGTTTACAAAACCCAATCTGAGGTAACATAGACGTCTGTCAATTCGCTACAACGATTTCCACTTCCTTTGCAGTGCAGTTCTAGGAACATAAAAACGACCAACAGCAGCCCTTTCTCTAATTTCACCTACTAAAACACTTGACACCAGATGTTTCATTTAATTCGTGGATCACTCCCTGCGACGCTCACTGGCAGGCTTCTTCTTCAACCTTGGCATTGTGCCCTTAAAGAAACATTAATTATATGGCCCGTACCACCCGACTGACACTGCACGTTAAAACTTTTCGGGAACAGAAACCAGCTAGGGTGAGAGTAATTTAATTGTTAAAATACAGTCTAGATAAGACTGCTTAAATATTAATACTAGTAGGAGATGTTGGATGGACGCCATGCAGTAACAAGAAAACAATCAGCAAGAACTTACTGCCCTTCATTATCATGCGGCAGCTCAGCACAGGATGGCCGCGATTTGTCCGAGGAGATCTGCTATCTCGGGTATTGTTGATGCCCAGCGTTGGTAATGGAGCAGGACATCAGCCTGCTGTAAGCTTCGTGATGCAGTCTTCTCCGCCAGTGGCGTTTCTCCGCGCTCAGCGCCCTCTGGCAGGCTCCTCATGCTGGTGGCGGTGTGTTCCTCATACCGCCTCTCCACGATGTTGGAAGGTGGCTGATCAGTGACCCCCCTGCACGCCGCCCCTCCCGCCCCTTTCTACATCTACATCTACATTTATACTCCGCAAGCCACCCAACGGTGTGTGGCGGAGGGCACTTTACGTGCCACTGTCATTACCTCCCTTTCCTGTTCCAGTCGCGTATGGTTCGCGGGAAGAACGACTGTCTGAAAGCCTCCGTGCGCGCTCTAATCTCTCTAATTTTACATTCGTGATCTCCTCGGGAGGTATAAGTTGGGGGAAGCAATATATTCGATACCTCATCCAGAAACGCACCCTCTCGAAACCTGGCGAGCAAGCTACACCGCGATGCAGAGCGCCTCTCTTGCAGAGTCTGCCACTTGAGTTCGTTAAACATCTCCGTAACGCTATCACGGTTACCAAATAACCCTGTGACGAAACGCGCCGCTCTTCTTTGGATCTTCTCTATCTCCTCCGTCAACCCGATCTGGTACGGATCCCACACTGATGAGCAATACTCAAGTATAGGTCGAACGAGTGTTTTGTAAGCCACCTCCTTTGTTGATGGACTACATTTTCTAAGGACTCTCCCAGTGAATCTCAACCTGGTACCCGCCTTACCAACAATTAATTTTATATGATCATTCCACTTCAAATCGTTCCGCACGCATATTCCCAGATATTTTACAGAAGTAACTGCTACCAGTGTTTGTTCCGCTATCATATAATCATACAATAACGGATCCTTCTTTCTATGTATTCGCAATACATTACATTTGTCTATGTTTCTTGTGGGTGCGGCTGCTACCCTGGGCAGGTGATGGCCCACTTTAGCTGCAGCTCCAGGATCGAATAGCTTCAGGGTGGGCTGCCCTGGTTTAGATGCAAACTGTGGTCCTTGACCAGCATCTTGTGCGGCCAAGCGAAACAGCCCTGATGTTGGAAGAGCTGTGGCATTAACAGAAGTGATTTTTGTGCAGATGTTTTTGGTACATATACTTTCCACCATGTGCGCGTTTTCCCTGCGGTGCACCTTCTGCCAAGTACATCAGACACTTCGGCAGCCGCCGGTGGGCACCTTGCTGCTGGGAGCGCTGCTGTGTTAACTATTTCCACGGAGTACAAGTCTGGTCATTCTAGCATAGTTATGTTATATTTCGTTAAGTACAATACCCACGCTGACCTGCAGCTGGTGGTGCTGCGACCTTCTTTCTAACTTCGCCCATAACATGCAAATGGTTGGTGCGCTACATTATCCGCTCCCTTAGCAACACCCGAACCCTTGGGTTGCCTTAGAACCGAATTACGTTAGTACAATCTGATGGAACAAGTTCTCCACACACTGGCCAGGCTTTACTCCACTTCAGTTGCGTTTTAATCTCACCAGTATTATTTTCTTAAGCACTACTTATCCTGAGCTCTGAAGGTCTCCTGCCGACCTCCTCTGGCCCATCCATACTTCTCCTTAAACTGCATTTACGATTTCCTCAGTTGCCTACTAGGTTCTGGGAACCCAGTTCGTCGTAATATGATCAGTAGCCGCTTCTGTCCATTGCACCGTTTTCTACTTTTTGTAAATGAAAACAAAGACTATGCACAGCGGAGTAAGTTTTGCTTTGGCATTTGGTAGGACAATAGTCAACATGGTCCCATTTTGGTTCTGGTCCGCCTTGTATTGCTCTACTTGCTACATTAGCATCTCCTTAGAGATTCGCTCTCCTTCTCATCAATAAGTATGTCTATGGAAAGTATTACCACTCGCCCCAAGGTCCAGTTTAAGAGAGTGAAATTCGCGTGTGTAAGTATTTCAGTAGGTTTCTTTAGTCAATACAGCTCAGGCTTAGAGATGCAAAGTTGTATCATTTCTGAGATTGTGGCAGATGCTCAGAAGGTAGGTCCCACTTCTTTACGAGACGTCCCATTTATCAACAATCCGCTCCTGTCCAGTTCTACCTCAACTTGCTGGAAGTGCAACTCAGGCGTGATTACTTCTTGTTTACAATCCCTCCCTCCTTTCTCTCCCAACAAGATTTCACGGTGCATGAGTTCTATCCTTTCCTCACTAGCCTGTTTGGACACACTGTGATCTTCCTCGTATAGCATGTCTCCAACTCGACTTCCTTCGTTTCTGCATGCCTGCTTTTTTCCTCTGAAATTAACAACTGCTACACCTTTATAGGGGCTAACTTCTTCAGCAGTCCCCGCTTGACTGGCTATGCACTCAGCCTGAGGACAGGGAATCCTATTACCCTTTCCTCGCTCTCAAAACCCCTGCTGCCCTGCAGCAGCCCATCACGCCTGCACTACAACAATATATAAAACTCATACCTAATAAATCAAATACTGAACAAAATATAAATCTTCCCAGACCTCCTAGGTCTTAACGCAAACGGCCTCCTTGCCTCGGCTCGCTCACATCTTCCTTCTTGTTCCTCTGCATCTTCATTTCCCTTGATTCTTTTGCCACAATTACACAAGCCCTTGAAAAACCTATGAACTCACCCAGAGAGCATTCAAACATCCACCATGTGCAATCCTTGTAACTGGATCTTGAAATTTATTGGTGATATAATTTCTGATACTTTGTAACGAATGTTTTCGTATTCCCTTTCGGAGTATTGGCGATCAAGAACATGGCCCATTGGCTCACATTGTACTGTAGCTTTCTTACTGAGCGGCTTACCGTTTCCTCGTGCTTCTGTAGTACCTTCGTGTTAGATCTGCACACCCTGTTCCATACTTCTTTTATCACTTTTGCGAATTCCTTAACAGATTCCCTCGTCTTACCCTTCTTGGCTTCTATCAGGGCGAACAGTGATGGCATCTTATGCCCATATTCTACGACATGAGGAGACAACCCAGTATTTGCGTTCTGTTATGAGTTATAGGCTATGACAATGTATATCTCAACTGCCATAGTCTGCATTCACATAGCACCCTAACATCTTTCCTAGCATTCTATGAACTGTCTCCATTTCCCATTAGCTTGTGGGTGTAGGGAACTAGTTCCAGTTTCTTTATACAAAACAGAAAAAATAATTTTTTTCATTTTTCAATAAATCCGACATGAAGTTTGTCCCCTGATCACTCAGTGTTGTCTCAGGTACTCCAAACTTCAGTATCTAATTGTTAACTAGGGTTTGTGCTATTATTCTGTCTGCTGGTTTGGCATAGCAACCACTTCTTAATACCTCGAGAAATGATTTGTAATTGTGAGCACATACGTGTTTCCTTCAGGTGTTTTTCTGAAAGGACCTAAGAAATCGATCCCAAGTGCCTGAAACAGTAATAATGCTTAATGTAGTCTCTCTAACGTTACTCCCGTTCCACACATATTCCGCCACTGCATACTATACACAATTCTATACATATTGATCCCAGTCCGTCTTTCTGTTCCTCCAACAGTACCTCGTTGCCAATATTCTGCTGATAGATCTGCAGCCCCCATGTCCCACTAACATGTGATCATGTTGAAACCTACCCCTAGAAAAATTTGTGAATGACTGCTCTGATAAACCCGTTACGTTATTTGATTTTCAAAGAGCTGAGCAAAATTGAACGTACTCAGACATTTCTCTCTTTACTTATTCTGATCATCACTAAACCGACACACAATATTTTTAGCGCAACGCAATCTGACTTTCAATAATCCCTACAAAAGAATGGCGCTGACTAACAATAACCTATAACTTTCATGAATCACTTACCTCACAAAAATCTTCGTTACTCGAACTACTTCAATACAGCGAGCGCCAATACTGCGTGCTAAATAAAAGATTCTAACTACTGATGTGGGCAGATGTGGACTCTGACCACAATCTATTGGTTATGACCTGTAGATTAAAACTGAATAAACTGCAAAAACATGGGAATATAAGGAGATGGGACCTGGATAAACTGAAAGAACAAGAGGATGTACAGAGTTTCAGGGAGAGCATAAGGGAACAATTGACAGGAATGGGGGAAAGAAATACAGTAGAAGAAGAATGGGTAGCTTTGAGGGATGGAGTAGTGAAGGCAGCAGAGGATCAAATAGGTAAAAAGTCGAGGGCTAGTAGAAATCCTTGGGTAACGGAAGAAATATTGAATTTAATTGATGAAAGGAGAAAATATAAAAACGCAGTAAATGAAGGAGGCAAAAAGGAATACAAACGTCTCAAAAATGAGATCGACAGGAAGTGCAAAATGGGTAAGCAGGGATGGCTAGAGGACAAATGTAAGGATGTAGAGGCTTATCTCACTAGGGGTAAGATAGATACTGCCTACAGGAAAATTAAAGAGACCTTTGGAGATAAGAGAACGACTTGTATGAATATCAAGAGCTCAAATGGAAACCCAGTTCTAAGCAAAGAAGGGAAAGCAGAAAGGTGGGAGGAGTATATAGAGGGTCTATACAAGGGCGGCGTACTTGAGGACAATATTCTGGAAATGGAAGAGAATGTAGATGAAGACGAAATGAGAGATACAATACTGCGTGAAGAGTTTGACAGAGCACTGAAAGACCTGAGTGGAAACAAGGCCCCGGGAGTAGACAACATTCCATTAGAACTACTGACGGCCCTGAGAGAGCCAGTCCTGACAAAACTCTATCATCTGGTGAGCAAGATGTATGAGACAGGCGAAATGCCCTCAGACTTCAAGAAGAATATAATAATTCCTATCCCAAAGAAAGCAGGCGTTGACAGATGTGAAAATTACCGAACTATCGGTTTAATAAGTCACAGCTGCAAAATACTAACACGAATTCTTTACAGACGAATGGAAAAACTAGTAGAAGCCAACCTCGGGGAAGATCAGTTTGGATTCCGTAGAAACACTGGAACACGTGAGGCAATATTGACCTTACGCCTTATCTTAGAAGAAAGATTAAGGAAAGGCAAATCTACGTTTCTAGCATTTGTAGACTTAGAGAAAGCTTTTGACAATGTTGACTGGAATACTCTCTTTCAAATTCTAAAGGTTGCAGGGGTAAAATACAGAGAGCGAAAGGCTATTTACAATTTGTACAGAAACCAGATGGCAGTTATAAGAATCGAGGGACATGAAAGGGAAGCAGTGGTTGGGAAGGGAGTAAGACAGGGTTGTAGCCTCTCCCCGATGTTGTTCAATCTGTATATTGAGCAAGCAGTAAAGGAAACAAAAGAAAAATTCGGAGTAGGTATTAAAATCCATGGAGAAGAAATAAAAACTTTGAGGTTCGCCGATGACATTGTAATTCTGTGAGAGACAGCAAAGGACTTGGAAGAGCAGTTGAATGGAATGGACAGTGTCTTGAAAGGAGGATATAAGATGAACATCAACAAAAGCAAAACGAGGATAATGGAATGTAGTCGAATTAAGTTGGGTGATGTTGGGGAATTAGATTAGGAAATGAGACACTTAAAGTAGTAGAGGAGTTTTGCTATTTGGGGAGCAAAATAACTGATGATGGTCGAAGTAGAGGGGATATAAAATGTAGGCTGGCAATGGCAAGGAAAGCGTTTCTGAAGAAGAGAAATTTGTTAACATCCAGTATTGATTTAAGTGTCAGGAAGTCATTTCTGAAAGTATTCGTATGGAGTGTAGCCATGTATGGAAGTGAAACATGGACGATAAATAGTTTGGACAAGAAGAGAATAGAAGCTTTTGAAATGTGGTGCTACAGAAGAATGCTGAAGATTAGATGGGTAGATCACATAACTAATGAGGAAGTATTGAATAGGATTGGGGAGAAGAGAAGTTTGTGGCACAACTTGACCAGAAGAAGGGATCGGTCGATAGGACATGTTCTGAGGCATCAAGGGATCACCAATTTAGTATTGGAGGGCAGCGTGGAGGGTAAAAATCGTAGAGGGAGACCAAGAGATGAATACACTAAGCAGATTCAGAAGGATGTAGGTTGCAGTAGGTACTGGGAGATGAAAAAGCTTGCACAGGATAGAGTAGCATGGAGAGCTGCATGAAACCAGTCTCAGGACTGAAGACCACAACAACAACAACTACTGAAGGTGCTAACTACTGATAGACATAGTTAGCAAATGAAAGATTTTGTTAGAGAACAAACAATGTATTTACCTTAATAATATTCTGAAGTCATTTTTATATATATATATATATATATATATATATATATATATATATCAGTTCATGATATCAATACTTATAAATTTACTCTCTCTGATGGACACACGTCCAGATCATCCGCTCTCAAAACTCTGCCATCTCTCTCCCCACATCCACCACTGCTGCCTGCTCACCTCCAACTGCGCAACGCTACGTGCTGTTCACATCCAACTGCCCGACACTACAACAGCAATTTTGCAACAATGCAGACCAGCCACAGACTTCACACGGCACAATCAGTGGTTTTCATGTAGAGCTCTACGTGGCGTTACCAACAGAAAAACCTAAACAGCCTACTTACAATGTGACTTCTTCAATACATTTCTTCTCAACTCCGCTGCCATCACCACTCGTAGCCCCAATTTAGTTTCTCTGCACAACAATCCATGATGTACACATAACCATGATTCCATATGAAACTTTTTACATTTGTCATCCATCCTTTGCACTGCTTGCCACTCTTGAAGTTCATCACCTATCTGCTACACTGGCACTTTATCACTTAACTCATCTGCATTCCCTTGCTTTCTTGCTTTTTCCCAGGTCTGCGTATCATCTCAAAATAGAATTCAACTGTATCGTCCATCGCTTCAGTCTACTAAATGGATCCTTCAACTCCAGGAACTATTTCAACGCTGCACTATCCGTTATTAGTCGAAACCTCCTTCCATATAGATTGTACATTTCGTCATGGAGTAAGTCCATTCCACTGAAGGATATTTCTCGATGCACAAGCTACCAGGTGTTCCATGGCCTCAACTTCTTGACTTAACACACGACAAAGTGCGTGGTTGGATGCATCGCAGGTCAGAATAAACTCCTTGTTTGAATTAGAAAGCAACAGATATCTTCCAGTTTCTCAGACACATACTGAAAATCCCCCGTTCACATAAACTTCTATCCTTTCTTGAATAATTTGGTATATGGTAGCTTGTAACACCTTGTTGCTTGAGTACTGCTGCATTAACGATTCCCACACAGTACCAGGCTGGTCCACCATGCAACAGTGTGACGGATATGTTATATTTGTAATGCAGGTAATTATGCTGCAATCCTCTTTCTAGTTTTGCGCATTTATGACCAGGTGTGGTTGATGCTCTACATAATATTACTTCTTACCTTTCACAGTATAAACTGATGCTGAAAATTACACCATTTTCCAACTTCAACATTAAAAAACAAATATTATTCGTTGCCATACACAATATAAACCGATGCTAAGAATTACGCCTTTTCCAAATTTAACACAGATACACTACTCAAGTTCTACAAAATGGCGGAGTGACTCTTGCGCTTTATTCCAAGAACAGCATGCGTCGAACGTTTTGCGCCAAACCCGAGAACGCTAAGTGGTCCATACTACCCGCTGGCTCATACTAACTGCCGGCCCCCTAATGTTCTCAGACACGGATGGTGTGGGCTTCGACTGATCAGGATGTCTTTCAGCACCGCTACTCTAACAGTTTGGCGGCATTCGCCGTAAACGAAAACCACATACACTCTTTCTACTGTCTTAGAGATTGTGAAATTCTGAATAGTTTCACGAGTAAGTTGTCCGTATCTTCTTGTATTTGGTACAGTGAGACACATTTGTGAGACAGTGGTTCGCGGCGCTGTTATCTTTTTACTATTAGATTCCATACATGGTTACTTCACTGATATCTTACAGAAAGTTCTTTCCAGTGCCACACATGGAGATATATATAGTACCATTTAAACAAGAAAAAAGCGAGTTCAGTGTCCGAATTCGGTAGCTATAAACAAAGATTACACTTCTACGTCTGGAAATCTTCGGCACTTTCCACTATAGCTTTGCGAAAATCGCAGTTCTATCTATTTCCTCGATCTAAGTGTATGAGGGTATTCCAAACAGAAAGTTACACATTACTAGGGCAGACCAAGTAACCTTTTTGGAAGCTGCACTACACGTCAAAATGACAAATATACAAGAGACTGTCAACACCCACATTCCCACCAGCACCAAGACTCACACAACCGCCATGTCTCTGTAAAAACGCCCTGAACGCTCTGTATGTCGGTCACTGCCTGGACGACCAATCATGCACTTTGCTCACAGAGTCATTAAAGAATCGCTGCGTGGATTCCCTTGTAGTTGGAAAATCTGTTTCCCCAGATGTTCTGTCAGCTAGCCGAAAAGACGGAAATTGAGCGCTGCAAGATCTGGACTTGCCGATCAGCGTCTCCCTCGTCTGTGTGGCCTTGGTCAAATTGTTGGAACCACCTCACTACAAATGGACGCGAATTTTCATTTGGTTCGTACAGTAGCAGAATTTCACGGTGTATCGGTGTGTAATTTAGATGATTTGTCGGCAAGGATTGTAGTATCCCGCGTGCTTCAACTTTAAGGTAATTTTCCAGTTGCCATACCATTTTAATCAAAACTGTGATGCTTTTCTTACACAGTCTCGTACTGTGTATCTGCTGGTACGTCACTGGTGAAATTGTTGAACAGTTCCTCAAATCCTTAAGCGGCACTGTTTAAAGAAGAACTAATATAGTATTTTATTAAAACATAAATCTAACTATTTATCAGCACAGGGAATATATTGACAGACCAATTAAAAGAGATCGCTTTATCGATGTAAGTATTCCTAATTGAAAACCATATACAGAGTGATTCCACGATGATGTTACAAACTTTTAGGAATGATGGAGAAGGGTAAATGTATCAATTTGAGTCAAGGGACACTTGTCCGAAAACGGCCGAGTAGAAAGTTATAAGCGAAAATCGTTCTGATACCTCTTCTACTGCAAGCTCATTACTTTCCATATTTCGAGAGGTACAAGTACGGACAAAAACAAGAAGAAAATATTTAGTAACATGAGTTATAAAGTGTACACCTTAAGAGCTATGAGCTATCATGGCATGTGTATCCATAGTTCTTGTTCATCTTTGCTGCCATGATACACGTCTCTTCTACGGACAAAGTGTTCCTGTCTGTTAATTTATGCATTTTAGAGGCCATTTTCACTAGACAATTTTTCCTTGTTTTGGCAAATACTGCCTGCTCCCAAAACACGGAAAGCAAAGAGCCTGCAGTAGAAGAGGTCTCCGTTGTCAGAGGTTTCAGAATAATATTCGCTTCCAGCTACCGACCCGGTCGTTTCTGGACCAGGGACCCTAACTTAAATTTATACGTTTATCCTTCTCCATCATCGCTGAAAATTTGTACCACCATCACGGAAACATTCTATATATTGTCTCATTGTGTAGATTGTTCCCTTTTATTGTTTCATTGAGTCATTTGTCTTACGGAACCTAACTCACTATTAACATTTTTTATTTCAGAAGAATTTGAATAGAAAAAAACGCACAAATGAATGTATTTTAGTAGTAATTTAGTAATAAGACTTGATAATAAGATTAGAATTTAGATAGGTCATAAGTATACCAAGAAAAAATTGTAAAAAAAATGGTTGAAGACAACTCTTCGCGAGCTGCAACAAAATTTATACGTAATTTTAAACTCCTTCGAATCTTTTTATCTGTGACAGTCCCCCAAAAAATAATGAAAGGAAAGAATTTCAAAATTTTTTACATTTTCGCTGTTTATGTAATAAAACTTAAGCATCGGGAATGAGGTTTTACTTACTACTTTTTACTACTAAATGCAGATGTGTATGAAAAGGATTCACCCGATTTTAAAAAAAATCAAACTATTATGTAATTTGAGATAAGGTGTATGGTCCATTTTTCTTTGCTGAGAACACTGCTGGAAGAAGCACATACCTCGATATGCTCGAGATCTTTATTTCCCGACACTTGAAGACTGATTCGAACGATTTCATTTACCAACAGGCTGGGGCACAACCCCACTGTCACCTGGAAGTGCGGAAATTTTTAACTCAAAGGATTACTAAATGATGGATCGGTCACACTGGGCCAAATGATTGAGTCTTACATTACTGGCATCCAAGGTCACCGGACCTGACTGTACGTGATTATTTCTTGTGGGGGTTTAAAAAGACTCTGTTTATGTGCCTCCGTTACCAACAACAATGAATTAACTGAGATATAGCACAACAGCAGCTGTGGAAGTTGTAACTGAAGTCATGATCGACGCAATGTGGGAAAAATTTGAGTTCCGCATTGAGTACCGCATGTAGTGCGTCTCAAGAGGGACATATTGAACACCTATGATAAGGTATGGGAAAAACCTTTTTTGAGTTTCCCGTTCATCAAAGAAGAAAATTCATTGTATACGTTTATTAGTTTCAGAAATATAGACGTGCAAAATCAGGTGATTCTTTTTGATACACCCTGGATATTACCAACATTTTACAGATGAATGTAGCTACAAAATTATGTCATTTTATGAAACATAGTTCAAGAGGTATGACATAATAAACATTGAGATGCGTAAAAAACTAGCTTTTCTTAAGGTAGGCCGTTGCGATTCCTTAAGGAATGTAGTGTGTGGGTTTACTGGTATACTCCATGAATAAAGCGATTCGACAATGTTACTGTAAAATCATTCCGTCATTGCGGTTTTCTTTTTTTAAACATGAAAAAGCTCCTAGATTTTAAGCGTATGATTATTAATTATTTAAGATAATTCTCATTTACTGTTCCGTCTCAGTAGCACACTGCAATGAGCGAGTGAGGGGGAACAATTAAGTGTTTTAAACATCAATAGCGTTGCCATTTCTCACAAGACGAACGAACATTTCGGCTATTGTGAATTATTAATTATTGAAAGTTTGAGCTAAAGTATTGCTTAAAGCCTCGAGAATCTCTTTTTATTTTACGAAAATTAGTTTGAAGTAGATGCAGATTTGCTCCTGTCCATTTGCTTCTGTATGTAACTGCAATAGTTTCCAGTCTGTGCTACAAAAAAGTCTGCACCGCGTAGAATTAGACCTTAGGACTACGTGCAGAAATTCCTACTTTCAGATCGGTAATTTTCAACTTTTTCCAAGGGAAAGATAGTATCCAATCTGACGCAGAGTTCCTATTTCAGACGAGAACTTGGAGGTAATTTCGGTCGTATTAATATTTAAGGGCGCTTCCCGCCGTGAAATAATTAAACCTGATAGCCTCACCGTTTTTGTAGGAACATAAAGTCTTTCTCGTGAAGTTTCCTACACATTACTGACAATGAGATCGCTGCTACAGCCTTTTCACGCTTTGATTACTTTTTGACCAAGAGGTGTATTTTAAGCGAACAACGGGAACAGTGGCGAGGAAAAGTCGTTTCTACCTCGCCTAAGGCAGGAAAACAGTATTACCCCTGTGTTTTAACTACATTCCCCACCTTGTGAATATTTTAGGCGCTCCGTGATTTCTTTCTCCATTCCAGTTCATTCGCTGTGGCTTTCTGGATATCTTTCTCTAGCTGAAGCTATTTAAATTCATTTGTGTCACTAGAAACATTAATTTCAAATTGTGAAAAATGTTACCTACAATTACACTACGAAATAAGTCACCAGTTGCATCTGTCTTTTCTACCTACAAATAAAATAATGGATATACACGGCACATCTCTGCACTCATATTTTTATGGCCTCCCTGACGTGAGGGAAGGGACTGGAACATTATTTGAAGGCACAGTAATAATTCTACACATCGTGGGTCACTTGTTCTGAACTTATCGCAGGTAGCTTCCAAATGTGTGCGTTTGTGTGTGTGTGTGTGTGTGTGTGTGTGTGTGTGTGTGTTAGATTAATTGTAGCCTCATAGTGATGATCCGCAGGACCAGATGTGTATTACATAGAAATGTGTAAAGTGACATTGCTGTTGCACTGCGTACGAGACAGTGCTCAAGAGTAGTAGAAGTACTGCAATATGCACGGTCCAAGTACATCAATGTGACCACGCCCTATGATCGACGTCAACGTGCAGTAACCACTTACAGATGGCAGATGGCGGCACTGCGAGTGGAGAGTATATGACGTGTGTCGGTGGTTGTGGTGGTGGTGGAGAGGTAGGGGTGGGGTAGGGACCTCGAGAAAAGGTGCTTTCGTTGTCATATTGCTGCTAGGAAGGGTGTAGTCTATCTGACGTCCAGAAGGGCATGATCATTGGCTTTCCCGCCAAGGTTAGAAGCACTTTCGAAATGCCTGATTTTATAAGCTGTTCGCGTGCTGCTGTGATTAAAGCATACCGTGCAGGGCACAGGGGTGAACGACGGCTGCAGACGTGTGCTGGAGAATACACGAGCAGCTCTTGGACCACTGACCACCAAGATGAACCAAGGGACAACCAAAACTCTCTCCTCAACGACTGTTCAACGAACGTTACTGCGTACGGGTCACTGCAGTAGGCGTCAAGTTAACATGATGAAAATGTTCTACTACAGTTAGTTTCTCCATTGATCCTGGCCTGGAACGAAGTTCCATAGGTTTAACAAATGACAAATTTCGACATAACGCAAGTTTTGCATTCACAGTATACTGAAACCAGTAAGCAAGACGAAAATGTAGTACAGGATCCACAGAGGTAGTATCCTATAAAAATCCTACTGGTAACACAATAATAAGTGACAAATCGCCGTCGGTACACATTTGGGATATTCTCATGAAGGTACTACTTATCTAAATTAGCAATAAAGTGTTCTTTTCTATGACTGTAACAACTGTTGGTAGAGCTGTAGGTCTATGAGTACCATCTAGAGAGAATATGAGAACATTATATAATAACCAGATTTGGATACATACATCAATAGGCTAAGTGACTGACATACCGCTGAGTAGCACGTAACAATATATTCAGTTATTAATGCCTTGGTCTTCCCCTGCGCTCCTAATTACCAAGGGCATTAGATCAGCAGCGCAGAGAGTTTCCGACCTCAAGCGGTATTTAATGTTACTACATCTTTGGATGCTAATAAGGTTTGCTAGATGACAATCAGTTTGACTTTAGAAAAGATGAAGGCACCCGAGAGGCAATTTTGTGATAATAGAAGCAAGACTAAAGAAAAATCAAGACACGTTCATAGGATTTGTCAATTTGCAAACAGCGTTCGACAGTGTAAAATGGTGCAAGATGTTCTGGGAAAATTACGAGTAAGCTATGGGGATAGACAGGTAATATACAATATGTATAAGAACCAAGAGGGAATAATAAGAGTGGACGACCAGGAACGAAGTGCTCGGGTGAAAATGCGTGCAAAACAGGGATGTAGTCTATCGCTCCTACTCTTCAAGCTGTACATCGAAAAAGCAACGGTGGAAATAAACGAAAGGTTCAGTAGTGGAATTGAAATTCAAGACGAAAAGATAAAAATGATATAATTCGCTGACGACATTGCTATCCTGCGTGAAAGTCAAGAGGATTTACATGATATGCTGAATAGAATGAACAATCTAATGAGTACGGAATATGGTTTGAGAGTAAATCGAAGAAAGACCAAAGTACTGAGAAGTAGGAGAAATGAGAACAGCGAGAAATTTAACATCAGAATTGATGGTCATGAAGTAGATGAAGTTAAGGAGTTCTGCTACCTAGGCAGCAAAATAACCAATGACGTACGGAGCAAGAAGGACATCAAAAACAGACTATGACTGGTAAAAAGGGCATTGCTTGTCAAGACAAGTCTACCAGTATCAAACATAGGCCTTAATTTGAGGAAGAAATTTCTGAGAATGTACGTCTGGAGCACGGCATCGTGTGATAATGAAACATGGACTGTGGGAAAACTGTAACGGAAGAGAATCGAAGCGTTTGAGATCTGCTGCTACAGGCAAATGTTGAAAATTAGGAATGAGGACGCTCTGCGCAGAATCGGAGAGGAAAGGAATATGTGGAAAATACTGACAAGGAGGATGATAGGACATCTGTTTAAGACATCAGGGAATGACTTCCATGGTACTAGAGGGAAGTGTAGAAGGCAAAAACTGTAGCGGAAGACAGAGATTGGAATGCATCCAGCAAATAATTTAGGACGTAGGTTGCAAGATCTACTATGAGACGAAGCGGCTTACAGAGGATAGGAATTTGTGGCAGGCTGCATCAAGCCGGTCAGAAGACTGCTGAAACCCTCCCCCCCCCCCCTCCCAGAAAAAAGAACGCTTTGGAATGGAGGTTTCTTTGGAGCCGATGACTAAGCGCTCGAAGATTACTTGAAGGACGTTAATGTGATACTCGTTCCGGTAAGCCTGTAGGAATATACGGTTTGGATCTTCTTCCTCAGCTCAAACACTTGGAAGGGTTTCGCTTAGGTTGAGCCGATAGTGGTATTTGCTAAACTTCCTATGATTGAATTTCATCCGTGCTATAATTGTCGTGATGCCCCTCGATGTTTGTGTCTTACTAAACCGTAATACTCTTGGAATCGGGGAATGAATTAATTCGTACTGACTCAGTTTGATTCTAAATGTGCTCGACCATTGATCTTCCCAGTCAACCACTTTCTGAGCGTGGTATCGTATCTGAGAGAGGAAGTTTATCATATTTAATAGCTCCATGTAGAGGTCCTTGCTTGTTAGGACATCTACTTGTTCACTTCGATGTACACTTAAGTGGTCTTTCATCCATACTATTACGATGTTGTGATAGTTGCTCTGTACCTAAAACACATTGTCGATAATTGCTGCCATGGTTGGGTTCATACAACTTTTATTATGGTTTCTAATCAGTTGTAGGGCTGACTGATTATGACTATTGCGTCCACTTTGGTCATTTGAACGAACAGCAGGGCTTCCAAACTGGTAATCAGCTTGTATAGGCCTTATCGTTTGCCTTAGGGTATCCAGTGGGCACTACCAGCGCCGTCACTGGAGTTGTACCCATCTGTATACAACACGCACGCATGGTGATAGTGAAACAGTAATTTCATTGCCGTTGCATCAGTTCTGTCCTGATTTAGAAACGTTAAGTTAGTACTGGCATCAATCTCTGGAGTCGACGTTTCGTACTGTCTGTTCTAATGCGGTGTAAGAAGACATTTCCACAACTTGTACCTTAATCATTGCATCGCCATTAGCATCTCCATATATTTAGCCGCGACAGGTGGACGTTGCTTCTTCATCCAATATCCTTTGCACACACATTATGATGTTAATTCAGGGATGTTTTCGTTAAGGGCCCCATATTCGTCGAAACAGAACTGCAGGAGGAATTTCTTGCAGAGGAATATTCTTCGCGTCTTTAACGGAGGCTCATTCGCTTCGGCCAGTAATGCGTTAGCTGGGGTTGACATGAACGCCTTTGAAAGGCTTTGTACTGTAAGTAGGCTGTTTAGGTTTTCTTATTGGTAGTGCCACGTAGCGCTCTGTATGAAAAATGACTGGCTGTGCTGCGTGCGGTCAGTGGCTGGTTGGCATTGTTGTAATACTCGCCATTGTAGCGTTGGGCAGTTGGCTGTTAACAGCGCGTAGCGTTGCGCAGTTGGAGGTGAGCCGCCAGCAGTGGTGGATGTGGGGAGAGAAATGGCGGAGTTTTGAAATTTGTAAGACTGGATGTCATGAACTGCTATGTATATTATGATTTTTCAACACTATTAAGGTAAATACATTGTTTGTTCTCTATTAAAATCTTTCATTTGCTATGCCTATCAGTAGTTAGTGCCTTCCGTAGTTTGAATCTTTTATTTAGCTGGCAGTAGTGGCGCTCGCTGTATTGCAGTAGTTCGAGTAACCAATATTTTTGTGAGGTAAGTGATTTGTGAAACGTATAGGTTAATGTTAGTCAGGGCCATTCTTTTGTACGGATTTATGAAAGTCAGATAGCGTTGCGCTAAAAATATTGTGTGTCAGTTTAAGCACAGTCCTGTATAATTGTTCAAAGGGGACGTTGAATCTCCTGATTTTTTTCTTGTAGTTTGTGTAATTAGTGTAGGTATTGTTTATTGCTAGCACGTAATTGTAGAAAGAATCTCCTTTGTAGTTGCAGTCTTTCATTGTTGTTGTGGCATGCATGTAGATTTGCACCAAGTACTTCGTAGCTGCGCTTGCAATTACCTAAATATTATTCTCAGTGCTATGTTAATATGTTTTATTATTTTGCTCTTCAAAATGTGGTTTTCTGTGTTATTGTGGCAATAATGGCGTGTGAAAAACGTAATACTAGGCTCCAAAGTAAACTGAGAAATTACAGTGAAGACGAAAGCAGTGTGTTAGCGCCACCGAGTAATGAATTAACCAATGTTCAAAGTAGTAATTTGGTAATTGTGCATAGGGTAAATGGAGCGGGCGGCAAATAATGGTGTAGACAGTGAAACAATTAGTGAACAGGGAAGCATTATCGATCGATCGGTCAGCAACAGTTCGCCTCAGGAATCCGAAATGACAGGACACAATCTTGCAAATGCTGTAGATTCAGGTTTTGGGTCCTCACCATTTTCTCAAATAAGTCAAGACACATTTTCTGCTTGTCAAATGTAAATGTTGGCGGTTCAACTTCACTGCCGAAAAGCACTGAGGAACATGTTTCAGACACCAGTGCATTGTTGTTACAGTTGATGCCACAAATGGGACAAAGGCTACAGAAGTTAGACACAACGCTTGAACAAAATCAGAAACAAATGGGACAAAATCTTCAAAAGTTAGACACAATGGAACAACACCAGAGACAAACACAGCAACACTTAGACGCAATGGAACAAAATCTTCACACCACACTTGAACAAACACGTGAAGATTTAACTACTGAGTTACATAAAATCGAATCGAAATGTCAAAAAGTCTGTAATGACGTAAAAACACTAATTTGTGAGCATTTCCAACCTATTTTTTCGTGTCATGAAAATGCATTACATAATCACGAAGCAGCCATAAAAGAACTGCAAACTATTGTTCATGAAAATCATGAGACCTTGCAAGCTAAAATTGACTCAGTTGCATCTACCGATTCGGTTACGCAACTTGCAAAAACTCGGAAAACTTAAAGGACACAGTAGATACTCAGAAAATTGGTTCAGAAAGACACAAGGAGGAAATTAGTTCATTATCGGAGAAAGTAGTTGAACTTTCGGATTAGCTAAATAATTTATCTACGTAGGTAGATGATAATCTGAATGACACAAAACCGGTACTCTTTAATGACACAGAAGAGAGCGAACAAATTAGGAAGTTCAAACAAAATCAGAATCAAATTAATACGCAACACCAAAGAGAAATCTGGGAAGTACAAGATCAGTTGGCACAAGTAATACGTAAATTACATATTTCAGAGGACACTCGCACTCCAACACGGTAAGAGGAACTTAGAAACAGGAACAGCCACAAACCAATAACACAGCGCATTTCGGAAATTATGAAAGAAATTGGCAAGGTGCACCGTGTTTTGAAATGGAACCGCCGAAACGACGTAACAATAACCGATATGCGACTCGCCGACATGATGATTTTGACTATAAGCTGCTCATTACTACACGTAAATTTAAAACATTTAAGAATTCTGGCAACAACATTCATCCACAAGCGTGGCTCCATCAATTATCTCATTGTTTTCCTCCCAACTGGTCATTGCAGCACAGATTAGAATTTATGTGTGGCTATTTAGAGAATGAACCAGCTGTAAGAATGCGATCGGTCATTCACGATTGTCACAGTGAAGGAGAATTTTACCATGCCTTCCTCTCAGCATATTGGTCTCAAGCTACACAAGACTGAGTAAAACATAGCATCATAATGATGAAACATTTCGAACAATCTGAATTTTCCAGTCTTGTGAAATATTTTGAAGACATGTTGCATAAGAACCAATATCTTTCAAACCCATACAGCCCTTCAGAACTCATCCGCATTTGCTTAATGAAATTGCCTGAACATTTAAGAAATATTATTTTGGCAGGACGTTGCAAAGACGACATTGAAGCTTTTCAGGGACTCTTACAAGAATTAGAAATTGACACTGACAATCGCGGAACGCGAAAACAGGAACACAACAATTACAGGTCACATCCGTCGCAATTCCGTGATGAAAGAAATAATAACTGGACACGACAAGGCTATTCTCACAAACAAATCGTGACCAAAGCAGACACCACCCGTATGACAACCATTGGCAGAGTAGTAATAATTACAGAGAAAGATCGCATTTCTGTAGTAATGAATATAACAGATACAATCATAGAAACAGACAATATGGCAACCAGAACTATTATTATCACCGGAGACAGAATAACTTCAGATGCAACGGTCCACAGTGCAGTGATAATTCAGGGAGAAATACTCCACCACTTAAACGACAAGAAAGAAACTACAGGAACTACCGACATGACGACACATGATATAACCGTAACGACAGACTTGAATTGCATCATAACTGGCGAGATTCAAACAGAGCAGGGCACTCTCGACAAGGTGAATTTGTAGAAGTTAGGTCTCCTAATCCCAATAACGACGCACGCCAACAAAGAGACAGACAATGACTCGCACCGCAGGCAGCCACGTGCGCCGGCTGCCTCAGGGAAAAATAACATAGACGCTAACCTTGAGAAAAATTCCAGTATTCTTTACCGTCATATACCACACGATGATTGCGTTGAAGTTGAAACTCTGCGTACTAGGAAGAGTAAAGGTTTACACCACATTTCACATGTAAAACCGTTTCTTGAGAGAGAATCTGTTTTTTAACTTAGTCTTTGCCATAAAATTTTTCACTTCACGCTACTAGTACAATTTGTCACACTGAGAAACTGTTAACATGCAAAAATGTTTTGAAGTTAAATATCCAGTTTAGAACCTAGGGAACATATTTAGGCAGTAACTATGAATGCATTGTTATAGTGAACAGACGTCACAGTGTTATTGTGTGTGTACATTGTTGCTTGTTAGTTGCACGATTACGTAACGACTATAAGGCTCACATACTTAGAACATTTACCAGTACTGCTAATGAGATTTTAGTGCAACATTTTGGTTTACTTGAAAATACATTCTGGATTTAAAGTACTTTCTGTGAGATACCAGATGACACAGTGGTTAGTTTATATGACAGCTACACGATTTTATCACAACACTACTAATGAGTGACGATTTACAACATTGCTTTTGCGGTGTTTCTGTTTTATATCTGCACAGTTTTTCTGTATTATTCTGGAAAGTAAAACATGTTTTAGTAGTATCTTTTGTGGTATAGCTACAATGAGACAGCCTTTTCCGTAGCACAACAATACATTACAGCACAGTACTTTCTTCATCACGGCAATAAGTGTAATAACTAAGATATCTATACGGAAAGCATTTCACTTTTGTTTATGATGAGGTGAGTACATTGACTTCAGCAGAACTTTGCTTACAGAGGACGATAACTATGACACTTCCACAGAAGTATCTTACACCAAGAAGCACATTTAGCGCTACAAGACACGCAATTGAGTGATTAATTTTGTACTTAAAACATTTATTTTTAAAGATTCTTGAGTTACAAAGAAAGTTTTCTGTGATACATTTCATTCCATTGCTGTAATCTGTAACACCTGAGGGTATAATTACATTAATCCTCAGGGGTTACACGCCTACTTTGTGTAAAATGTGTTTGGCAAGCACAAGGAGCCCTAGCCAATATGGTATTTGCTTATACAACTTTACACATCGGTACCATATTTCTCTAACACATAAATTACACAGCTATCTGATTATTTAACAGAGAAACAAACATTTTTTACTACATCAGTGACACATGTTTACACAATTACAGAGATGGATAACTTCACACTTATGAAACTGTATTTCGTCTGTACTTTGTGAACTGTTCGTATTTTTTCGGAACCATTGTGATACTATGAGAGCTCTCAATAATGTATTTGGTATGGGATCATGATTTTTGCAGTATATTGGACATAGCTGACACTGTTGAAATGAGCACAGGTCTTTTTTTTTAGGTTTTCACATTATTGCAGAAAGCTACGACGTTTTTGAGATTTGACTGAGGTGCTATGATGTTATTATTACAAATTATTATATGTATTATGCTGTTGCGGTATGTTTATGATCAATAAGCTGATGCTATATGAGTTATTTGATTATGCTACGTATCTGTTATGTTGAAATATTGAGTAAGTGTCGACGAATAAGGTAAGGAATAATGAGTAGTGGTTTGGGAATCTGGTTTGTGAAAAAGGTTGTTGGAGACCAAGAATCGTACTTTAAGAGTTATGAAATGCATGTAAATGTGTGAATGTATTAAAATGCCAATGAAAATTTGATGGATACTGTTATATCAATAGGATTTTGTTTCTACAGATTTGTAACGCAAATTCTTGACCTGTGAAATATTTTTATATGAGACTGTCACTGTAGCGGAAACTGCTGTCATAAATATTTAGGTAAGAAAGTTAAGTGATCACCTTCACATAATGCATCGTGAGCACCCAGCTGCGCGACAGATGCCTGGAAAAAAGCCATTAGTGTGTGCCTTTCAGAGGCACAGGTGGAGAAAAAAAAAGACGCCATTAACCTCGCTATTGACATTCCTTTGTAGAAAGCATCATAAATACGACACCCTCAAACTTGAAAACATGATTACACTGTAGAGTTCTTAATTTATGATATTTACTGAAATGAAATGATGAGAAACATTTCATGTCTATTGTCTTGCTAGTTGAAAGATTGTTTATTGCATTATGAAATGCCATATGGCTAGTGAATGACGTTTCACGCCTTGCTTTGACTCTTTTGTTTAATATCTAGTTTCTAGCTGCACTGCAGCATTGGTTAAAATAAAATTTTATAGATGTACTAATATAGATATTTTCTGCCTACAGATCCAGTAAATAATAATTTTGTGATACTTCCAAAAAAAATGAGGGAGCACAAAAAGACATTTCCCTTCACAGGAACTGCATACATAATTTTCTTTTCAAGTATTTGGTAATTTATTTCATAGAATAAGTCTTTGTGGTGCACCACTTTAATGACATAGACATTAAGATGTGAATAGACATTTCCCTTATCTGCATTGTTGTCTTTACTGTAATATTTTTCTGCTTGAGCTTTGTCATGTTTAGATATAAGTTATTGCATTTGCTGCTGCTGTTTGCCAGGCATGGTGCTACTAAATTTCACTTTGTATTACTCTGTTAAGCTAGTTTTACTACTGATTTATTTTTCTTGTTGCTGCACATTGGCTCATATTAGTTGTAATGATGCATTGCTTGGTAATTTAGATTTATTGCAGCTTGCTTTGACAATTTCCATTTTTTTCATTGCTGTTTGTATTAATTGTTTTATGTTGGTGCATTGCCTCATCACTTAGTTTAGCATCTGAGCTCAGTAGATTTAAGTTAGCTTAGAGGGGGTAGACTGTATAAGAGAATGAGTTGCGATGAATTGGACGAAATGCATTGAGAAGTTTTACGAAAAAAGTACAGAAAGCAGGTATAGAAAGCACTTTTTCAAATAATGAAGAACGAAGGGAGATCTCCAAGAAGTAAAGGAATTTTTGTTTGCAAGATACTGCAGTAAAACAAACCCTGTCCTTTCCCTTTCTGTTATTCAGCTATGTGTTTGTGTACTCTTGTATATTTGTGTTCTTCCTGTCTTTATGTGTTTATCTGATGAGAGTTACATTGTAGAATTTTTCTGATAATATGTTATTTACTTTGAAAAGATGTTTAGACATTATTTCTTCTGTTTTGTTGCTCATATGTGAAGGTGATGTTTCAAAAGTTATTCTGATCTTTATGTATTTACTTATGTCATAATTCCTGTAACACTGATGTATATGTTTATTTCTATTCTTTTGTAAAGCCCCTATTGCTACAAATGTTATCTGTATTATTATGTTCTTTAATGATGTATTTTGTACTTTTGTTATTGTCTTCTTATGTTATAAAATTGTAATTGACACCAGTTCATCATATTATTAACTTGTAAGTTCCATTTCACTACACACGTTTCTGTTGGTCATAGTATATGGACAATATGTGAGAAGTAGGGACTCATAGTGTTTGCACGTGTGTTAATAATTCAGCAAGGGACTGGATAAGAGCATTGCTGGTTCTAAGGACAAAAAAAAAGTTGTGAGTGCACAAGTGGTGGTTTATGGACTTGCTTTATTGTCCGCAAGACTCTTCGATGGTGATTGTGCACCTGCACAGTCGCAACAGATGGTTGCTAGCTGTCTCTACAAGGACTACAGTGGGTCTGCATCTTTGATGATCCACCAATATCATTATTTCTACAAGGACTGCAGTGGGTCGGCACCTCTGGTAGCCCACCAATACCATAATCTCTACCAGGACTACAGTGGGACTGCTCTGTGATGACCTACCCCCAATACTCTTCAAAATTTCGACTGACTCTGCTGTGGGTTTGCTCTGTTGTGGACCAATACATGTCTGCATGTCAAGAGTCAGCACTGTCTTTCCATTGGAAGGACAACACTACTTCTTCAAGATTGCATGGAAATCCACTACTTCCATGTGCATTTTCTTTTACTGCTCAGCCTTTGAGAAACACACTGCAATTTTACTGTGATGAATGATCAGGACTGTCTTTATGGACTGTGAGAAAATTTTAGCTTTTGACCAACTATGTATTACTAAGTGTGTCCATTTGATATCTTTCTCACTGTAATTATGAAAAAATTTTTCAAATTTGTATTGGCCAGTGCCCAAAACAATTTGTAAAATTTTTGTGGTGAGCATGGGGGCTTTGTAAGTAGGCTGTTTAGGTTTTCTTATTGGTAACGCCACGTAGCGCTCTGTATGAAAAATGACTGGCTGCGCTGTGTGCAGTCAGTGGCTGGTTGGCATTGTTGTAATACTCGCCATTGTAGCGTTGGGCAGTTGGCTGTTAACAGCGCGTAGCGTTGCGCAGTTGGAGGTGAGCCGCCAGCAGTGGTGGATGTGGGGAGAGAAATGGCGGAGATTTGAAATTTGTAAGACTGGATGTCATGAACTGCTATGTATATTATGATTTTTCAACACTATTAAGGTAAATACATTGTTTGTTCTCTATTAAAATCTTTCATTTGCTAACTATGCCTATCAGTAGTTTGGGCCTTCCGTAGTTTGAATCTTTTATTTAGCTGGCAGTAGTGGCGCTCGCTGTATTGCACTAGTTCAAGTAACCAAGATTTTTGTGAGGTAAGTGATTTGTGAAACGTATAGGTTAATGTTAGTCAGGGCCATTCTTTTGTAGGGATTTTTGAAAGTCAGCTAGCGTTGTGCTAAAAATATTGTGTGTCAGTTTAAGCACAGTCCTGTATAAATTTTTCAAAGGGGACGTTTCAGTACTGCTTAGTCTCAAGTCATTGGAGCGTGACGTCGGACGCAGATCCGTAGCACATGAGTCAGTAGACAAAGTGTGTCCTTAGTAGGGACGATCAGAACCCCACCATACTCCATTTGTAGCTCTGATGAGGTTACATGCTTTTTCACATCTATTGATGATATATCTGATATGATGAGCTTATCGTAGTTTATCATTGACAAACATCCTAAGGTACTGCGTTCTTTTTAAAACTGGAAAATTATCTTCTCTAGTGGCATTATTGGGGAAGTGGAATCCTGTGGCGAGCACATAGTATTACACCTCCGATCAGAAATTTCGAAGCTACATTCTGTACTCTACTAGTGCAGACATACGCGAGCGGTGTGCGTTTTCAGACTACGGGAATTTATGCATGTGTCGTCTGCATATTGTAATATTTGGATGTCACTGGCAAAGAGGTCATGAAGGTCTCCTGCACAGAGATCGATTAATAAGGGAGCCAAGACTAATCCCTGCATGAGTCCTCCACTAGTTTATCTGGGGCCCATTGTAGTTCCGTATTGCCAAATAACTACCCTCCCATTGCTCAGGAAGCTTGATGTTCTACGTACGAGTTTTCCCTGACAAGACAACGCAGTCGTATGCTTAAGCCGCTTCTATGAACGCAACTATCATATATATTCATATATATATATATATATATATATATATATATATATATATATATACATATATTAATGGAGAGTCCATCAGGAGTTGGATGCACAACGGCCACAGCACCAGTGTTAATAACAAAAGGAGGGTTAGTATGTTTCGTTGAAGTAGAAATCTGTATTTCTGCAGCAAATCGATTTCAATGACTGTGTGACGGTCATCAGTGCTGTAGATACTCGTAAAACAAGAATAAAATAATAAGACTGCGCTATAAAATTCTACAATTGCCCAACTATACACATAAGGCCATATAGAGGATATCATTTCCATTGTCGTAGGTAGTGTTAAAGCCATGTGTACTCATAAATACAAGCAGTAAAACTGCAGTACCTGCACCTATCAGTGTCAGACCGAAGGTTACAAATGCAACTGGGCTAGCTATACTCTTTGCGCAGCTATACTCATTGCCAACACCGGACGCATCAACGGACCCTTTAATGACGATTATTACAAAATATTTTATTAATCTAAACATAAGACATAACGAAATATAGTATCTAATGAATGCACACATATTTAGGAACTCCAAATTCTGATGCGTTTTTCTTATCTTCAGTCCATGCATTTACACTTGCAATATGAATTGCACTGACAAACATGCATCCACTTTCAAGTTGCAAAACCGGATATAGACCGCGAAATGACTGTCGAAAATCGTGTTAGGTTTCAAAAGCAGCTGACTGCATGTTGCCATCGGGTGCAAAGCCCGCTAAATCCCAATAGGCGTGGCTGTCGTCCTGCCATGTCCGGATACAAATCACGTGAACAGACATCAGACTTACCAGTCCACGTGAACAAACATCAGACTTACCAGTCTGGACATTCAAAGCTACCTTCCAGTCCGTTACGATTAGAATTGATAGTTTTCTTATTGAGCTTTAGGTTGGCTGTGCTGTAACAAATTCGAACGCAACAACATTCTTGTTGAAAATGCATTGTCGTTTGGATACGACGAGTGTTTGGTGATTATCTTAGTGTCACTTATCCTGCAGTTAGCGGGCTTTGCGTTTAGCCTACTCAGCTTACGGTATACCGTATGATGTAAAATGTCTAATATTACCTCTTGTTCAAAATTATCGTCGGGATCATCAGATAGCTCGTCAATATCAGATGAATTAAGGAGCAATATAACTTCTTCTTCTGTAAGTGCCCTTCACCTATCTTGGACACGGAGATGTCGACATTGTTCTCAAATAAACTCTCTACTTGTGACAATATGAGAGCACCTATTACAAATGGTAAAATTTAACGAATTTTAATATACTAAGCATTTATTTAGTATGTCATATGAGGACGCCATGACCGAAAGGGTTAAACGTAAAACTCGGTAGGATTACATAGCAAAATCATGAAACTGACAGTGTTCACGCCTTCTCGGATGTTTCAGGAACCATCTCCTAAAGTACGTGGTGCAGCATGAAATGCGAGAACATAGTATTGCCACCATTATATTAACATAACATTAAAATTATTCCATCGAAACCAAAAGAATTGAGTTATGCTATTATGCCTTTGACATTAATTTTTATATTCATACAATTTCATATGTTTTTGACAATGTTCAAAATACACTGAAGGTATAGAAATACGCAACACCGTGTAGATGTGGAACCACACTGTGAATTTTATCACAGAGTCTAAAATCTTACTGAAATTATTTTCAATCAGCATGAGGAGAACCCATTACAAAGAGGGCTTAGATATGATGTGAATAGAGGTCTTGATAAGATAGCAGTAAAGAATAAGTTAGCACATATTAAATACTAATGTGTCCAAGATACTACAGAATAACATGGCGGTAGCGGTTGACAGACTGCCTACAAGTAAAATGAGGAAATATTCAGGACAACAAACAAACATAATATGATTAAAGAAATATGTAGAAATATGATGAAGGGAAATTCAATTATTACAAGGGTAGATGAAGGTAATACGATTATTGTAGGCACGTGGGAAATGTACGCTGAGAAGACCTTACTGATTTTTGAAGGAAATGTTATTATAGAGAATTCATACAGAATTAAATGAAACGTTAAAGTTGTGTTCAGAAATTGCATCTCCACATGAGATACAACTTCTGCAGGTTATAAATCCAAGAGCTCAAAAATTAAGATCGCAAATTAAGGTCCATAAGGAACATAAACTGCTAAGGCCGGTGGTTGATGGAATTGGGAGGCTGGAGCCTTGTGTAAAACAGCTAGGAAATGTTTAAATATCCTAACAAAACAGTATAACATCAGGCAACAATTTTCATTACAAAGTAGTATTCAGTTAATTGAGGGGATACAATGACATTTGTGTCGTTAGATATTATTAACTGATATAGGATCATTCCTTTTGAGCGAACTGTTGACATTATTGCCACTAATTTGAAAAATCAATATAATATGTCCGACAATGAAATTAGTGAATTTATAGATCTTTTAGCTTAAAGTCTGACATACAATTACTTTACTTTTAATGAACAAATGTATCCATAACAAGAGGGATTAAGTATGGGAAACTCCATTTCAGGATTATTAACGGACATTTTCATCAACGTTTTTGAGATAAAGTTTCTCAGGATTTTTCAACCTTAGTTGAAAAAGCATTTTATTATTAAGGTATGTGGACGACACTGTTTTACTGATAAATGGCGATCAAACAGAGATTGATTAGTTAGTAAGAAAAATCTGTACACTGCATAGAAATTTTGTGTTTACATTATAGAATGGTGACAGGGGTTCCATTAATTTCTTGAATTTAACAATTACTATCGGGAATGGTGAACATGTGTTTGATGTGTACAGAAAAACCACTTTCACAGATTTATTCCTTGATTATGGTTCCCAGAATCGGAACCAGCAGAAGAAGGCTTTCTTCCATTTCGCCGGCCGCTGTGGTCGAGCGGTTCTAGGCGCTTCAGTCCGGAACCACGTTGCTGCTACGGTCGCAGGTTCGAATCCTGCCTCGGACATGGATGTGTGTGATGTCCTTAGGTTAGTTAGGTTTAGGTAGTTCTATGTCTAGGGGACTGATGGCCGCAGGAAGCATTTCCACTTCGCTTTTACTAGATTATGTGGGTTACCACTTTCCAAATAAAATCATGATAAAGAACTAAAAGCGATACAATGCAAAGCCAGAAATGGCTATTTACAACACGGTTGCCAAACAATATGAACAGCGCAATAAGAACCAAATACGTAGAACATTCAATGAGCAAATAATTTTTGTAGCTTTACCGTATTACGGTATAGTTAGCACAAGAATAGCAGTAATTATTTTTTTAATGAAGAAAGAAAAGCAGAATATTAATGTGACATTTTCCACTGGAAATAGGATAGATTGTCTGGTAATTAATAACATTCATAATTAGGAGCAGCTGCATGAATCAGGTGTACACAGATTGGTGTGTTCTGCTGGTGATGCTGTTTGTGTTGGGCAAACTGGAAGAAGGCTTGAATTGAGGTTCCGTGTGCATGTGGCACTGGGTAGCAGACAAATTTTGCGGCATATTTAATTGCTACTGGCTGCACCACCATTCTAATCGCCGCTTAATAATCCTTTCCATTAACTTCGCCGGACACGGTAGTAGGGTGGCACCGCGATATGATTCGGTTATTTCACATCTTTTCAGAATTTGAGGATGACGACGACACGTTTTTAGCAAGTCTATTTGGACTTTTTATTTCCATGTGCTATTGTTAGTTTTGAGCAACAGCAGTTTCCCTAGTTGCGGTATGTCTCGTGGCATTAGGCAGTCAGTGTATTACGGGCGAGGTGACCTTCCCTCGGAAGAGCTCTCTCTGGAGTTCTTCCAGCGCAAAGGATTGTGTAATTATACTATTTTCCTCTTCATTTCCACCTCGTCTTCCTTGTTCGTTAGGTCACATGGGGCTATCGTACACCAGAACTATTCGGATAGCTCGTCGGGTGGTTGAGGTGTGTGTGTGTGTGTGTGTGTGTGTGTGTGTGTGTGTGTGTGTGTGTGTGTGTGTGTGTGTGACCGTTTGTGATAGTCCTTATTACATTCAAAAATCCTGACAGCATTGCAGAAAACTAACAACATTTTTTTTTTTTGTACTCGATAATTTTCTTGGCTAACTTGTGCCTTTTTAAGAGCGAGAAAGTTTATTTCGTTAAGAGATTTTTGTATTTTCCTTGTACCTCGCTTCTTTCCTTGAGGACTGCGTCACATTCTGAGCCCCACCAATAGGATGACGACCTATGAGTAGTCCGCCTATGTCCTTTTTGAGGTATTGAGACTTCCGCTGTTTCATTGATAAGCGATACCAACCAAGACCACATAGTCGCTTTCGGGATCCTCAGCTTCGATGTTCGATTCCTGTTTTTCTTCCTGTAGTGCTTCACATAGGCTCCAGTTGGCCTTTTTTGTCTTCCATTTCCGGCTGATTGCCTTTTTGATAGTCTCCTTAGGCTGTACGTTTATTACGGTTTGCTTTGGCAAGTGATCCGAACCGAAAGTATCCCTACCAGTCCACATGCTTTTCCGGTACATTGCAGGGGATGCTACGCTCATTTCTACTGCCGTCGAGGCTTCATTTGGTCGAATTATTCCTCTTGGAGAGCCATCATTTAGTACTACAACGTATTTCGAATCCAGTATATCCACTAATATTTTTCGAAATGTGTTGACATTTCCGCAGCTCCACTGTGTATGGTGGCTGTTAAAGTCACCTAGTAGCTGAAGAAGTTTCCCGACGTAGTCAGTTACTGTTGTTAAGTATTGCTTGGACAGTTTGTCGTTAGGTGCTTTGTATGCCGAGACAAAATTCAGATGGAGGTCCTAGATCCGCAGGAGGATAGCCACCATTTGCAAAGTGCTATACTGAGTGCTAGTATTGACAACGAAAAAGTGAATATCTTGTTTTACGAACAATGCGACGTCACCGTAGTCTTCATTCTATCTTCTCTAATGACAAAGTAGCCCAGGAGTGTGAACAGTTCTTTCGACTGTAACCATGTTTTGGGTGATAAAGCAGATGCCTACGTTAGATTCGAGCAGAAAATGTCGAACACTGTCTTTGTTAGCTTCGACAGATCTTGCGTTCCATTGGATGAGTTTATAGACCATTTTTGGGTCTAAGAATTGGTGTCAATGTCGTTTGGACTGACATCAGGATTCAATCTGTTTGTAGTATTGGAATGCTTCCATTAGTAGCCTACTAGTACGATGTATCATTCATCACAGCCACAGCTATAACTGTACTTACAACGTTGTTAACGAGATAGGGTACCAAGATCACTCTCTTGCTTGACTGCAAAATTGTAATGGGTACACAGAAGAATGGAAAAGAAAACTGAGGATATGTTAGGTGACGCTAAATTTGCCTTTAGGAAAGATAAGGGCACCAATTCTAACGGTGAGGTTGATAATGGAAGCAAGACTAAAGAAAAATCAAGCCACGTTCTTAGAATTTGTCTACTTGGAAAAAGCGTTTGACAATGTCAAATGATAGATGATGTTCGAAATTCTCAAAAAAAACAGTGGTAAGCTATAGGGAGAGACTCGTCATATACAATACGTACAAGAGCCAAGAGGCAATAATCAGAGTAAAAGACCAAGGACGAAGTGCTCGTATAAAAAAAAGTGCAACACAGGGATATAGTCTTTTGCCCCTACTATTCAATCTGTACATCAAAGATGAAAGGATATCAATGAAACGTTTCTCTGATGACATTATTATCCTGAGGAAAGCGAAAAACAAATCCATAATCTCCTACTTGGGATGAACAGTCTCAATATGGATTGAGAGTAAATCGAAGAAAGACGAAAGTATTCAAAGTATCAGAAATGAGAACAGCGAGAAACTTAACATAAGGATTAATGATCACGAAGTAGATGAAGTTAATGAATTCTATTACCTAGGTAGCAAAATAACCAATGACGGACGGAGCAAAGAGTACATCAAAAGCAGACTAGGCCTGACAAAAAGAGCCAAATGAATTCTACTATTATCAAACATAGGCCTTAATTTGAGGAATAAATTTCTGAAAAAAACGGCTCTGAGCACTATGGGACTTAACATCTGTGGTCACCAGTCCCCTACAACTTATAACTAGTCAAACGTAACTAACCTAAGAACATCACACACATCCAATTCCGAGGTTGGATTCGAACCTGCGACCGTAGCGCCTAGAACCACTCGGCCACCCCGGCCGGCTACTGGAGAAAGAGGAAGGCAGAGTTCTCTAGGCTCTACAGAATTAACGTGTTATTGGCAGTGTAGTTTGTGACAGGCTGTATTAGAGGAGAGGACGGAGGCACCTGCGGTGAATCCACTGAAGTCGATGTTTCTGACATTTGCGACATTGTCGTCATGGCATGGATTAGCTGCTGCGGATCGTAGATGCCGGTGCTGATATTTGTGTAAGCTGTTATTGAGTTGGAAGGGGCGGGAAATGTGTAGCCTGTCTCGGAATGTTTCGACAGAAGTAACTGCATTCGCATAAGGCCTGTTTTCAGAAACGGCTCCTACTTCTCGGAAGGTAATATAATTGACAGACGTAGTTTTCCGTTAGCAATTCGTCCTACGTAAGGGAGGTTTCAACATTATTGATGACGTCTTGTTTAGTAGTGAATAACTTCGGAATATAGGCCTTCAATTTTCAGAATGTTGAACCAAGGCGCTGGCAGTGAATCCTGACAGTCTCGGTTTTCGTAGGGTCTTTCCCTATAGCCGTAATATTGGTTACGTGCTTGAGTAATGACTCGCAACCTCGTCTAATAAGTTTCTCCCTACGTTTCTGCCTCTACTTTCAACAAAGAAAACGAAAGGTCCTTGGTCGGTACCTGTGTATAAGCAATGCAAGTTACTTGACGGTGGGTGATGGTTCCATCTTGGGTGGCGTCGACTTGTAAAATTTTCTCCATTCAGCCTCTTTGGTTATCGTGTCCTTCCTCCTCTGAGCGAAGATTAACACGAGACTAGAGTTCAATTTAGTTTAACACCCTTATACATATCACAAATGCGATAAAATTTACAATACTCACATTTTATATGCATTCCACTTTATCAATGTTTTAGGTTCATTAACAGAAACCTGCTTTCAACATGGCTTTTTCTGTTATTAAATATTGTAGTGCCTACAAACAGACCACTCCTTTATCCACAAATAAGCACACTTTACAGAAAGTCCTTGCGTTATAATAAATGTTGAACTACATTTAAATTCATTAGTACTGACCATTTAGCACTTCCCTATTGAAGTATTTCATAGTAAATTAAAAACTTTTCATCAGATAAATATTATGTGCCCCTTATATTACTCGTGAAGTAAGTAGTTTTCACTGACAATCTTAATGTTCCTACACATTAAGCAATGGCATTGGTAAATTAGAAGCCATTCAAAGTAAACTGGAGCTTTTCAAAAATTCAACGTAAATAAAATCGATTAATATCATTCACAAACAGGATACTCGAACTTAAGTATTTAGAAGAAAGGACCCTGCTTGGTTGATTGAAGAGGAAAATTTCATCTTTCAAATACCAGTTTTTGCAACATTTGGATTATTATAGTAAAACTGAACACACACAAACACACTGGTTCATAATGACATACAGTTCTAACCTCCTGAAGTTGTTGGAGCAGTGGCGAAATAGCGGTGGCGAGGACGTGGCAGCTACCTGGTCTCTCCTCTGGTAGATTATTGCTCTGTTTCATTTCTTCTTGGCGTAAATATTAATTTTAGAGCCATTCGCAATGCGAAATCACCCTTTTATAGTAGTAACCACACCCGAGGCTGTTCTCTCATAGATGAGGATACCGAACGCCCCACTTGGCACCTGCGGTGTTGACTCCACAACTGCTGGCCACTGCCTGCGTATTGTGCTCTGTCGCTTCTGCTCAGCCTCGCCACTTCGACCTTTCCTTTGCGCGCCAAACCACTTCCGTAGCAGAGGGGAATCCCTATATCTTTTATATTATACAATACAAATCCCTATGTGTGAACCAGTTTTCACATTGCAGTTTCTCATACACAAACAAACATGAGCCGTGCTCACACCGAACTATGCGTTTCCTGGAACTTGGCTGTCTATCTGTGTTTGGTTTCCCACCATTGTTGCGGTTATGCCGTGGTTCTTCCTCCTTCTACATGTGGCAGCAGCGATGTGTATCGATATTTGCAGCGTGTACCGTCTTTGGTCTTGTGCATATGGGTTCCGGCTAAGGCGTCTGCGGGCAGTCAGTCACTTGGCGCAGAGCAGGGAGGATATCTCCATGCGGTGCAGTCACCTGGGTCTGCTGGCAGTCCCTGCGCAGTGTCGGAGCGTGTGTGGAGTTGTCCAATCGATACGAGCTTCGTGGCTCATCGACCCAGGATGTCAAAGTTGAGTGGTGTGTTAAGGACCCAAGCCACGGCCATTCATATTGTGTCGTTCGTTTTGGTGGTTCGCTGATGGGGAGCTTTTCCTGTGAGCAACACTGAGTGTTTGTAGTGGTAAAATCGAGCAACTGTGCGGAGGAATTAACTACCTCGGTCCATTACAATTCAAGTGCACCAGCGGAATTTTCTGCCTTGTGGCCGTTAGTGTTCCGGTTACCTGCCCTGGCCACTAGCATAATTTTAGGCAGCGTCCTTTCCTCACCTGTTGTCACTGTCCAACATGGTGTGTAGTTTGACAGCTTAATACATATTTCATCGTGGATAATCACGTCAGTAACATTTTGGTCTTTGAGTTTTTATGTATTGATTGGTGGAAAGCCAGACGTCCGGTCGGTCGGTCTGTGGCTGTCTCTTGGTTGGGTTACCGACGGATCAAGTGTAGTTGGGCCCATCACCTGTCTCACCCAAGTGAATGTTAACGTTAAAAGGGCAGGCCAACCCCCCTGGAGGCATCTGAGTGCCGTTGTCCATACTGTCCTTTTCATGGGTGTTTAATGGTCTGTTGGTAATCTATTATAGCGAAAGCTTTAAAAGAAGAAATTTTTATTGTGTTTTATGTAAATCAATTTATGTAAATAATTTGTGGGCCTTCAACCGCTTAAAACCTTATTCTTAAATTTAGTTATTGTTGTTGGGTTGCCTCTTCATTTAGTGTTCGTTCGGCTACTGAAAACTTAAAGGTTAAGGTATTTTTGAATTTTTGGAAAATCAGCTGTGGACCTTCATCCGCTTTATGCCTTATTCTCAAAATTTCCCCTTAAACGAAAACATTGAGACCCGCTGCCTTAAAATATTATGGTAGTATATTTTAAAATTTTGAAATTTAATTGTGGTCTTCAGCCGTTTGTACTGCACCTTGTATATGTTTGTTCTACCCACTTTTGCCTTGAGGCTTTCCGCCTAGTTGTGATACGCCCTCAGCCATGAAAGAATTGAATTTTGAAACTCGTAATTGTAAAGGTTTAGGCTACGTGCTGTTTCGATTTGAAGGTGTCATTAAATTACAATAAATTACAATTTTGAAGCGAAAGACCTTATTTGCCCCTTTTCACAATCCTATCACCTGTTCTGCCCAGCGGGTTTAGCAGCCGTTTCAAAACATAGTTAATAAAATTTCATTATTTGAGCACATAGTTATAATTCTACAAAACATATTTCGCTAAACTACACTTCCTTACAGTAATGAAGTAAAGAGTAAACACATTATACTTCACATAATAAATTATACTGCATAAACTACTCACTATCGATTATGGTGTTACAAGCTACGTTCACCGCCACGGCCAGCTATCATGGTATGAGGTCTGAAAATGGTCTAAAACAGACTGAAACCGGTAACCTAAAAAAATCTTGCGGTTGTGACTGTTTATGTTAATTTTAAACTTCACTGATAGGTGCTTGAAATGTATCAGTAGCCGTTGTGACACTTTGGGGCTGGTTTTGCGAAGTTCGTGGGGCAGGTGGGCTGCAGTCGCAGTCGTCCAAGGTGATGACTGCAGACCAGCAAAAGTTTTAACCGTTTGGCAGAGCCTATGCGAGCACTACCTTAATAGCACCTGTTTACACTGTCGTAACGCACCGATGTTTTCCCATCCGCGACTTGGAGCCAACTGTAAGCGACTAGTTCATGCACCAGTGCTGACTACTAAGGCTGGAATCTGCACGCCACTATCGCAGCTGGAAGTCCAGTAAGAGACGACAGGTGGTCTTTCCAGATGAATCGCCTTTTATGCTGCATATGACTGAAAGCAGATATCCGATAACAATCGTCGGAAGGGTCGAGGCCGGAGGAGGGAGCGTTATGGTCTGGGGAATGTTTGCGTTTCATTCCCTGGGTCGTCACACCAGAAGGCACAGCGGATACACACAAGTATGCATTCATCCTTCGGGACCACGTCCACACCTACGTGCAGTTTGTTTTCTTTCTTTTTTCATTTTTTCTCGGCACGATAACATGCACCAGCAGCATAATGGTACGTGTCCCACAGATAGTAGCTTACGTGCGGGTTTCGAAGTGCCCTGGCCAAAGGACTCTCAGAATTTAAGCCCAATCGGGGATCAGATGGATCACCTCGATCGGGCTGTTCGTGCCATGGATACTCAATAGAGAAATCTAGCGCAGTGGCCGCGGCGCTGCTGTCAGCATGGCTCCACATCCCTGTCGGTGGGTTCCAGAACGTCACTTACTCTCTTTCTAAAAGCCTCGCAGCGGTCCGCGCCGCAACAACGCTTTTGGCAGGTGATCTCACAAACGAGATTGGACAGTGTACATAGAGAGAAAAAAATCCCAGACATCATTCTCGCACCATGTAACACCGCTTTGGTAATTACCTTAATTCGGCGAGGAAGAGTGTCTACAAGTTCCATCATGTGTACGATATCCAGCAGAAGGCAATCATTGGTGAACAGATAACACAGAGCCACCAAATTGCGGATATGGTCAATTGCTATATTTCGCCCATTGTTCGAAATAGACCCATACATTTTATATGCGATTAAAATCGGGTGATTTAGCGGGAGGTGGATTATTCGACAAGTTGGAGATGTATACATATAGATTTGCGAAAAAGATTGTTGGAATTTTTGAGAACGGGAGTGTCCACAGTAGTAATGAAGATTTAACAGAAAGGGCAACAAATGTCACCCAGAATGTTGAAGTAAACAAGCGGTTACTGCTCACGGTAGCCTAATGAATTAAAAAAGTTATCAGAGCATCACAGAATCAACTCTAGTCTGAACTACACCGTCCAGCACTGCTGGTGAAACTCATTGAGTCGTCGTAGAACCATTTGAAAAGCGGCAAAAACGCGGCTCGTCTGCCTACGCTACACTTCACTACACTACACCTACCGGGTAAATAACAGACCTCCGGTACAATTTCGTCACTAATCTCTTACCTACTGTTGTATCATAATGTTTTCATCAACGCAATTTCCAAACTACAGAAATGTAAGTGTGATGTATTATGAAAAAATACTGAGCATTAAAGACAAAAGCATTAAACATAAAAATAGAATTCTTCTTTTCCACTTAGACTACTTGAATCCGTTGAAGTGCCTTCAGTTAAATTAGAAATAACATAATAACAATCTTTTTAGTAAATTAATCAAACAATGGAAAATCCAGGATGGAATTTAAGAATATTGTGAAAATAAATGTTGCTACTCGTCATATAGCGCAGATGCTAAGTCGCAGATAGGCACAACAAAAAGACTGTCACTAATACAGCTTTCGTCCAGTAAGGCCTTCGTCAAAATTTGACGACAAACACACATATACACACTGCAAACGCAGTCTCAGTCTCAGGCAACTGAGGCTGGCCTCAGACTGAGACTGCAATCATGTGTGTGAGAGTTGCGTTTTTGTGAGAGTCTAGGTGTGTGTTTGTCGTCTAATTTTGACGAAGGCCTTACTGGCCGAAAGCTGTATTAGTGACAGTCTTTTTGTTGTGCCTGTCTGCGTCTCAGCATCTCCGCATTTTTGCAAATAATGTATTTATAGAATACTAAATTGTATGACTATCAGCATGTAAACTCAGAATCACAAAAATGTGTTGCGATCCCTAGTGATGAAAACAGAAATGAAGCGGGAGACAAATTAACTTAAATCGCATAACGATAATTACTGTGAACTCAAACATGACTGCTATAGGCTTTATAGGTGGGTCGCAGTCGGTAATCTCCTTTTACATACGCGAGTAGGTAGACTTCGTTAGAATTGGGCGTGTCAAACGAAGGCGTAACTCCCATATTTGCTTAATTCCATTTATGCTCCTGTTTATTTGGTGTGACCTGCTTCCATTTGCATCCTTCCATTTCAGGCGCTGTATCCGCCAGAGAACACAATTAGAGCTATACCACCTCTTACGCCGTGCTACTGGATGCAAAGCGTGTTTGAGAAAGATACATACACACCTAGACACTTTAGTACGTCATTTCCTCCGATCTTATTATTTCGGTCCGTAAGAGATACCATGAAATTTTCCTCCCAGCGATTTCCGCAGAACAGTTTTCCTCAGTCGATGCCTGAAGCACGTTTCTCAGATAAAATTACTGGCATTCCGCGGCTGCCAGAGTAAATTCGGCTATTATCGTCTTCCATTTCCGTTCTTCCGCCGACCGCACAAGGGGCAATCCATACCGGCCCTGTCGGCAACACACTGCGGCGAACAGAGTCAGGTGAGAGGGTGGAGCAACCGTGCGGGGGGGCAACCCCACCGACAAAAGACGTCTCTCCAAGTTTTAATGGGCAACGCTCTACTGGGAGCTTAAATGGAAATGGTTAATTATGAGTGCTAATCACTGAGGGAATTATTGTCTCGTGAAACATTTCTCGTGTCGTCTTAGTAAGCGAAATCCGGTGTCTGGACTAAGAGAACTCCATTTTAAAAGTTTTGTGCCGTCGGCTTGCATGCGAAGTTTCAGACGCCTTGGCCTTAACTAAAATTATTTCGATGACAGCCAGTATAATTTAAAGCATCAAAATATTTCACACTGGCCGGCATACCTTCACAACCATCCATATTACTAAACGCTAAAACGGCGCACGGTGCATAATCCCAGTTGCAGGTTGCCTTAATAGGGATGGGAAAAACCGACCGGTTAAAACCGATAAGGGGATTTTAGTTCTGAGTAATCGGTGTATCCCGTATTTGTTCGGTCTCAGTTACGACAAGTTTTTTTTAATCGTTTACTAATAACCGAGTAAAAGAACTGCCATATCAATTTGCCAAAGCAGCGGCTTCAAGATTTTGGTTTTTTGAATAAGATTTTTCTTTAAGAAACGAGTCATGTTTGTTCGTAAAATTTTTATTGCTTTGAAATATTGGATGATTACAGAAACTATTATAACAACAACGCCTACAACTAGAAACTAGTAACTACACATGAGATAAGAGCCGCTACAGCATGGCATAGACAATACTGTACCTACGAATTGACACAGTTTCAGAGGCTTTACTGGTCTCATAACGATACGATTTTGTGTATAAGGACTGAAGAGGCGACAGCAATTTTCTGCGAAGGCCGGGAATCGAACACAGCTCTCCTGCTTACAAGGCAACTGCGTTAGCCACTAAGCCACCTTGGCGCAGCAGTTCACACACCAGCGCGGATTACCCTGACACAACTCCCTCCTTGATCCAAATTCCCACTGCCACCCCAGTCTACTTTAAATTCCCCCTCATACACGAACAGAATTTGTAAGGTTCTTAGTGTTTTGGAATAGCACCTCAGCATCTAATGTAAGTGGGGGACCCAGCCTGAAAATGACACAATTTCAGAGACTTTACTGGACTCCCTGGACTCATACGGATATGGTTTTATGTATACAGATTAAAGAGGCGAGAGAAGGTTCGATTTGATTCCCGGCCTTTGTACAAATTTTCACTTTCCTCTTCACTCTATATACATGAATTAATGTAGCTGTTGACATGTGGGATTCCCTGTTGCACAGTTAAGCGTGTGCGTACAATGTGCAAGACTTGTTCGCACCTGGTCTGTAGGGCATCTTGCCGCTGTCGTATGCGAACATCAGTTGTGTTGCAAAATAGTACCGTCGCTAGTTAGCAAGTATTTCATTGAAGTGCGGTAACAATAAAGTACAATGCTCCATTTGCTTTGAAATATAAAAACGTGAGGTGGGAGAACAAAGAAGCAGTATCATATAAGAATAAAACATCCACAGTGATCAATGGAAGAGAAGGTAAATTTGATTGATTTACCATTTTATTAATGTTTTGCAAACTTGGGACAATAATTGAGCCCTTAATTTTGTGGTTTGTTTCTGGGTGGAAAGTGGATACCATCCAAAAGTGACTTTGCAGCGAAGTCAGCAACTTCTGACCTTTCGCTCTCACTACGTTCACTTACGTCTACATCTCCTTCGCAGTCTTTGCTAGAGACAATGACATTTATCAGCAGTCTCAACCTTACACTGATCATGATCTCCTACTCATTCAACTTTACTGTAATTTTTCAGTCTTTTTCAAAGTCTACGTTCATTACTGGAAGTAAAACGAATACAAAAAAACCGAAAATCTGTGATTTGAGAAACAGGTTATTTTGAGAGGTTTGAACAGCCAGGTTAACCTGGAGACGAAAAAAAAATAGTGTAAACGAAAACTGGTTCTTTCAGCGATAAGCGTCATCCCTGGTTGCCTATACTAATAGCGTCCAGGGCCAAAAAATATTTGATTTCATACAGTTACAATTTTAAAATTTAGTATTCTCTCGTAATACACTAATAACAGGAACTCAAGTAGTAACAGAAACTGTGTATATGCCCCGAGGGAGTGGCACTAGCATTGGGCAAATTACCCAAACTATATTCATCCAATGTTTGAGAATGACAGCACTAAGCGATTTCCAACAAACCTTCCGCAACGTTTAAACAATTTCAAAACTTTATCTCGCGGCACCCACCACAAAATAATGAAAAGGGAAATGTTGATCGCTTTTGAATATTGCTCCTGATGACTAATGACGAACGCCTGAAGATTGTAAGAAATGGGTTTGCCGAAATATTGCGCCTTTTCGACAACGCCACCCGGTTGAATACCAACGAAATATCGAAAATTTTCTTATGCCGTGAAAACCTAAAATCACACATCAGTTTACTATACTTCCGTTGTGCACCTTCAGTATCAGGCATGACGTTTTTATTATCGAGTTGGTGCCTAGATTCGTAGCATTTTTCTTTTGCGTGTTGGTACTCCGGTCGCCATGGGTTTATTTATCGATTTTCATTTTTTGTTTGTAGTCGATTGTGGGTATTTGAATTTACATATTGTGATTTTGTCATTTGGGGATCGTGAGTGGAGCTGTGGTCACTAGAAAATGGCGTGCCAAGTGGGGAAATCGGAACGTTTGCTACCTATTTTTCTGTTTGAGTTCAGTAGAGGAGTAACAACAGTGGAGGCAGCCAGGAAATTTTGCATCGTGTATGGGGATAATGACACTGGACAGAGCACGGCAAGGAAGTGGTTTTCTCGTTTTGAGGAGGATCGTTTTGACATTAGTGACTCTTCTCGTTCAGGTTCGATGAAGATCATTTAAAAGCGTTAGTCAACAATGATGCAAGTCACTGTACGCGAGAACTACCTAATGTGGCAAACTATGATGAACTCACCATCGTGCGACATTTTCATGCAGTGGGGAACGTTAAAAAACCCGATGAATGGGTAGCATGCTCTAAGTGAAAAATCACAGAAATCAGCGGGTGGCCACTTACACATCTCTGCTTGCTCCTCATCAGTTGGCAAGTGAAGATCACCGTCCATTCCTATTCTGTTTCACCAAGCGAGGTGGCGCAATGGTTAACACGCTGGACTGGCATTCGGGATTACGACGGTTCAAACTCGTGCCCAGCCATCCACATTTAGGTTTTCCAAGACATCCCTAAATCGCTCCACGCAAGTGCTGGGGTGGTTCCTTTCGAAGGGCACGGCCGATATCTCCCCCCAACTTCAGACAGTCCTAACTTGTGCTCCGTCTCTAATGACCTCGATGTCGACGGGACGTTAAACCCAGTCTTCCTTCCTTCTTCCTATCGTCTATCATTACTGGTGACGAGACATGTAGTATTTATACTAACATAGAGAAAATAAAGGAATGGCTGAGCTCAAACAAAGCAATAGTACCCCTTAAAAAGACAATGTGCGCACAACAAATTGTTTTCCCGAGATTTAACTGTCACTTCTTACATTTATTGTCAACGATTGAAACGCATTGCAGACGCAATTCAAGAACAACGACCAGGAAGACTGCCTGAACCTGAAATGATGCTTCTCCGCTGTCAGGCCCGTCAGCATTCTACATGCTACGAAATTAGGCACCAACCTAATACTTCTTAACTACTGAGTATCCGTAACTAATTTTGCAGACAGTATCCACATACACCACTGAATGTAACTGCAAAATAGTTCGGGAGGTATAACGTTTTACAAATGGGAGTTCGATTCTTTAATGAATCGCTGGTGGCGTTTATTGCTAGTTTTCTATTCAGTTAGGTTAATCACTCCAAACACACAATCAATAAGAGTAAGAAGGCAAGAATCCTTAAATGAGAGATATGCCGGACATTCCTAACACAAGATAAGCTGTAGTAGACAGTTTAACGAAATAATTTTGATTTTTGATTCATTGCGATACCTGTAATTCAGGCGAATTGCAATAAATGCAGTGGACTTGTCTTGTTTTCCTTATCTTTGTATTCCACTTACGGTATGTCTTCTATGAGAAGTTACTGAATCGCAATGAGGAGAAAAATTTATGGAACAACCTGAATAGAAGGGTTCTGTTGATATGACACACTATGAGGGCTCAAAGTATATATAATGTCCCGTAGAAGAAGGTGTAAGTAGATGAATGACGGCCACTAACTTCACTTAAAGAAGGTTTATTCAGCACATGCACATATTAAGAGCGCGGAACGAACTGCCTCCGGCCAGTACACATACAGTATACATACAGCTACAGAACATTCCATTAGAATGATTCTTGACATTCGTGGATACATCAGATTGTACTCGAACCGAATATAAAAATTAAATTTGTACCATCCACGTGAGTGTTGAATATACGATCCTCCATGCAAGAGTTTAGTATCATAACCACTACACCACGATGCTACTCAGCTTTTTAGCGACAATATTGTGGTAGTTATGGAGAGATGAAAGGACTTGCACATGATAGATTGACGTGAAGAGCTGCATCAAACCAGTTTTTGGAACGAAGACCGCAAAGATCAATTCAACATTACAACAAAATTTTATAAGCAGTTAATTTTATCGCTTCCTTTTAATAGAATTCATATCAACTGATAAGGCCACAAAGCCTTTTCTTCTGTAATAAGCTGGTAACATACGTAGAAAAGAATAATCCATGGGGTAAATAACGAAAATGGAGTGGCTTTATTGCTAACCTTAGCTTTGGCATTTAAATTGTAATTATGAGAAAGGTAAATTGTGCACACAAATTTGTGACGCGTAAGACTGTGTATGTAAGACGGCAGCTGTTTAAAAACAAACATGAGATTAGATACCACCAATAATGTGCTTCTGTTGGGGAATAAGAAGAAAAATAATGTTCAAATCTTATAACAATTAATTTGATATAATCCAACAAGACAATAGCATCAGATACTCACATTACTGGGTCATTCCAGTCACAGAGCTAATTTTCCTTACCTCCGGTGTTCACTCAACCACAGTATTTGATATATTTACTGACAGACATGTACTACTGTTCGCTGACCTGCTATTATTCTTGTTAGCGGGTTTCTGTGTTAATTAGGCGAACGTTCTAGAATTGTCTGTTTGATGTAGAGTATACATCACGTACACTTCGTTAAACATTGCTCTCAGTAATGCGAGAGTGCTGGTTTGGCTTGTGTGAACTACAAAAGTGTTTACATGAGATGACGCTAATTGTGAGCCACCATTTCAATGGTGTTTGCAGTTAATTAAGCCCTAATGAACCTTCTACAACTCCCAGACTCGGATTGTTCGGAATTCTGTACATTTCTTCGTGGGCGTGCAGTACGTGAATCATTCAGATTATTATTAGTTATTTGCCTCTTCGTCTGTGGCTCATCAATTTCCAGTATTGTCGACTCTGTTATGCATCCATGGAATGTTCAACGAGGAAGAGTATCATGTTGTCCAATCTTAAGTGTTCAGAATTGTTGGCTAGATGCTATCCTCCTCTCAGGTTAATCAGTTTATAGAGCTATCGACATCTTTACGCGACCATACAGTGAGCAAAGAGGAAGAGAAGACTACCATAATAATTTAAATCATTCTCGACCACAATATAACGTTTATTTGCAGTGGTTACCGATTTAGATCAGAATGTGACCATCTTGAGTAGCTGATCTTCGTGGGGTCATAACACCCACTCCTTTCACCGCCAACGTTACCATCATCGTATAAACTGTTTGAAGATGGTCACATTCTCACCGAAACCGGTAAATATTGTAACTAAGGTTTTTATTGGTTCAAATGGCTCTGAGCACTACGAAACTTAACTTCTGAGGTCATCAGTCGCCTAGATCTTAGAACTAATTAAACCTAACTAACCTAAGGACATTACGTACATCCATGCCCGAGGCAGGATTCGAACCTACGACCTAGCGGTCGCTCGGTTCCAGACTGTAGCGCCGAGAACCGCACGGAAAGGTTTTTATTGCTATCGAGACGATTGTAAAGTACTTTTAACCAGACCGCTGTTTCTCCACGAGAAATGCTCTCAAAAATTAATAATTTTAGGTGGTCTCGAATGTTGACTAAATATTGTAAGGCTACCCCACACTCTCTCAAAGGGGACCGAAATTTTATGCGTTAATTGCTTTACTTTTGGAATAAAAATCCCTTTGTTGATTAATCGGAGTGATGAGAACGGAAACTTTTCTCTAGGCCATGGAGAATATATTACGACAGTCATGCCAAATTTAAAAGGAACGGTAAGTGAATCGATGTATTTGGCGCGTCGTGGATTAATTGCGAGTATGTGATCAGCAAAATAGGATATTATGCCAGCGAAGGTTGAAAGCAAGTATTCCTTGTTAGCTGAGACAGTATGAGCTATTCCACTATACCATAAAATCTGTCGTGTCCCTTCTTGTTAATGTTTTCCGTATGTTCCTTCCGGAATTTAAGGCCAATGTTTGATACTAGTGGACCAGCCCTGTTTGCCTGGCTAGTCTGCTGTTTAGGTTTTCCTGCTTCGCACTTGAGTTATGGTACTTCCAAAGTGGCAGAATTCATTCACTTCGGCTACTTCGTGATCCCCATTTTCACGTAAAGTGCATCTCGAGTCTTATTTCTACTCCTTCTTCTCATTGCTTTCGCTTTTCTTCAGTTTACTCTCAATCCATATTGTGTGGCTATTGGACTGCCCATTCCGTTCAATAGGGCCAATGACTCTTCTTCACCTTCCCTGAGAACAGCAACGTCATCAGCGAATCTTATCTTTGACATCCTGTCACGCTGAATTGTACTTCCACTCCTGAACCTTTCTTTTATTTACATCATTACTTCTCCGATGTATACAGGGTGAAGAAAAAATGCTGCACTCGGAGGTTGGCATGCGATTTCTCATCCTCATCGGTTATGCTGACTCACCGATGTTCAAGTCGCTTTCATGGCAAACTTTTTTTCTTCAGTTGCAAAGCATCAAATTGTATCCAGTTTATGTAGTTACATAAAGCGGTACCTTGTGTATTTTGTTTCCTTTTGTTTTTACCTTTATTTAAACATTAAGACATGGACTTCTTAAAGATGAGAAGGAGCACTTCGTGTCGTCCACGATACAAATAAAACCAATAGAATATAATAGTGTCTGCACTAATATCGTTTGCATGTAATGTCCTACAAAAAACATAATAGGTAATCTACACTGCCTTTCACATTACGCTATATTTCACATTACACAGTGACAAGTCATGGGATCACGATATGCTCTCACACAGATGGTACAAAAGGGTAGTGGATTGGCGGAGCTGTCATTTGTACTCAGGTCATCCGCGTGTAAAGGTAGCAGATTTGATTGTGGCCGCACAACGGGAATTATCAGACTCTGACCGTGGAGTGGTAGTTGTAGCTAGACGCATGGGACGTTCCATTTTAGAAATCTTTAGGGAGCTGAATATTCCGAGATACACAGTGATAAATGTGTGCCGAGAATATCAAATGTCATGCATTACCTCTGACGAAGGCCAACGCATTGGCCGATGGCCTTCACTTGACGACCGAGAGCAGGGCGTCTGCATAGAGCTGTCATTGCTAACAGACAAGCGACACTGCGTGAAATAACCGCAGAAATCAATGTGAGATGTATGACGAACGTATCCGTTAGAAGAGTTCAGAGAAATTTGGCGTTAATGGGCTGTGGCAGCAGGCGACTGATGAGAGAGCCGTTGCTGACAGTACGACATCGCCTGCAGCCCTTTTCCTGGGCTCGTGACCATGTCGGTTGGATCCATGATGACTGGGAAACGCGGCCTGGTAAGGTGAGTCCCGATTTCAGTTGCTAAGGGCTGATGGTAGGATTTTAGTGTGGCGCAGATCCCACGATGCCATGGACCCAAGTTGTCAATAGGACACTGTACAAGCTGGTGGTTGTTCCATAATGGTGTGGGCTATGTTTCTTTAGTCCAACTAATCCGATCATTGACTGAAAATGGTTGTGTTTGGCTACGTTGAGACCATCTGCAGCTATTCATGGACTTCATGGTCTCAAAAAGACGATGCATCACGTTACTGGGCCACAACTGTTTGTGATTGGTTTCAAGAACATTCTGGACAGTTAGTTACCCACATTACACGACAGGAACCCCATCTAACATTTATAGGACACAAACGAGTTCGTGCACATAATCCTGCGCTGGCAACACTTTTGCAATTATGGACGGCGTCAGAGGCAGCATGGCTCACTACTTCTTCTGGGGATTTACAGCGACTTGTCGAGACCATGCCACGTCGAGTTGCTGCGCTACGCCGGGTAAGAAGATCCAACACGATATTAGGAGATATGCCATGACTTTTTCCAGGCCAGTGTTTCCTACGCGCAGTAATTCCATTGTGTTCGTTTCACGTCCAGCCTTATCTACACATAGCCTGTATGTACACGTACGAGCAACCTTCACTTTAGAGAAGATATTCAAAGTGACCACCTTACGTCTGCAAACATTTCGCCACTTCGTGGATCATACTTTCCTGGACCCTACGCGACGTAACTGCATCCCCCGTTACTGAAGCGGCATGCACCAGAGCTGTTGGGTCTAGTACATCCATGGGTAGAGTTCTTTAAGTGTCCATACAAATAAAAATCTAGTGGATTGAGTGGTTACTGGAACATTGGACTTCGACGACCAGTCCATCTCCAGGGAAACGCTTCTTTTAAAATACTCGTAGTTACGAACATTTAATCCGAAATGTGGCGGTGCACCATCATGCTGAAAAGGTAGCTGTTGCAGAAACCCAAGTCAAATTTTTTCTAATGCGTCAGGCAAAGTACTGCAAAGAAACGTACTATTAGGGCACATTCAAATTGTCCATAAATACGTAGGTATCCAAAACCACATCTGTGACAATTGCTGCCCACAGGTTTATGCCAAAGCGAGCCTGAAAGGCACGTTCGTGGGTGACATGCGTGTTGTGTTCCTCGGCTGTTGCGAACGTTGAAAATACGTTCATGAGTGAAGGTAGATTCACCAATCCTTATCACGTTATTTGTAAGAATTTCCATTCGTGAAAAACTCATTCAAAAACTGTACTGGTTAAATACGGCCATCTGGCCGTTGGGATTGAGTTAACGTGTAATTAAATCGATGCAGTTCTTCATCTTGAGACACTTGAACAAGCAGTCTCTGAGATATCTGGTACTGCCTTGCAATATACAGGTACTTTGACAAGGTGATTGGTCAATGGTTTCAAGAATAGCCTCCTCTGTTTCTGGAGTACGTCTAAACCTTGGACAACCTCTGTCCATTACTTGTGGACGAAGTTTACCAGTTTCCCGCAAGTGCTGCTCCAGGCGACGAAAATGTTATTGTCGGGAATGTGCCTTTGAAAGTACCGTGCAGCATACTCACGAGCAGCAACACCAGCTTGGTTATCGGATGCACTCTGCATCAAAAGCAAATCGACAAATTCTTCACTTATGTGCTCCACCGGGTAGGCGCCCTGCATGAACTTGAAAGGACCAGTTATGATTGCGTACTGCGAGTTTACTAGACACATGCATGATGCTTAATGGAGCCCATGTCATAAGATAGGCTGTTATCTTGTGACAAAATGGTGTCCATGCTTATGAACGGCGAGAACTAGGGAACGTCAAAAAATGGAACAAGCAACAAACGAGGATTCTAACTATAGTTCCATTGTGGATCTATGTTTTATGTTCCAGCAGCTCACTCAGTGAACTACGATGAATGATGCACGTTCCTCTGTACATTCTAATGCGCTGCATGATGTGACAGTGTTGCCAACCCCTTGTTTGCATATATTTTTAAAAAAGTACATGATCTGGTGTTCCTAGATATACTTTTGTCCTGAATCTGGATGAGTGCGGAATTTATTCTTCACCCTATATATCGAACTGTACAGGTGACACGCTGCAGTTCAGTCTTCCACTCTTATTAATTCAAACACAGCTTTCTTCGCCTTCCGTTTAGTTCCTTCTTGGTTCTTGTGCATATCATATATTACTCTGCTTTCCCTGCAGCTTACACCGAGTTTCGGAGAATTTAGAACATTTTGCATCATTTTATATTGTCGAACATTTTTTCTAGGCCGAAAAATCTTATGAATATCACGTGATTTTTCTTTGATTTCGCTTTCGTTAACATGCGTAACGTCGGAATTGTCTTTCCTAACTGATCGTCGCGTACTAGTGTCTCAATTTTCTTTTTCCTTTCTTAGGTATGTTAATCTTATTACCAACTTGGCTACAAGAGCTTTCGAGCTGAATGTCCGATTTTTGAATCTTCGAGGCAGATTAAAACTGCGAACATCCAACATGCTGGAATAGCTATGGGTCAACATCTTCTGCTAATCGTACAACGAAAACCCAGTCCAAAGTTGCAAATTTTACTTTTTTCTCGATGACTAGTTTCGGGCGGAAACAAGTCATCGAGTGAATACAAAAAGTAAACTTTGCTACTTTGGGCTGGTTTTTCGTGGTACGGGATCAAAACTGTGTGCCTGCCCGGGACTCGGCAAGTTCTCTACCAACTGCCCTGTCCAAGCACAACTCAAAACCCGCCCTCGAAGCTTTACATCCGCCACTCTACATGTTACCTTACCCTCCAAACTTCACAGAGGTTCTACTGCGTACCATACAGGTGTAGCACTCCTGGAACAAAGAATACTGCGGCGTTATGGCTTATCCACAGCGTAAGGGACTGTTTCCAGAATGAAGCTGTAGCTTTGCAGCAGTGTTTGCTTTATTTTTAAGCCTCCTGGCAGATTAAAACTGTGTGCAGGACCAATCGAACTCGAGACCTTGCCTTTTGCCAACGATGCCCTTGCGCACTGAGGTAACCAGGCACGACCCACGATCCATCGTTCTCTTTCAAGTCCTGCAAATTCCGATCTACATATGAGTAACTACAGTTTTGAGACATCATCACTTAGTAGCGCGGCTGGGGTTGTGAGGAGGTGAGAAATGGAAGTGCTAATGAAAATTTCAACTAAACCCGTGACGTGTGACTTTCCGTATGAGCAAAATAGAGTTGAGGTCTCTCCTGAATCCGTAGAAAAGTGTGGAAGTGGTGATAAACAAATTAATCGACAACGACCCGTAATAGTCTCTAACAAGCAGATCACGGGGTCGCTACACTGAATAGTGACATTCTAAATTTCAATTTAAAAAATTGTAATTAAATATATTATCCTTCAATTTTTTAAAAAATTACATTTTTTGATGATTATCTTGTTTCAGTTGCTCATACAACCATCAAATAATAGACAACCGACCAAAAATATTCATCATTAGAAGTTGATAAGTAATTTCGGTTGTTCATACAGCCATCATCATAGCGACAACTGAAACTAGTATCAAATTTTAATGCTGCATTTTATTGTTGTCTAGACAATTACAAAAAAAAGTGAAAACTTTTTTAAAAATTCATGTCTCTGGTTTTCTCTTTTCCTGATAAAGTCAGGTATTATTTTGAGACGTTACTATTATTGGCCGCTCATGGTTTTGCAACTTACTTGGGAGAAAGTGAACTTTTTAGCCAAGATCGTTTGAAAACAACCTTTTTTGTTGATTACAAGTTTCGGTAAGCATGGTTACCATCTTCACATCTGGAAAACAGGACATATGTAATAAACTTTTATCAATATCTATCCGCTAAATCATTTATGGATATAGAAAATAATAGCGGTCATATCACACTTCCCGGAGGCACTCGTGACGATACCCTAGACTCTGATGAACACTCGTCTTGGAGGACATCATACTAGGTTCTATTACTTGCAAATTCTTCGAGACGTTTGCTACGTAACTGCGAATATTTGGTCATGAGCCATGACTGACTTTAGTATGAAGTATTTTCCTAGTTAGTGATAGTGTATTCGAATTGTACACTTTTCGACTGAGACCTACATCTAATTCAGCTAGAATGTCGCCCATGACCCTTGGTTAGGGAACGAGGTACTTGCGTGATGGGTTGTGAGGCAATATATAACACACCAAAATGGTCCAAGATGGAAAATCCGAAAATGGTCTTTGTCGTGACCTCCAACACAATTTGACCTCAAACCTCTAGATTTTTCTGTTGACGCTTGGTAAAGTGTACTGCACCATAACTGATACGTTTGAAGAACAGTGTTGTCAAGCATTACTAGATGATACGAAGGGTTTCGAAACGTTTTCATAACGAGACAGTACTGTATCCAAATGCGTGGCTGCACTCACACTGTTCTTAACCGGTACGAGTATACATTTAACTTGCGGAATACGCTACCTGATGGAAGTATCCGGTCTCGACTTGTGTTTTTATTTTTATTAAAATGAAATTCCTCCAGCTGTACTTAAGATTTTTTACAGATTTAAGTGTCAGGAAGTCCTTTCTGAAAGTATTTGCATGGAGTACTGCTCGAGCGTTTGGGATCCCTATCAGGTCGGATTGAGGGAAACAATAGAAGCAATTCAGAGGCGGGCTGCTAGATTTGTTACTGGTAGGTTTGATCATCACGCGAGTTTTACGGAAATGCTTCAGGAACTCGGGTGGGTGTCTCTAGAGGGAAGGAGGCGTTCTTTTCGTGAATCGCTACTGAGGAAATTTAGAGAACCAGCATTTGAGGCTGACTGCAGAACAATTTTACTGCCGTCAACTTACATTTCGCGGAAAGACGACAAAGATACGATAAGAGAGATTAGGGCTCGTACAGAGGCATATAGGCAGTCATTTTTCCCTCGTTCTGTTTGGGAGTGGAACAGGGAGAGAAGATGCTAGTTGTGGTACGAGGTACCCTCCGTCACGCACCGTATGGTGGATTACGGAGTGTGTATGTAGGTGTAGATGTAGAGTGTAGCCATGTATGGAAGTGAAACAAGGACTACACACAGTTTAGGTAAGAAGAGAATACAAGTTTTCGAAATGTGGTGCTACAGAAGAATGATCACGATTAGATGGGTAGATCACGTGACTAATGAGGTACTGAATAGAACTGGGGAGAGAAGAAATTTGTGGCACAACCTGATTAGAAGAAGCTATCGGTTACCAGGACACATTCTGCGGCATCAAGAGTTCATCAGTTCAGTACCGCAGAGGGAGGCTAAGAGATGAATACAGTAAGCAGGTTCAGAAGGATGTAGGTTGCAGTAGTTACTCGCAGATCAAGAGGCTTGCATGGGATGGAGCAGCGTGGAGAGCTGCATCAAACTAGTCTTTGGACTGAAGACAACTACTCTGATTCTTTATATTGAAGTTATTCAACACTGAAGTCTCTATATTTTATTGATTACTGGTATACGTGAGAGTTGTGTGTTTTGTAGCTGAAGTTGATTCAAAATTTTCAGACATTTAAATTTCATTAATTATTGGCTTCCATGAGCTATTTGTCTACGCCGTTGTGTAACTGGACTGATTCGAAATTTTCAGTCATTTAAATTTTATTATTTACTGGTTTAGAAAAGTGTCTTATCTCAGTTTTGTAACTAAAACTGTTATTAAATAAGTCATTTAATAATTTTGCATAACTGAAGCTCTTATTGAAGGCGTCCCTGTTTTCTATTTGGTAATTTTACTTAATTGAAGCTGTTATTCAAGCAGGCCTGCCTGTTTTCTATTTAATAGTTTATATTTAACTCAAGTTGTTATTACTGAAGGGCAGCACGTTGGCATTTGATAATTTAGCTTAACTGGAGCTATCATTGAAGGCTTACCTGTTCTTTAGTTGGTAGTTTTACTTAAAGGAAGCTGTTATTATTGAAGGCCTGCTTGTTACCTTTTAATCAGAGGTATTTCATAATTTTGATTAGCTGAACTCTTATTAACCAAGAACCCTCCTTTATTTATTGCCCTATTACTGAGATCTGATATCTTACTCAATCTGTGTTGTAGTTAACTGAAATTGTGACTACGAACAGCCTACCTGTTTCAGAGATATTTATGTCAATAAGGTAGTAACAGAAAATGTCACACGATGGTACATGGGCCCTAACCTTTCGCTTTACATCCCTTTATCCATAATTGTAGGTTTGAGGTACTACATGTGATGGTGCGGGACACATTCAACAAACCAATACACTTCCACTGGAATGCAACAGCGTCAGCGAGATTCATCACTCAGAATCACTCATTTACGGTAATCCACTGTGCAGTGGCGTCGGTTTTGACACTAAGTTATGCGGCGCTTAGCATTGAATACAGAAATATGTAGCTGGGCAGGAGCTGCTCGACTATTGTAGCCCATTTTCTTTACCTTCTATGCACAATAATTGTGCTAGTTGGACTGCTGGTAGCACTCTAGGAATCACGAGTGATTAGTTCCGCTGATTTTATGCGATATTTTACAACCGCAATCCCCAGGGCACGGCGGTCGCTGTCTGTCGGTACACGATGTCCGCCTGGGTTTGGTTTACCTGTGGTTATTCCTTCGCTGTCCACTTCCCCAAGAGTCCACTCTGCCAGCTTTAGGACTGAAATGTCCTTGATGGATCTCTCACTCGGGTGGCATCCTGTTACTAGTCCACGTTCTAAGTGACTGGCATCCCCTGACCGACCGCTTCTGCTGTTAATGCTTCTGTGCTGATAACACAAAGCTCGCCGCCTCTTTTTGTAGAGACGGGGGTCATTTAGTGGCCAATTACGGGGTGTTCGGATACTTTTGACGATATTAATATATTTCTGCCGTGGTGCGGCACGGGACTTCATCTAAAAGTTAACATTTCACATGTATTTGCACTAAGACAATATTTCATACTGAAGTCAGTGGAGCATCGTAGCCATAAAATCGCAGAGGTCTCGTTTGTCCGCCAATTTTTACTTCAACATCGGTTCCTCTGTTACTGAACGCTTTCAGCTGCGTCACTTCTACCTGTTAATTACGAGGCGTGTTTTTTAAGTAAGTACCGTTTCGAAATGAAAAAAAAGACCTGCTAAAATATCTCAGTAATTTTATTTTTACATGAAAGCCTGTACCTTAATCTACTTTTCTACATAATTTCCGTCAATACTGAGGCACTTGTCATAACATTGTACCTGTTTTTGAATACCCTCCTCATACAAGTCTACCGCCTGGCTTGTTAACCACTGCATCACCACTGTTTTGACCTCGTCATCGTCTTGAAGACGCTGACCCCCCCAGGTGTTTCTTCAAGTGTAGGAACAGATGGTAGTTACTGGGCGCAAGATCGGGGCTGTACGTGGGATGATCCAGAGTTTCTCATAGAAAAGTCGTGTTGAGATCTTTGATCTGATTCGCCACATGCGGACGGGCATTGTCTTGCAGCAAAACGATGCTCTTGCTTTGATTCTGGTGTGACGTAGGCCACCCATGTTTCATCGCCTGTAACAGTTTGGCTTAAGAAATTATCACCGTCGTTGTGGTACCGCTCAAGGAAAGTCAATGCACTGTGTAAACGTTTGGTTTTGTGCACATCTGTCAACATTTTCGGTACCCAACGTGCGCACGATTTTCGATCATTTAAGTGCTCGGTCACAGTGCCATACAAAACACTACGAGAAACATTAGGAAAGCCACCCCGCAAGGAGGAAATCGTAAAGCGTCTGTTTTCTCTCACCATATTGTCCAGTTCCTGCACCAAACTTTCATTAACGACTGAAAGACGCCCACTCCGTTGTTCATCATGCACATTTGTGCGGCCATCTGTAAATGCTCTCACTCACTTTCTTACCATTCCATCACTCTTTTTTTCCCGTAAACTGCACAGATCTCACGATGAATATCGATCGTTTTTAGGCCTTTCGCACTAAGAAATCTTATAACAGCCCGTACTTCACTGTCGGCGGGACTCACGATTATCGGAGACATCTTAAACCCTCAGTACACAACGTAAACAAGGAAGAATCAGACTGTAATGGCGTCAGTGCGTAGATTAAGGTACAAGCTTTCATGTAAACATAAAATTATTGAGATATCTCAGTACGTCTTTTTTTAATTTCGAAATGGTACTTACTTAAAAATACACGCCTCGTATACTATACCCCACACAGAAGAACTACACTAAGGAAATGAAGACACTAATACAGAATGGTAGAGGAAATAAATGAAGAGAAATAATACTGCGAGAATAGAGTGACAGCGTACTGAGACACCCACGTCGAAACAAGGCGCAAGGAATAGATGGCATTCCCTCAGATTTACTGAAAATTTTAAGAGAACCAAAAATTATAAAAATATAGCTTCTGGTATACATATAATTGCAATTCAAGAGAAGGCAGATGTTGTCAGACGAGAATGTTAAGGACTTTCAGTTTAACAAGTTATGGTTGCAAACTGCTGCCGTGAAAGGAAGGGTTAGTACAAAATGATCTCAGGGAAGAATAGAATGGTTTCAGGAAAAATGTAGGGACAGATAGGGCAACACTGACCCTACGACTTGTCTTCGAAGACCAATTGAAGAAAGGCAGTCCTACATTTATAGCACTTGTTCATTTAGAGAAGCATTTGACCGAGTTGACAGGAATAATATGTTTGAAATACTGCAGGTAGCAGGAATAAAATAAAGGTAGCGGAAGTTTATCTACAACTTGTACAGACATAAGTTTGCAGTTAGAAGAGTAAAGGACACGAAAGGGAAAAAGTGGGTGAAAAGGAATGAGACAGGTTTTTTTTTTTCTATCTGTACGTTGAGCAAGCAGTTAAGGAAACAAAACAAATTGTTAGAGGGAAACAAAGTTCATGGAGAAAGAGCGAAAACTTGAAGGACTTTTTATGACATTTGCACTGTCAGAGACGGATAAGAACTTGCAGTATTCGTTGAACGAAATCGTCTTACAAAGATATTGCAAGAGGAATGTCACCGAAAGTAGAACAAGGATAATGGAGTGTAGTGGTGCTAAGAGAATTTTATTTGCACACAAAATATGAAAAATTTGCTGCAAAGTAACTGATGAGTGTCGAAGTAGAGAGTATAAAATACAAGCTGGAAGCAGCTAGAAAATCAATTCTGGAGAGAAATATTTAAATATCTAACACAAATTCAAAATTTACGAAAATTTTTCTGAACGTGTTTGTCTGGAATATAGCTATGAATTGTAGCGGAATATGAGTGATGACCAACAAAGCCAAGAAAAAATTAGAAGCGCTTCGCTGTGGTGCAACAGAAAAAAAGCTTAAGATTACACTGGTAGATCATTAAAGTAATGAAGAGGTGCGAAATCGAATTAGGGATACAATTTTTTTGGCATTACGTAACTAAAAGATAGAATAGATTCATATGACGTATCCTGAGCCATCAAGAATTCCATGGTTTTATAATGGAGGAAGTGTGGGAATTAAAATATGTAGGAATCGAAGGCTTGAATAAAGTAAGCATTTGCAAGTATTCACACCAAAGACTACAACAACGATGTTCCATCTTAATTTAAATATTTCGTCTATTACCACAAACTCTTCTTTTTTCCTGAAGTCTTCATTATTTTTTCGGTTCTATAACTAAGATTTCTGATATGTGTGTTCTAGGGTACTGACGATTTGTAAAGTAGAGTTTTTTTTCCATTTCTAGACCGTGATTATTAATTGTATATATGTTACGTTTCTAATCGATCTTTAGATCCATGTTTCGTAGAATATTCTGGGAGCTTCTTCCCCCATTTAGACGTACGTCAGTGACATGTATGATTTAGATTTTAATACAATAAAATAAAATGAAACATTAAAATTTGAAATAAGGGCACAGTGGGAAACGTCCTGAATACGTGACTGTAGGACTAATGTTACGATTACAAAACTCCTACGCTCTATGACTGTCTGTGTTATCGCGTGCAATAATGCTCACAAGAAACAGAAGGAAATGCGTAGAATAAATCACTAGGCATAAAATAAAACTAGGTAAGTGTCCAAGCTCGTAGCATTACTGGCATATTGGGTAATTTATACATGTTCTGCATACGTCTTGAGGCGTCACAGAGAAGAGAAGAAAACGATAAAAATCATCATAGCGGCTTCTAATTTTATTACTCACAAAAACTGAAGAAAGAAAACTTGTATGTCTCTCAAGATTAAAATTCGTTTTTCATAAGATAATTTCCACTTAGTCTCCCTTTGTTAACGCGAGAAAGTGCAACAAGTTCTTTCCTTGCGCTTCAAATTACAGTATCTTTTAAAAGAATAAGTGGCGTTATATTCTTTGATCGAGCCGCACTGCGTCGTGAATAGGTGGCGTAAATAAACCTTTCATTTAAGTAGCATATAAAAATTAAAAATTGTTGTTCTTTTTTCTGTTTGTTCCTGTACCAAACCCGACTGCGATGAAACTTTGGTGAGTAGTTGTGCACACGTCGGTGAAGGCTTCTAAAGGGGTAAAATCACTTACTTCCATTGGAGTACGGATGGAAGTGGAAAGGCGGGTGACATAGGGACATAACTCAGGGTCGATTGGAGCAATTTCAACCAAATTTGGTCAATAATTGCGTCCTGCTGTGGGTACAGTATTCATCTGATTGGGATGAGACTTTGATTAGTTGTTATGCGCCTGCTTGTGATGGTTCATAAAAGGCAATAATCACCTACCTCCGATAGAGGTGGGGATGGGGCTGGAAAGGCAGGTGATGTAGCACTATAACTCAGGCACGCTTGAAGCAATTTCAATTAAATTTTGGAAATACATGTCTCATTATTTATACAATTATTTGTGTAAATAAATGTGTGTGTAGTATTCTGCTACCACCACTAGGGGTGGATGTTGTAATGAAAGACCGTGACACTTAGGAATGTTCAATAACGGCAGACATTAGTGTGATTCCCTAGTCTTCTTTGCAGCTACGCTAACTGGGGACAGTACCGATGAATTTGCACCCCTAGGTGTGGGGGTTTGCGGGTAGAGGGTTGCAAAAGGAGTGAAATATCAGCATATCTCTGTAACAATTGATGCAATCCCTACCAAAGCAGGTACACACATCACTTGAAAAAAATAGTTCCAGTAAGACGCTTTAGCGTCCTTATGGCCGAGGGTGGGCATGAAAAGTGGTGACATAAAAGCATAACTCAGGGACGTTTGGAGAATTTCCGGCAGAATTTGGTGTGTACGTGATTCATCATCTGTTTAAAAATACCTAAGGGTGTGGTGGGAACGAAAAAATGTTTGAAAACGACCTGTTGACATTTCTTTCTGGTAGTAATTTACTTGAAATACTATTTGTACAGTAATCGTCTTTCATTCATTTACTATATGTAAATGTTCTGCTTTGTGTATGTCCACCTCCTGAGATAGAAATAGATGCATTGCAAGGCATGCTGGGCACCATTAGTTTACACATAAAAAACGCAAAAGAATAAGATGAAGAAAATTCCCTTTCGTAGCAACAGACAAAACGTCTCAAATCTGAGCATTAGGTAAATTATAGTAATGAAAACAGCGACGGCACGTAAATACCTTATCGTCTCATTACTGTTACTGCAGCTCTCAGAAACAAACGCGCTTAACACATGGACAGCAACCACTTTTCCGGCAGAAATGATTTTTTTTTCTTGTCAAAAATCGAAATGTTACGAGGACATACTAAAATGGTAAAAGGGATACAGTACAATCAGATTCCAGGAAAACTATTGTTCTTCATAAAAAATTTTACCTGAACACATTACAGTTAGTTTAACTTTTAAATCTTTTATGTTCTTCGGGATTTGTCACAAAGTTGAATTTAACTTTATTAGTATTTTACTCATTACAGTTCTAGTCATCTACTGATTTGTTCTCATTCTTACTCCAACCAAGGCAAAAAAAAGCCGTCGTACATGGTGGGTTTTTAGTTGCTACGTAAAATCTTTTGATTGTTGACGATATTCGGAACAGCTAATTTTTCACATTCAGTGTATTAGTGTGGGTCCTTTGTGCTAGACACTCGCCACTGTTCGTTGCTCGGGTAGTTTTTCCGCATAGTGTCTCAGCAAGAGGAAGTGAGTTATCACTTCATACGAAGCCCCGGAAAACTCATTCAGATAGAAGGTAAGTTAAGAACGAGAAGTGGTAACATGAAATAGTGATTCTATAGAGAGGAATGAGCCGGCAGTTTAGAATGACTGCAGGGAATCGATGTGGCAGGAAATTGAGGAGGCAATGTAACAAAGAACGAGGAATCGATAAGTTCTCTGGGGTAGCGAAAGAGCCGTTTGATTTCTAGCTCATCGACATGGTCCATTTTTCAAGCTCCAGGAGCTCTCCTATAAAAACGGATCTCAGTTCCGCACTTATTGAGTGGTGGTCTACAGGGAAGAGCACGGAAAGCAAACCGAACGCCAGTCCACCATTTCGCGCTTCGACCGCCTGCTGCCTCTCTTCAAGTACCACGCTCGTCCGGATTCTCTGCAAGAGCTGCTGCTCATTTTAATTGCATCAAAGATTACGCACCCCTCAAACACTCAAGGAAAGGGCTTCATTTTCCGAAAGTCTACTAATTTCAAAGTTTTATTCTAGTGATTGCTTCACCCGCCGTTCAACGAAGAAAATTCTGCTTACAGATTTGATTTACTCCTCCTTTCGTCAGGAGATAAAATGAGTATTTGATGATTGCATCGTCCCACTCACTCTGTGTGTTTATGACATAATCAGACGCGACAGTACCGTTTTGTGGATTTCTGGCTTATCTTAAGACTGCAAATGCTTTTAATAAAGTATTACTTGTTTGCCCGAACGTAATGAGAACGTAACACTTCCGAAATTATCACTTTCCCCCATGAACCCGATGAAATACACGAAACAATCTTGCATGCATAGTTATATAGCAATTGGAAAATTAATTTTGTCCCACCTTCCGCGGGTGTTAATATAGGCTTGGCAAAGTAATATTAAAATATCTGCCATATTTAATGCACTCACCCTCTGATAATTAAGTAGCCTAATGAAAATTATTTATATATAGTGTGCTTTCCTAGTCAAGGGTTAAAATTTCGCAAGACGCTACTACGTTGCGTTGTAATCTGCATTCAAGGCCGGCCGGAGTGGCCGTGCGGTTCTAGGCGCTACAGTCTGGAACCGAGCGACCGCTACGGCCGCAGGTTCGAATCCTGCCTCGGGCATGGATGTGTGTGATGTCCTTAGGTTAGTTAGGTTTAATTAGTTCTACGTTCTAGGCGACTGATGACCTCAGAAGTTAAGTCGCATAGTGCTCAGAACCATTTGAACCATTTGCATTAAAGGAGAGTATTGCAAAGCTTCTCACGCTTCAAAGATAATACTGTAACGTATCAAATTCACTGCGTGAAAATGTAATATTGTTTGAAATATCTAATACAAAATTATGTAAACAACTCAAGACTGTAGTGGAAAATAATTGTTTATACCAATTTGCATAAATTAAAATGTACCTGCTTGCTGAACCAGAAGAATAATACCAGAGTATTATTATTATACAGAGGGAACATTAAAAAAACAGAAAAACTGCAGGGATGGATTCCTGACAGGAAATGCGGGAAAAAAGGTCCTATTGACATGTGTGTGTGCAACGAAAACAAGTCGTTCCAGTACACAGTACAGACCTACATCACATCCACGTCACAAAAGGTGCGCAAAGTGGCGTCGATGGGATTTTAGGTGAGAGGGATAGTAGTGGTTGTCACGCAGGATACACACAATCGTACTATGGCTTACGCCCTTTGGCGGGCCACTTGCCTGGAGCTTTTACTAGAGTTCGTCTCAATACCCTGTAGAACACGTTGCACCAAATCTGGTGTACGCACAGTCCCTGCCTTCCTTCATGTTCGTCTGTCTGAAAGGGTCCTTGTTAACACATCCGCCCACAAAGGGTTGGAAATATGTGATGTGGTTGGTGTCTATGAATGTACTTGTTTTGGTACATCCGTGGTGCTTCTTGAACGTTTCCATCTGCCTGACTGTACACAAACACCATCACGATTTGTTCCCGACATGAATGCCGGACCATTCTGCTGCTTACAGTACGCTGCATCAGTCTCAGAGCCTGCTACACACAAGGAGCGCACAACACGCGGTCAGAGGAATTGGCATTCGTCAGCACCATCGTCAGCAACGATGCGTATTCGGACACGTGTTCATAGGACCTCTTTACCTCCAGTTCCAGCTAGGAATCCGTCCCTGCAGTTTGTGGTTTATTAATGTTCACCCTGAATATTTTGAATGAGAGACAAAAATTAAAGTGGCTTGCAGTGCAACTCTGGTCTTATGGGTTGTATTTAAAAGCAGACGACCGCATCTTTCGAAGCCTGACGGGACTAAACAGCGCCCGGTTTATAGTTTGTTTGGAGCAATGTTAGCATGTCACAGAAGTTTCATGGCTGTATTATCTCCGACTCCAGAGCAGTTTGACTCTCACCAGCAGCGCTAGTGCTATTTGGTAGAGCATAAGTGGGAGTAAATCATTCTGTGCTTAATTTGAGCGTTTACTGTGATAATACAGTCTTTATATTTTTGTCCATTTCGTGCTAAGTCTGTTAATTGTACGGTGTGGCCGCGCGGTTCTAGGCGCTTCAGTCTGGAACCGCGCGACAGCTACGGTTACAGGTCCGAATCCTGCCTTGGGCATGGATGTGTGTGATGTCCTTAGGTTAGATAGATTTAAGTAGTTCTAAGTTCTCGGTGACTGATGACCTGAGATGTTAAGTCTCATAGTGCTCAGAGCAATTTGAACCATTTTTTCTTTGGTTAATTCTAATAATTATTTAGAAGCACAGAAAGTTATAAATATTTAGAAAATTTAAAAAAAAAGAGTTCTCTAGATAAGTCTCGTCATACCTACGGCTTCATGTGCTTACAATGGCAAGAGACGGGGAAAATGATATACTGGAGCTAAGACTGAGTCACCAAATGACAAAAGTTGTGGTTTTTCTAACGTTACGCACATTCAGGCGAGATAATCGCCCACTCAGAATAGAAGATAAGGTGTATTTGTTGTACATCTGAACGCTAGCGGTACCAGGCCTCAAAGCAGTTCCGGTTTCCGGTTAGATGACAGCTCCAAGTGAGCGAGGTGCAAGGGCATCAGCAAAGCTCCGGATAAGGGTAAATCCCAGTACTGGAAACCTTGGAATACGTGTTGATAGTTTTGGAGGGCCAGTTACGCTCCTAGCAATGGTGGGCTTTGAGACAAACTGAAAGACGAATTCAAATGGTTCAAATGCATCTAAGCACTATGCGACTTAACTTCTGAGGTCATCAGTCTCTTAGAACTTAGAACTAACTAAACCTAACTAATCTAAGGACATCACACACATCAATGCCCGAGGCAGGATTCGAACCTGCGACCGTGGCGGTCGCTCGGTTCCAGACTGTACCGCCTAGAACCGCACGGCCACTCCGACCGGCAAGACGGATTCTTGCAGGTCTTCAAAATTCGTCAGTAACTCACATTACATATTAATGCAAATCTGAATACATTGGTGATCTCAGATAAAAGAGGTCCATCCAGTGCACTAAGATATTTCAATATCCTTACAACTGTAGAAGTCAATAGTCCACATCGTATAAACATTTACATTGTGAAACTCTGAATTAACAACTTTTAAATGCTTCATGTGACTTCAACATACGATATCTCAGATGATAGCAATGGACTACATCTTTCATCCCTGAAAGCTATGTGTCTGTATCTATTTTCTTTATTGATTTACGACGGTTTTTATATAATTTTCATTATACAGATACTTCTCGCAATATCATAGTCTGCACAGTTACACAGCAAATCAACACATCATCAGAGACCCCTTATTCTATTATATTTTATTTAATGAACAGTATACTATTTTACCAGTAATTTTATTTAAATGTTGAGACCAAGTGCTTTTAAAAAACTGTGGTAATTTTAAAGTGATCAGTCGCGAATGTTAACGAGCACCACACTTGAGGAAAGGCCAAATGACAACTAAATCAAGAAGGCATAAATATTTCTGTGTCACTATTAATGGACAACCTGTTTCCATTTTTTGTGAAAACACTTGACCAAGAAAGCTGGCTTATTTATTTATAAACCAACTATCACTTATAATTAATGTAAATAATCTGAGTGTAGCCGTATATTTACGACATTTCTGAATGTAAATATTGTTGTGACATGTCACACAAGTCAGGCAGCAGCAACCGGCCGAGACACACGCAGCAGCAGGGAAGTAACCGATTTTGTGACCTTTACATGTTCCTAACCAGGAGCGAGTATTATAATACTATCTGTGTGCTTTAATAGTTTAGTTTCTTGAGTTTTTGTGTGTTAATATCTAATAGCCACAGTTCTCGGGTTTTCGTTTGCGCGTAAAGTAACCCATTTTGTGACGTATTAGAAGTCCCTAATCAGGAGCGAATTAGAGTGAATCTCTGCGTATTAATCTAATTTATTGACATAGCTCCTGCATTTTCGGCAGTGTCTACAGTAGAGTTGCACAGCAAGTGCCGATATGAAACTTCCTGGCAGAATGAAACTGTGTGCCAGACCGAGACTCGAACTCGGGACCTTTGCCTTTCGCAGGCAAGTGCTCTACCGACTGAGCTCCCCAAGCACGACTCACGCCCCGTCCTCACAGCTTTAATTCCGCCAGTATCTCGTCTCCTACCTTCCAAACTTCACAGAAGCTCTCCTGCGAACCTTGCAGAACTAGCAATCCTGGAAGAAAGGATATTCCGGAGACATGGCTTAGCCACAGCCTGGGGGCTGTTTCTAGAATGAGATTTTCACTCTACAGCGGAGTGTGCGCTGATATGAAACCTCCTGGCAGATTAAGAGCACTTGCCCGCGAAAGGCAAAGGTCCCGAGTTCGAGTCTCGGTCTGGCACGTAGTTTTAATCTGCCAGGAAGTTTCATATCAGCGCACACTCCGCCGTAGAGTGAAAATCTCATTCAAGTGCCGAGAGTCCGTTTATCTGCAGAGTTTAGTTTTACATAGTCTTAGTATGGACAGGGACTGCTATTGTTGTGTGCAGATGCTTGATGAGTTGGTGACACTTCGCTCTCAGCTCCAGGCTGTGATGTCTTCAGTTACACAGCTTGAGGCTGCAGTGGATGGGCACCACTGTTGTGGACCAGCTATGGGTATCTAACAGACGTCCAGCACTTCTGAGTCCTCTGATCGGTCGTCACTTGTGGCCATCCCTCTTACTGCTCGCACTGAGGTTGACCCCTCACCTTTGGTCGAATGGGAGGTCGCCCCTGGGTGTAGCAGGTGGCAAAGGACTTCCCACGCGACAGCACTTAAGGCCTCACTGGTTTGTCTGACAAACAGGTTACAGACTGTCACTGTCACTGTCACTGTCACTGGGCCAGATGCTGTCGCCTGTCCTGTTTCAGAGAAGACCTCTCAGCCTGCAAGATCCGGACAATCACAGAGGGTGGGGTTTTCGAGAGTTGGAAACTCAACGTTAGACGTGTTATGAGGCCTCTTAGGGACATAGCTGCCAAGAAGGGAAAGAAAACCAATGTGCAATCCGTGTGCATACTGGGTGGAGGCATTCCAGATGTGGAACACGTCCTCCCAGATGCCATTAAGATCACAGGGCGCAGATAATTGCAGGTGATTGCTCACGTCGGCATCAATGATGTGTGTCGAGCGGGTAACGGAAGTGGTAAAGGCTACCAGTCTTGCTTGCAAGATGAAAACATAGGTGACCATCTGCAGCATAGTCGACGGGACCGATTGCAGGCCTCTGGTACAGAGCCGAGTGGAGGGTCTGAATCAGAGGCTCAGACGGTTCTTCGAACGTGTAGACTGCAGATTCCTCGACTTGCACCAAAGGGTGGCTGGGTTCTGCTGAACAGGTTCTGCTGAATCAGTCAGGGGTCCACTATACCCAGGAGGCGGCTACACGGGTAGCAGGGGCTGTGTTGCGTGGACTGGTCAGTTTTTTTTAAGTTAGAGGGCCTCGGGAAAACACAAGAAGGGCTTCATTCACAAAGGATGCAGTCCGAACACAGGAAAAACGTAGATACCGGATCTATCGGTATTACCATTCTAAATTGTCGTTGCTGTGTTGGGAAAGTACCAAAGCTCCAAGCGTTAATAGAAAGTACTGATGCTCAAATAATTATAGGCACTGAAAGCTGACTAAAGCCGGAGACAAGCTCAGCCGAAACTTTGGCGAAGAACCTAACGGGGTTCCGAAAGGATAGGCTAAACACGGTTGGCAGTGGCGTGTTTGTTGCTGTTAGAAGTAGTTCATCTTTACGCGAAATTGAAGTAGATAGTTCCAATGAGTTAGTGTGGGCAGAGGTCATTGTTGGCAATCGGAATAAAATTATTGGATCCTTTTACCGACCTCCCAATTCAGATGATACAGTTGCTGAAAGGTTCAAATAAAACTCGAGTTTGTTTTCAAAGACGTACCCGAATCATACGATTATAGTTGGCGGTGACTTTAATTTACCCTCGATATGTTGGCGAAAATATATGTTTCATTCCGGAATCACGCATAAAACATCATCCGAAGTTATGCTAAACACATTCTCTGAAAATTATTTCGAGCAGTTAGTTCTTGAGCCCACGCGAATAGTAAACGGTTGTAAAAACACACTTGCCCTCTTATCAACAAATAATCCTGAGTTAATATCCAGCATAAAAAAGGATGCAGGGATTAGTGAACACAGGCTTGTCGTAGCGAGATTGAATATAGTAACCTCCAAATCCTCCAAAACTAAACGAAAAATATACGTATTCAAAAAAGCACATAAAAATTCACTTGACGCCTTCCTGAAAGACAATCTCCACTCCTTCCAGATGTGGCTTGAATTCAGAGAAATAGTATTAGCAGCAGTTGAGAGATTTATACCGAATAAACTAACAAATAACGGAGCTGATCCTCCGTGGTACGCAAAACGGTTCAGAACACTGTTGCGGAAACAACGAAACTAACACGCCAAATTTATACAGGGGCAAAATCCCCAAGATTCACAAGCTGCGACATCGTCGCGAAAAAACACAGTGACACGTATATGTAATAAGTTTCCTTTAATTTACGTCTATGGTCACAATCTTTTCTGTTTAACAGATTACCAGTTTCGGTCTTTAATGACCATCATCAGATCTGTCTCATAAAATCAAAGTCCTAATGCACTGCAGCCATAGTGGCATAGTCAACTGTTAAATGCGGAATCAGCACCAGCATCGTCAAATACAAATAAATAACATCACATGCACGAGTCATGTTGTCACTAAAACTACTGTTTAAAACTAGCTGCCGTACAGTAGCCACACAAACATCTTGTGACCATAGACGTAAATTAAAGGAAACTTATCCCCAAGATTGGCGATATTTTAAAGAAGCTCGAAATTTAGCTCGGAATTCAATGCGAGATGATTATAATAGTTTCCAAAACCAAACTTTGTCTCAAAACCTTGCAGAAATCCAAAGAGATTCTGGTCGTATGTGAAGTATGGTAGCGGCAAGACGCAATCAATGCCTTCTCTGTTCGATAACACTGGAGATACTATCGAAGAGAGTGCTGCCAAAGCAGAGTTACTAAACACAGTTTTCCGAAATGCCTTCACAAAAGAAGACGAAGTAAATATTCCAATATTCGAATAAAGAACAGCTGCCAACATGAATAACGTAGGAGTAAACATTCTCGGAGTAGTGAAGCAACTTAAATCACTTAATAAAAGCAAATCTTCTGGTCCACACTGTGTACCAATTAGGTTCGTTTCAGACTGTGCTGATGCATTAGCTCCATACTTAACAATGGAATACAACCATTCGCTCGTAGAAGATCAGTACCCAAAGACTTGATAGTTGCACTGGCGACTCCAATATTCAAGAAAGGTAGGAGGAGTAATCCACTAAATTGCAGACCCATATCATTAACGTCGATATGCATCAGAAAATTTTGGAACACATATTGTGTTCGAATATTATGAATTACCTCGACGAAAACGGTCTATTGACACAATCAACATGGATTTAAAAAACATGGTTCTTGTGGAACACAACATGTTCTTTATTCACACGAAGTGTCGAGTGCTACTGACAAGGGATCTGCGATTGATTCCGTATTTCTGGATTTCCGGACGGCTTTTGACACTGTACCACACAAGCGGCTTGTAGTGAAATTGCGTGCTTATGGAATATCGTCTCAGTAAGTGGATTGGAATTACGATTCCCTGTCGGAGCGGTCACAGTTCATGATAATTGACGGAAAGTCATCGAGTAAAACATAAGTGATTTTTGGCGTTCCCCAAGAGAGTGTTATAGATCCTTTGCTGTTCCTTATCTATACAAACGATTTGGGAGACAATCTGAGCAGCCGTCTTCGGTTGTTTGCAGATGACGCTGTCGTTTGTCGACTAATAATGTCATCAGAAGATCAAAACAAATGGCAAAACAACTTATAAAAGATATCTGAATGGTACGAAAATTGGTAGTTGACCTTAAATAATGAAACATGTGAGGTCATTCACACGAGTGCTGAATGTGATCCGTTAAATTTCTGTTACACGATAAATCAGTCAAATCTAAAGGCCGTAATTTCAACTAAATACCTGGAAATTAGAATTATGAACAATTTAAATTGGAAGTGACACAAAGAAAACGTTGTGGGGAAGGTTAACCAACCACTGCATTTTATCGGCAGGGCACTTGGAAAATGTAACAGATCTACTAAGGAAATTGCCTACACTGCGCTTGTCTGTCCTCATTTAGAATGCTGCTGCGCGTTGTGGGATCCTTACCTGATAGGATTGATGGAGTACACCGAAAAAGTTCGAAGGACCGAACGTTTTGTATTGTTGCGAAATATGGGAGAGAGTGTCACTGAAATGATATAGGAATTGGGCTGGACGTCATTAAAACAAAGGCGTTTTTCATTGCGACGGAATCTCCTCACAATATTCCAATCACCAACTTTCTACTCCGCATGCGAAAATATTCAGTTGACACCGACCTACATGGGGAGAAACGATCACCACGATAAAATATGTGAAATCAGAAATCGTACTTAAATATATAGGTGTTCGTTCTTTCCGCACGCTATGCGAGATTGGAATAATAGAGAATTGCGAACCCACTGCCAGGCACTTAAATGTGATTTGCAGAGTATCCATGTAGATGCAGATATTAATTTAGTCTGAAAAGTGGTCATGAATCAAATCATGTCTGTGGAGTTTGAGTCCGATGCTTTTTCGTTGAGGATGGCCTTTGGCCAATGACAATTGGACAGTGGCGGTACTGAAGACAGAGTATGAATTATTACTCTGTGTATCACGTGCGTTAATTTGTAAATCATCATGTTGAACTCTGAACTGTTTGGAACTGGTGAATATATCGTATATTGTGATCACGAAATGGACTTAGATAGCGCTTATCTTTGATGACAATTTAGTTCGGGGAGTTTGCTACTATTCCCGTAATGCTCTCAACTTATCTTTAGCGCATTTGATAATGGTTTTTCTCTGTCTGTATTTTTAACTGAATATCACAGGACCTGTTGCAGAAATGGTTTGATATGTGGGGCAGATGGGATTTGTCGCCTTGGTGGGCAGGCTGAGATCGTGTGTGTGTTCGGCGTGTTTTCTGTCCTGGCTTGCAGCCTTATTATCTTCGAAATTGCTTGGCGGTTGTTTTCTACTCGTTTGTTCCGAGTACCACCGTGTATAAGCCGCGCTTTCATCCTTTAATTAAATATCCGGCCTGTCCGCCGGAACGGACAAGATCTTTTCATAACTCAAGGTGAATCATTAGTGTTGTGTAAATTTTGGATCGATAAGCACTGAACTTGATAGCGTGCTTATGGTGGTGACTGTGATCCTTTTGCAATCAGATCTAATTATCATCTTTAAAATACTGTTTTTGATATTAATTCGTGATCTAATCACATAGTTTTTTTTTTTAAATTTGGTGATGTACAACCGTTCGAAATTTTAAGATTGATCTTCGGTAATTCCATTTGTGTCCTTTAAAAATTAAAATTTTAAAATACGGGTGCAGACAGTTTAAGTCAGTTTATATTTTTTTAAGAGGACAATGGTCCGAATTAAAATTTTTGTATTGGTATTCTGATTCTGTAAATCTGTATTAATGAAATTTCGTCATTAGTTGAAATTAAAATTATGTATCATCTAGGAGTTTGTCCATCAGTAAAGATCCCTAGCTTCCTATCTCCTTTGGGTAGCTGTGGTTAAGTTGCAGTTTTCGTTTGTCTAGCACGTAACATGAGTAGTAACACAGCTCAACTGGTAGCAGAACTAATAAAGGGGAGGTTCCTTTCCTATCCTTAGTGTGGGTGGTCAAAGTTTGTGATAGTAGTGACTGGTACATTTAGTTAATGCGGTTTGCTGTTTTGGGAAGTTGCCCAGCATGGGTGGACGGACCTGCCCAGGAATTTCTTATTTGCGCAGCGAGCATTTAATTTACGAGCTGTGCGCATGCGGTTTGCCCGTGGAGGGCAATGTCGAAGGGTTGGCGGCCCGGTTCCGGGCGAGGGCGGCGGATACTCCGCTCTCCCTTCCTGTTGATTACCTTGTTGATGTGGGTGAGTGGCTTGCACGCATTAAAGTGTCGGTGGATGACATTGGCCGTACACTCGACTTTTTAAGATCTTCTCAAGTTACGCAGAGGCAAATTTTCCGCGTACATGCTCACCTAAAACACTATAGTAACTCATACAATGTAGGCTTTCACGGCCGGTGTTGTCTTCAGTTGAAACTTCCGGGCTGAGAGGCCGTGGTCGACGACCTCAGATGTCTCCCGCAGATGGAGACGAAACTTCAGGTGGAAATTTTGTACATCGACCGCGGCCTCTCAGCCCGGAAGTTTCAACTGAAGACTATAATAACTGTTTAACCGATTTATCGACTGTCCATTTCATTGAAGCAATGCAGGAACTTCGAAATCAAATTGTTTGTGACGTTCGGGATTTGCAAGCTTCTACCGTCGCGCTTGCTTTGGCTGATAGAGGTTTGGCAGATTAGCCCGTTGTACAGAGCAAAGATAAAGATGTGGGAGTGGGATGTAAAACTGTGTATTATGACTGTTTTTTGAAATTGCAGAATCCTGTTGTAAAAGTGTTTGAAGGAATTTCAAAATTATTTATTGAAACCTTAGATCATATTCAGGAGTTGTTGTGGTTGTTAGTCCGGTTACAAGTTCATGCTGATGCATTGGGGGTGCATCATTGGTAATTTTGTCTTTATTGTATCCGATGGCTCGAGGTTGCTTTGGTAAGATCTTAGCGGAGGAGTTGCAGAATCAAGGAACATTGGTTGAACTCCGTCGGAAAGTTTTAGGGAGAAAGCTCTCGCATCGAATACGGGTACAGTTGGAGCGTGATTTCTATTGGAGGGTACAAGCAGATGATGAGACGCTAGACCAACATTTTGATCGAGTGCCTACTGCAGTCGTTGCTCTTGACACGACAGTATCAGAAATAGATAATATAGATCATCTACTTGAGGAGATGCGTCCTCAAGATCGTTCGCGCTTAATTTTTGCGCAGCGTCCGACTTCATTGCCACAGTTCCAGCTGCTAATTCATTACGTAGAAGTCACCCTAGTTGATGATCAACGTCCGCAGTGCCAAAGTAAACAACTTTGCATGATAATTTCTAGTTGTGATAGAGAAAGGGGGTCCTATAGTAATCGCGTGTTACGATGTTATCGTTGCCAAGCTACCGATCGCTTAGAGCGGCAGTGACCCGCGTCCAGGAGCCCTAGGCCGAATAGCCGACGCCAGAGGCGAGGTAAGGGCAGCAAAGATCGTAACTGGCCTCTGAATTGTAAGGTGACATAGGGTCTGAGTCGTTCTCGCTTGTCATATGTTTGTGCTCGGATTGGAGTTGAGCCGGTTTGTGCTTTAGTTGATTCCGGTAGTTCGGTATCTGTAATTGACCAGACGTGGTATCTAGAATTACGACATTTGTGTAAATTTTCCTTACCACTGCCACCTGCGCAAAGATTTCGGGTTCCAGACGACCGTGAGTTGCCTTTGGCAGGGGAGGTGCGGGGTTATTTGCACATTAATGGGTTTTCCTGGCCACATAACGCTATCATTGCTAGTAATTGGAAGATTCCCGTGATATTGGGATGCGATTTTGCGCAACGTACCGGGTTGGTTATTAATTATGTGGCAGGTGTTTTCCATTTCAAAACGTGTAATCAGTCAAGAGGGACCAGTGTCGCCTATTTGGTTAATGTGCAGGTGGCGATGGGTCATCTTTCCACCGAGCAAGTGCGTGGTTTGAGACAGGTCATTGACCGGTACCCAGAGGAATTGTCCGAGCGGTTAGGCGAGTCGAAATTGTTGGAGTACGAGATAATCTTGACTGGCAGTGTTCCTGTCCATCAGGCGTCGTATAGATTATCACCTCCGAAGATGGGGATTTTTTGGTCATCAGTCTACTGACTGGTTTGATGCGGCCCCCGCTACGAATTCCTTTCCTGTGCTAACCTCTTCATCTCAGAGTAGCACTTGCAACCTACGTCCTCAATTATTTGCTTGACGTATTCCAATCTCTGTCTTCCTCTACAGTTTTTGCCCTCTACAGCTCTCTCTAGTACCATGGAAGTCATTCCCTCATGTCTTAGCAGATGTCCTATCATCCTGCCCCCTCTCCTTATCAGTGTTTTCCACATATTCCTTTCCTCTCCCATTCAGCGTAGAACCTCCTCATTCCTTACCTTATCAGTCCACCTAATTTTCAACATTCGTCTATAGCACCTCATCTCAAATGCTTCGATTCTCTTCTCTTCAGCTTTTCCCACAGTCCATGTATCACTACCATACAATGCTGTACTCCAGACGTACATCCTCAGAAATTTCTTCCTCAAATTAAGGCCGGTATTTGATATTAGTAGACTTCCCTCGGCCAGAAATGCCTTTTTTGCCATAGCGAGTCTGCTTTTCATGTCCTCCTTGCTCCGTCCGTCGTTGGTTATTTTACTGCCTAGGTAGCAGAATTCCTTAACTTCATTGACTTCGTGATCATCAATCCTGATGTTAAGATTCTCGCCGTTCTCATTTCTACTACTTCTCGTTACCTTCGTCTTTCTCCGATTTACTCTCAAACCATACTGTGTACTCATTAGACTGTTCATTCCGTTCAGCAGATCATTTAATTCTTCTTCACTTTCACTCAGGATAGCAATGTCATCTGCGAATCGTATCATTGATATCCTTTCACCTTGTATTTTAATTCCACTCCTGAAACTTTCTTTTATTTCCATCATTGCTTCCTCGATGTACAGATTGAAGAGTAGGGGCGAAAGGCTACAGCCTTGTCTTACACCCTTCTTAACACGAGCACTTCGTTCTTGATCGTCCACTCTTACTATTCCCTCTTGGTTGTTGTACATATTGTATATGATCCGTCTCTCCCTATAGCTTACCCCTACTTTTTTCAGAATCTCGAACAGCTTGCACCATTTTAAATTGTCGAACGCTTTTTCCAGGTCGACAAATCCTATGAAAGTGTCTTGATTTTTCTTTAGCCGTAACGTCAGAATTGCCTCTCTCGGCCCTTTACTTTTCCTAAAGCCAAACTGATCGTCACCTAGCGCATTCTCAATTTTCTTTTCCATTCTTCTGTATATTATTCTTGTAAGCAGCTTCGATGCATGAGCTGTTAAGCTGATTGTGCGATAATTCTCGCACTTGTCAGCTCTTTTCGTCTTCGGAATTGCGTGGATGATGCGTTTCCGAAAGTCAGATGGTATATCGCCAGACTCATATATTCTACACACCAACGTGAATAGTCATTTTGTTGCCACTTCCCCCAATGATTTTAGAAATTCTGATGGAATGTTATTTATCCCTTCTGCCTTATTTGACCGTAAGTCCTCCAAAGCTCTTTTAAATTCCGATTCTAATACTGGATCACCTATCTCTTCTAAATCGACTCTTGTTTCTTCTTCTATCACATCAGACAAATCTTCACCCTCATAGAGGCCTTCAATGTATTCTTTCCACCTATCTGCTCGCTCCTCTGCATTTAACAGTGGAATTCCCGTTGCACTCCTAATGTTACCACCGTTGCTTTTAATGTCATCAAAGGTTGTTTTGACTTTCCTGTATGCTGAGTCTGTCCTTCCGACAATCGTATCTTTTTCGATGTCTTCACATTTTTCCTGCAGCCATTTCGTCTTAGCTTCCCTGCACTTCCTATTTATTTCATTCCTCAGCGACTTGTATTTCTGTATTCCTGATTTTCCCGGAACATGTTTGTACTTCCTCCTTTCATCAGTCAACTGAAGTATTTCTTCTGTTACCCATGGTTTCTTCGCAGCTACCTTCTTTGTACCTATGTTTTCCTTCCCAACTTCTGTGATGGCCATTTTTAGAGATGCCCATTCCTCTTCAACTGTGCTGCCTACTGCGCTATTCCTTCTTCTGTATCTATAGCGTTAGAGAACTTCAAACGTATCTCGTCATTTCTTAGTACTTCCGTATCCCACTTCTTTGCGTACTGATTCTTCCTGACTGATGTCTTGAACTTCAGCCTACTCTTCATCACTACTATACTGTGATTATATCTGCTCCTGGGTACGCCTTACAATCCCGTATCTGATTTCGGAATCTTTGTCTGACCATGACGTAATCTAATTGAAATCTTCCCGTATCTCCCGGCCTTTTCCAGGTATACCTCCTCCTCTTGTGATTCTTGAACAGGGTATTCGCTATTACTAGCTGAAACTTGTTACAGAACTCAATTAGTCTTTCTCCTCTTTCATTCCTTGTCCCAAGCCCATATTCTCCTGTAACCTTTTTTTCTACTCCTTCCCCTACAACTGCATTCCAGTCGCCCATGACTATTAGATTTTCGTCCCCCTTTACATACTGCATTACCCTTTCAATATCCTTATACACTTTCTCTATCTGTTCATCTTCAGCTTGCGACGTCGGCATGTATACCTGAACTATCGTTGTCGGTGTTGGTCTGCTGTCGATTCTGATTAGAACAACTCGGTCACTGAACTGTTCACAGTAACACACCCTCTGCCCTACCTTCCTATTCATAACGAATCCTACACCTGTTATACCATTTTCTGCTGCTGTTGATATTACCCGATCCTCATCTGACCAGAAATCCTTGTCTTCCTTCCACTTCACTTCACTGACCCCTACTATATCTACATTGAGTCTTTGCATTTCCCTTTTCAGATTTTCTAGTTTCCCTACCACGTTCAAGCTTCTGACATTCCACGCCCCGACGCATAGAACGTTATCCTTTCGTTGATTATTCAATCTTTTTCTCATGGTAACCTCCCCCTTGGCAGTCTCCTCCCGGAGATCCGAATGGGGGACTATTCCGGAATCTTTTGCCAATGGAGAGATCATCATGACACTTCTTCAATTACAGGCCACATGTCCTGTGGATACACGTTACGTGTCTTTAATGCAGTGGTTTCCATTGCCTTCTGCATCCTCATGTCGTTGATCATTGCTGATTCTTCCGCCTTTAGGGGCAATTTCCCACCCCTAGGACAAGAGAGTGCCCCTCACTGTATTGCGACGTGGGTCGTTTGGTTGCAAGTTGTCAGGCACGTAAAAGGGTGAAACCCAACTCGGGCGCTCGTCATGGGCTGTTACAATATCAAAGGGAGATTATCCTCTCGATAGTCTTTATTGATTACATCAGACCGTTGACGCGCACTAGATGGGGTAACGAATATGTGTTGGTTGTAGTTGATGCCTTCTCTCGCTTTGTGTAATTGCTACCAACTCGTGGTGTTACGGCTGATATTACCACTCATCAGTTGGCTAGAGTAATTTCATGGTTTGAGCCATCTAAATGCTTGGTGAGTGACAATACTCCGGCCATCTTATCGAAGATCATTAAGGATTTTTGTTTCAACCATGGGATCAAACATATTACCACCACTCCATGTTATCGGAAGGCTTCCTTTGCGGAGAGCTTTTGTTAAGTCATAGTAGTTTTAATTGTTCTTTTATTCGGTGAATGTCTCAGTTTGGTTTTGGGTTATGTTACAGATAGTCACATAGTTAGTAAGCCTTGCATGGTCTTGAAAAAGGTGAAACACGAGTTGAATTTGTCTGGCGCGTGAATTATTTGCTGTTGCAGAAATGGTCTGCTATGAGGGACGGATGGGGTTGGTCGCCTAGGTGGGCAGGCTGAGATCGTGTGTGTGTTCGGCGTGTTTTCTGCCCTGGCTGGCAGCCAGATCTTTGAAATTGCTTGGCGGTTGTTTTCTTCTCGTTTGTTCCGAGTAGCACCTTGTATAAGCCGCGCTTCCATCCGGACGAGATCTTTTCATAAGTAACTCAAGGTGAATCATTAATGTTGTGTAAATTTTGGCAACGTAAGCAATGAACTTGATAGCGTGCTTATGGTGGTGACTGTCTATGATCCTTTTGCAATCAGATATAATTATTATCTTTAAAATACTGTTTTTTATATTAATTCATGAGCTTATCACATAGTTTTTCTAAGTTTGGTCAAGGACAACCGTCGAAATTTAATGGCTTGATCTTCGGTAATTCCATTTGTGTCCTTTAAAAAAAATAAAAAGTGGGGGCAAACGGTTAAGTAAATTGTACATTTTCTTAAGAGGACAAAAGTCCGAATAAAATTTTTATATTGTTATTCTGATTTTGTAATTCTGTAATTATGAAATTTGTTCTTTAGTTGAAATTAAAATTACGTACCAACCACAAATTTGTCCATCAGCAAAGATTCCTAGCTTCCTGCCTCCTTTCAGTAGCTGTTGTTAAATTGCAATTTTGGTTTCTGTAGCACGTAGCTTGAGCAGTAACAGTGCTATATTTTTTCTTAGGTATAAAGGTAAAGGAGACGTAATAGTAAATTTCGTTGCTTTAAATGGATTGACATGTTATATTATTTATCTGTTAATAATACGTTTGAAGATTTGTACAATGGATTAGAGTACATAATAATTATGTTACGTTAGATCGTAATGTTGATCTTTTACATGTGCGTTTTAAAATGCACACAATAACACTAGGATGAAATGTACAGTATGTTTTACTGAAATCAGTTTATGTTGTTTCAACATGTGTTCAAAATATAAATTAAGACAAACATGCTGTAAAACGATGGGATGTGGACAGTGTTGCACGTTGAATTTCATCCAAGTTAATAGTAAATGTTTCATGTCTGCGCGAGTGATTGGAATTTCATTGTAAGCTTGTTCCAATTCACCCCACAAGTGAAGAGTTGTAACGCGAATTTGAAGACTTTTTCTTATGTCTAGTGGGTTGACTTCTACAAACAGTGACAGTGCCTCTGTGAAGGCCAGTTCTCATTCAGAATGGTCGAAAATTAGATATTTATAATTGCATTTTTTTAAAGGTGGATATGTGGTGGTGGTGGTTAGTGTTTAACGTCCCGTCGACAACGAGGTCATTAGAGACGGAGCGCAAGCTCGGGTTAGGGAAGGATTGGGAAGGAAATCGGCCGTGTCCTTTCAAAGGAACCATCCCGGAATTTGCCTGAAACGATTTAGGGAAATCACGGAAAACCTAAATCAGGATGGCTGGAGACGGGATTGAACCGTCGTCCTCCCGAATGCGAGTCCAGCGTGCTAACCACTGCGCCATCTCGCTCGGTAAAGGTGGATATGTCTAGAATGTTGGAACGAAAACGTTTTTTAATCCATTCATTGCAAAAGTTTCTACAGCCAATTGGTCGAAGCAGTGTCAAGGCCTCCGTGAGACGCTCTCAGCCGAGGACGCCCGGCTGAGGCAGAAAACTTGTGCCGTGACGCACCTTCACAAAATGATTTATTTTCCAGTATGCATGAAAATATATTCGCCGAAAAAGCTGACTGTCGAACATCGTGTGCAGGCTGTCGAACGCAGCTTATCCAGCTCAGCCAGATAGGATTTTCTCGCCGAGAAGGACGAGGAAATTGCTCTCCAGGACGAATTTGAGTTACAGGAAGGGTTGTTATACGGTCCTGGAATTGCAGACTAAACTAAGTAACGAAAAGCTCTTTCTTCCTTTTCGTGAACTTTTGGTCACAATTGGTCGAAACATAATTCTAGCCCGCCATATAGGATTAGCCATTTTGAATTTTGAAAATATAACTTCATATTTGTGTTTATCGATATCAAAAATATATAAGAACATGTAGCTTTTATGCAAATGAAACAAATAATACGTATAAAAGTTTTCCCTAAACCTTAAACAGGTTTTTCTCGAGAAACTGTTTGCCAAAACTGCGTTCAACCTATCAACTTCTACTTTTGGCTTGCGAAAAGTAAACATTTTTGAGGAGTGCCTGTAGTATATGAAAGTTATTAATAGTATTCTTTGTAAAGCCATAAAGAGTGAACAAAACCCCCAAAAATCGAACTCAAAGTTCGAGCTAGCATCATATCGTTTTATTTAAGGTTATTTCACTGTTTGGGTATAAGATCCCTTAAAGTTAGTGTAGTATCGACTGATGTTATCCATTTTTTATTTCAGATAACTCCTGAGGGGCTACGCTGTGTACTTCAAACTCGCAGGCCCTTAATCAAATCTTAATTTCCTGTGCCGTTTTTCTTCTGTATTGAAAATTTAAAATGAAGGTTAGGGTATGATCACTCACAATCCAGGCACTTGAACGTCTTTTTCTCATAAATATCTTGCACTATTTAAGCATCCATCGATAAAATAGTGATCAATAGGTCCATTATTTAGAAGATCGCACCACATGTTGATTGACCAAGGTCTGTGAATTTTCAGAGGGCCAGTAGGCATGTTGCGAGGATTAACGTGCCCATGGTTTGTAAATGATGAATGATCTGTAAATAAATCTTCATCAAGAACATATCATTTGTTTTCAGTTTCTGTAACACCTGTCCGAAGTACTCCGTTCTTCTTCGAAAATCATTATCATGGAGCTCCTGACGAAGTGATATGGATGAAATCTGTTGCAACATAGTATTCGTGAAACATTTCGTCAAATTACTCCTTCCTCACGTTCGAGCTCTCTTGTAGGAGCTGTATTGTACTACCACAGCTGTTAAGATGTCAGTTACACGTCGATAGTTGTTGTTAATTGCAGCAGTATATGATTTTTTTAGACCTTTTCTATTTCCTCGAATGTTTGTGTTATGTCTGAAAAGATAAATGGCGGAGGTGTTTCACAAGGACGATATCTCTCAGCATAGAATTCCACTGCTGCTCTCATATTTTGCGCACATTCACAGTGTATAAAAACAATATCAACTTTCTCAATCTTTTGAGTGGAGCATTGTGAATATCTGATACCAGTATGCAGACACCGTTTACTCGCTACGGCAGCAAACCATAGACTTATGGTTTCCATGCAACAAGTAAACGTACGAACCCTTCAGTGAGTGGAATCTTGTTCACTTTCGATGTATCCTGTGCACTACTCCTATTCAACCAATTAGTGACTTATTCTTTGTCAATAATATTTCATAAACTGACCTTAATACGCAACCAAACGCACAGAACCTAACGCGTTGTACGTGTCTTCCAAAAGTATTATTCAACGGTAAGTGATACAACATGCAACTCTATTTAAAATAACAGTTGATTATCGTATCTCCTCTGCCATTCGATCCACAGAAAATGATGAGCACCACATTATGTCCCCTTTCAACCCAAGCAGCTTTCATTTGAAATAGTTTCTTCTGTCACTAAAAGTGTCTAAGTTAGTCAGGGAACCTGTCTTACGTGTCTCACCCTGTATTTGAACGGAAATGAAATCACATCGAAGAAAATAACATTAAATATGTCGACAGCTCACGTACATGCATTTGCAAATGCTGGGCGGAAAATGCTGCTGAAACTCTTACTAGTATCCAAGAATTTCATGTTCTTCTGAACACATTAACGTGAAAACTGCAGACAGGACTGATGTGTTGTTATATCGTAATGCTCACAAAAGTGTTGTGATATTCTGCGTGCGAAGCTGAGCCTCAAGATTCTTAGTCGGTGTGACGTAATGTATGCTGGCAGAACATTCAACTTTTCCACAAAGCTATTTGTGTCACATACTTACGATTCATGGATATGTAAAATGGACATAATATTCCAATAGTACTTTTATTTGTAGAAAGATAGAAAACTATCATTTCAGCATCTCTTTCCAACAGTTGTTGATAAATGTGATAATCTTGGTCTGAATTATCTCCCTCAACTGTTTTCAGACTCTGAAGAGATAGTTATGAATGTTGGAAGTGTAAATTCCTGTAAGAACACAAGGATATAAATTTTATCTAACATAGAGCTGGTGCCTAAGGAGACAACATTGAGATTTGCACATTATTATTTTTCCAGGAATCGGGAAGTTCTTCTCTTACATATTTGGTTTACCAGTGTTGGAAACTTACATAGTTGGTGACTGTTCCGTTGAAACTTAATGTCAGTGATACCTGCTCCAGAAAAACAGCAATCGTTTTGAGACTGTTAGTGGAGTCTTATGTAAACGATAACGCAGTCTTTACTCCAACCACGTGAGCAGAACTAAGTGTATTTACACAGAAATAATCAGTTCTTCTCCTAATACCTATATATATATACGTAGATATCATTAAGTACTGAAACGAATTCCGCTCAACACCAATACTGCAGTCAAATCTTCAAAAAAGAAAAAAAAGAAAATAGCCTTGTCTCGCTTTAAAATTCATGACGCAGTGTTGGCGAAGTTTAAAGCCGGAGAAACTGCTAGAGCACAATATGTTAAATTACACTGTGAAGTCCTATTAACGTGACCACCTGTCATGCAACGCGGGCGCTGCGGGACTTACAGGGATGTGAAGCCATGCCGACTCAGCACTGTAGCCAGCTGTACTAAGTTTCTCTGTTGAGGATCCATGGTGCAAATAGCCTGATCGAGGTGGTCCACAGATTCTGGATTGGGTTGAATTCCGGAGAGTTTGATGGCCAGGCGAGTAGGGTAAACTCACCTTGGTGTTCTTCGAACCACGCACTTACACAGCGAGCTGTGTGGCACGTTGCATTGTTCTGCTGGTAGATTCTATCATGCTGACGAAAAACATACTGCATGTGGGATGAATATGGTCACTAAGGGTAGATGTGTACACGTGTTGATCCATCGTACCTACGAGAACTACGATATCACCAACGAATCGCCATGAAAAGATCCCCAAGACAATAAAGCTTCTTCCTTGTTTGCCTTCAGACGTTTCACGCCCTACAGGCCAACAGCCATCTCATGGGGGACAAAACGTCATTCATCTGACGTAAAGTTACGCTACTGGAGCGGAAATTCCAGCCTTCGTTGCCGATGAACAGCAGTGAGCATGGGTGCATGAAGTAGGCACCTGCTGTGCAGACCCAACAGTCGCCGGAACGGTCGTTGGGGAGACATTGGTGGCAGGCCCGTGGTCAATCTGGGCGATCAGTTTCTCAATAGTTGCATGTCTACTCTCCAGTGCACATGTCGTTCGCGGCTCGTGGTCTTGCGGTAGTGTTCTCGCTTCCCGTGTACGGGCTCCCGGGTTCGATTCCCGGCGGGGCCAGGGATATTCTCTGCCTCGAGATCAATGGGTGTTGTGTGTCTTCCATCATCATTTCATCCTCATTCACTTGCAAGTCGACCCGGCGGGGGGTCTCCTGGCGACCAATGCCATACGCTCATTATCATTAGTACACATGTCCTCAAGGGTCGTTCACTCCAGTCATTTATGGCCCGTAGTGCACCACAGATGCCTCGGTGTCAGTTTTTGATAGCGCCATTTTGCCAAGCACGGCATACATTAACCACGTCCGCACGCGAGGGGTTTACAAATTTAGCTGTTCCGGAAATGATCCACTCTTTGCCCAAAAGTGAATGATCGTGCTGTTTTGGACGTCAGACAAATCGCTTTGTTGCCGCATTATGACAATTGCAAGGCTATCCTCGCCCCTCCGACGCGCTTTATATACCCTCCACTGCTAGTGCTGCCACCTGCCAACTGTGAGTCGTTATTGTACGTGGACGTCGTACATAGGCTTATTAATGTGAGTAGACCGTGTAATTTCCTATAGAGTAAAATCTGTAAGTACAAGCTAAAATGAAAAATATTGCCAATGGGAGGTTCATAGTAGGCTAATAGGACAATAAATTTATTTATACATTTAAAAATACAATGTAAAAAAGGACATACTTTTGAGGTGCGATACAATTCACCTCCTCTTGGGTAACGCAAACCTAACTGGTGCAAAATGAATAATTCACATTTAAACGTCACAGGCCTTAGCTGTCTTTTTTAAGGCCATTACATAATATATAAAATTGCAGTTGAGTGTGACATTAGCATTTTCTAATCAGGTTGGACTTCATATTATCCCGCTATGCGGAACAGTTGTTGCAAACAGACAATAGATAAAAAAACAGAAATCGCCGCGCGGAGTGGCCGCGCGGTTAGAGGTTCCATGTCACTGGCCGAGCGGCCCCTCCAGCCGGAGGTTCGAGTCCTCCCTCGGGCATGGGTGTGTGTGTTGTTCTTAGCATAGGTTAGTTTAAGTTAGTTTAATTAGTGTGTAAGTCTAGGTACCGATGACCTCTGCAGTTTGATCCCTTAAGAACTCACACACATTTCAACATTTTTTGAACAGAAATCGATCGCGAAACTCGTCGTTTTATTACAGCAGATCTAAATTTCAGTTATTACATAGTCATCTTCAGTGCATATAACAGCAGCTGACATGAATCTAAAGCGCCAAATAGCAAACAATACTGGTGGTGTACAGTGTACAGGACTCTAACACGAATTTGAGCTCCTGAACTTGAGTTCATATCAGACTCCTGTACACTGTACATCAGCAGTATAGGTTACTATATGGCACTTTAGACTAATGTCAGCTGCTGTTATATGCAATTGAAATCTCGATCTACTGCAATGAAACGATGAACTTTTCTCCAGCGTCGAACAGTGTATTCAGTAAAAATGATTTCGAATTTCAGCAGGAAAAACTTAATCAGATTAGTCATAATTATTTATCTGCAGAAACAAAATGCTTTTGGGCCACGGCCACTAAAATAATTTTACAAATTACATTTATTCGTAAGGATAGGAAGTGGTAATTTTCCAGTTATCAGTTATAAAATTTTTTGTCATTAGTATTTACTGGTTGCTGTGAGACATACAGACCTGGCACGCGGGCATAGATGAAAGAGAGAGCTGTAGTGCAGTTCTTGCCGGGCGGTGATAGTTCTGTCGTCCGCGAAACTGACGGGACAATGTGGTCGGTTAGCCGCGTGTCACAGCAGCGTGGAGGGAACAGGCTGGTCTTGGGAGTCGGCTGGTGCCGTCTCTCATGGACAGGCGGTGAGTCTTCATCTGCTATCGGCGCTGGCCGTCCGTCTCAGACGTCCACAAGGAAGTATTGCTGTTTCCGTGTCGATCACAAGTGTTCCAAGGCAATCACTTTGCGTCCTCCAGAGCTATTTCCATGGGCGCGGCCGTACATTCAATTGGCTGGCGCATACTTTTCTTCTGCTGCAATTTCATAATCGGCTGTGAATTTTGCTCTGTTATCCCTTAGGAGATTTTTCCGGTTCCGTACCCCAACTGGTAAAAACGGAACACTTACAGGATCACTCTGTTGTCCGCCTGTCTGTCTGTCCAACTGCTGAAAACCTTTTTCAGACGAACGGATAGACGTAACAAGTTGAAATTTTATGCCACGTCCTATGGTCTACATGCTCTTGACAGATACAAAATCAAAGATTCTAAGTCAACGCAGTCAAAAGATGGGGCCATTTATGTCGCTTATTTTGATACTCGAAAACTCACTCATCAGAACCTATAAGGTAATTTCCGTTGATCTGCAATTACGAAATTTGGCACGAATCAAGGTTTAACAGTAAAAGAAAAGGAAAAATTCCCGCAAGTGCTAATTTGTAATGACACCAAACGAAAAAAATATTTCTTCAGTAATTTGTTGTCTGTCCGTTCATCTGTTAAGACGTCCTTATCTCGAGAACGGGGTTAGGTATTAGGTTGAAACTTAGGTCACACACGGAAGTCTATGATCCCTTGGTCGCGTATGAAGCTTAAACTTAAGTCGATGGAATCAAAAGATACAACCAGTTATGTCACATACTTTGACACTCGTAAACTCACTCATTACTACGTACAGGGCATTTCCCGTTGGCCTAGAATCATGACAGAAAGCAAGGTTTTACATTAAAAGAAATGAAAACTGCGGAAAATTGTTAATTTGTAACTATCTCAAACAAAATATATTTTCTTATCCTTCGTTATCCATCTTGAAATTTAAAAGTAAAGCATTCTCGGAAGTCTTGGAATTCCTGGGAACGATATCTTACCAGTATGAAGGCGATAACAGGCAAAAATCGTCGAGATTCTCGATTTCCGGGATGAACGGTGTGTACATACATACATACATAATAGACCTGCTCGCACCTGGCCACTTTTCTGTAGTAGATTGAGCCCTCCTCCATAGACATGAGGCTCATTCCTACAAAGTTATTACGTTGCGTTCCTTTGATTATGTTCCACGCTTTATTTACTTTTGTGTTGACTGCTTCTAGGTTGGTTGGTTGATTTGCTGGACAGGACCATACAGCGAGGTCATCGGTCCCAACGGAGGAGGAAAGGGCAGGAAAGTAAATCGGCCGTGCCCTTTCAAAGGAACCATTGTAACGTTTATGCAGCCTGAGCTATCTGTAAACGGAATCTAACTTGCATAACACTGTGTGCCTGTTGTATGAGTGTCAGTTTCACTGTTCCAAGATGCTACTTCAGACGGGGGTAAAATGCGCAACGGAAAATAATAAACGCTAAATGAAGATTTGGTCCTGTCTCACTAACCCCCTGAATCAGGTCTTAGGATCTCTTAATTCTATAAATTACAATCTAAACATAAATGAATAATGAAGGCAACTAATCCTATAAATGATAAACATTGTTCCTGCTTATATATTTATTGTAGATTACAAAGTTTAGATTTCCTAAGTAAAATTACTAATCAATTCCCCAACTTTGCCCATTATTATGACTGCGCGATCTAATATCAATAACGCGAAATAACTGACATCATCCACGTACCAAACACTAGAAGACACTACTTTCAAAGATGATCTGCGGTGGTGTGGAACCTCAGTGGAAATAAACTAACATGATCACAGCTGTTTTGCTTTTATAGCCCACATGAGCATAATAATTTGCGATATCAACGCATGTACTGCGTCCGGTGCGTCGAAGTGATGGTTCTCGTACTCGTCTGCGACGATGGAAAAACTCCAGCCACAAATAAACTCTTTCAAACACTAGGACGGCAGAAGGCGGTCCTCTGACTAATATACTCTAATACTGTGATCTCCTCTCTGTGTTCTACAGACGAGAAACTCTAACTCCCAGCCACAAGGACGGAGTTCAACGTCTCAACGTAACTATAGGCAGAGGAAGTGCTCTCAATTACTGAATGCTGCGTACTCAACGACGACTTCCAACCCGGAGGTGAAGTCCAGAATCATAAAGAAATGTTCAGGAGTGGAATTAAAATTGAAGGTGAAAGGATATCAATGATACGATTCGCTGATTACGTTGCTATCCCTAGTAAAAGTGAAGAAGAACTGCACGATCTACTCAGTGGAATGAACAGTCTAATGAATAACGAATGAGGGTTGAGAGTACATCGAAGAAAGACGAAAGTTCTGAGCAGTAGCAGAAACGAGAACACACAGAAAATTAACATCAGGATTGATGGCCACGAAGTAGAGTCTATAAGAAATTCTACTGCCTAGGCAGCAAAATTACCAATATTCGATATAATGTACGCTTGGAGAACGGAATTGTGTGGTAGTGGAATATGGACTGTGGGAAAACCGGAACAGAAGAGAATCGTAGCATTTGAATTCTGATGCTACAGACGAATGTTTAATGTTAGATGGACTGATAAGTTAAGAATTGTGAAGTTTCTGCGCAGATCGGAGAGGAAAGGAATATGCGGTAAACTCAGACAAGATGAAGGAACACGATGACAGTACATCTGTTCAGGCATGAGGGTGTAGCTTCTAGGGTACTAAATGTAGAATCTAAAAATTGTAGAAGAAGACAGAGATTGGAATACATCTAGCAAATCATTGAGAAAGTACGTTGCAAGTGCTACCCCGAGATGAAGAGGTTGACAGAGGAGAGGAATTCGTAGCGGAGCTCATCAAACCAATCGAAGACTGATGACTCAAAATGAAACGGAACTTTTATCGATTGCTTGACGCCGTCTCCTCTTCAGTAGCTGCCCTGTTCCGTGTTTTAGTATTTGAAGTAACTGGTCATTGAAAAAGAAAGAACAGGAAACGATAGAATGCAATTGCACATGGCCGGCCGCGGTGGTCTAGCGGTTCTAGGCGCACAGTCCGGAACCGCGCGCCTGCTACGGTCGCAGGTTCGAATCCTGCCTCGGGCATGGATGTGTGTGATGTCCTTAGGGTGGTTAGGTTTAAGTAGTTCTAAGTTCTAGGGGACTGATGACCACAGTAGTTAAGTCCCATGGTGCTCAGAGCCAATTGCACGTCACTGGATAGAGGAAGATTCAATGTTTTGACAGAGCTGCTCTGTTATTTGTTAATAGCAACATGGCAACCACACCACCAGAGAAATCATTTTGTGAGTTGGAATTTACGCGAAGTCAGCCCACTGTTCAAGTGAACGTGCATTCCGATGTCGGTTCCGCAAGAAGACGCCTCTGCGCTTCGCATATAAAATTCTTGGAAGGTGGTTGCATATGCGAAGGGAAAAGCACTGGTCGCTCTTGCACTCCGAATGAAAATGTAGAGCGTATCCGAGATGCGCTCATAAAGAGTCCCCGGAAGACTGGCAGACCATGAACTTCAGCTTCTCAAACAACGGCGCCTGCATATGAAGCCTTACAAGCTGTAGTTACAGCAGCAATTTTGTATTTCGAATCTACAGCATATGGCAGAGGAGCGACCTTAAGTGGAATGATCATACAAAACAGATAGTGGGAAAACCAAACACCAGACTTAGATACATCGGAAGTATCTTAAAGAATGTAACTCATCCACGAACGAAGGGGCTTATAAGGCGCTTGTTCGCCCGATTCTTGAGTGTTGTTCATCTATCTGGGATCTCTATCAGGCAGGACTGATAGAAGAGATAGAGAAGATCCAACGAGGAGCGGTGCGTTTCGTCACGGGATCGTTTAGCTGGCGAGATAGCGTTATGGAAATGCTGAACAAACTCCACTGGCAGACGTTACAAGAGAGGCTTGTGCACCACGCAGAGATTTACTATTGAAATTTCGAGACAGCACTTTTCAGGAGGAGTCAGACAACATATTACTTCCCCTCCCCCCCCCCCTCCCACATACGTCCCACGTATTGACAACGAGGAGAAAATTCTTCCCACGCATTATTCGCGAGTGGAATAGGGTTGAACGGATCAGATAGTTGTACGGAAAGTACCCTCCGCCACACACAATTAGGTGGCTTGCTGAGTATGATGTAGATGTAGATGTGGATACTTTTTCCAAAGACTCATCTTTCCGGACGAATTGGCGTTCTCGTCGAATGAAAGATTCACAGAAACTGAATGTGTTTTGCACCGTTTCCGTTCACAGAGTTTATTAACCATTCTTTTTTTGCGGAGGAAACTGTGACAGTAATGTCATACCTGGACATGTTGCAAAATGGTTTGTTTTTTCCACTTCACGAAGGGTCCAATGATTTTATGCATGGCGACATCCCACTTCTTTTTCCCCTTGAGGGGCAGCGTTATCTTAACACCACCACCAAGGCAAAGTGGTCTTGGACGAGATGGACAACTGCGGCACGTTCGTTTCCTTTGGCCTGCCAGGTGACCAGATCTCACCCTTTGCGTTTCTTTTCTGTTGGGTTACATGGATGATAGTCTCCGTACCTCCTATGGCAGCTACACTTCAGGAGATGAGAAATAGAATTGTTGAAGCTGTCAATCCAATAAATAGGGACCTGTTGATTCGTGTGTGGATTGAAATGGACTATCGTTTCCATGATTCTCGAGCAACGCAAAGTGTTCATGTTGAGTATATGGTACAGTGTCTGAGAAAGCATAAAATTTTGAACAATGCACACTGTGTTCCTGTCTTTCACAGTTTGTAATACACAACTGAAATCTGCTCTTTCTTTTTAAATCATTTTACACCTTTTGGTGATTGCACAACTACATTTGTTAAGTAACTCTCCCTTAATCTCTTCGTACAACCTTCACTTTATTTTATTGAACATGTTGGTTAATGTATGCTAGTAAAACGGCGAGCTGCATCATGGTTCTAAGTCCACGGTATACTGTAGGACTGGCCACGACACTCAAAATTTGGAAGGTAAGGGCGTAGCAGGTCCTACAGCGGGAAACTAAAATTGGCGACCATGGAGGACCTGCATGGAGCTGTGGATAGGTGGCGCTAGATGGGAGTATGGGTCAGCTGGGAAGCCTGCCGAAATAGTCCGCGCACTTGCGAAAAACACTATGATTATTTTTGCTCTTAACTGCTCCTTGCCGTGGAATTCCATTGTCTTAGTTTTACTTTTAAACACTGTCATATTATAATCGCTTGCTACTTTGTGAAAGAGACGAACTGCTGTATGTAACTTATCTTGTGAGTCCTCTAAGGTTATTTGATCATTTGCGAACAGGAGTGTATTTATAAATTCATTATTAAGTTTATAATATTTTATTCTGCAATTTCTTTATGATGTCGTCTATGTATATATCAAATAAGGTGGGTGACAATAGACACCATTATTTCATTCCTTGAGAAATGTTTCTGGTAATTCTAGAATTTTTTCTAGAAATCATGAACTAATATACACTGACGGAAAAATACTGCAACACAAGAAGGAGTTGTATGATATAAAAGAAAGTTGGCGCGTGTGTTTCTGCATTTAAAAGATTATGTCGGTTCAGATTTTATGCGGGTTGCGTAACAGTGGCGCTAATAGCATCTATATAAGAATGCAAATCAGACTTCCTTTAAATAACGGTCAAGGAAGTTAACTACTTTTGAGATTGGACTAGATGAGTTCATGTTAACCCAGAATGCCTTTAAGGTGACAAAGATGCCATTATCAACACCTCACTGATTTTGAATGAGGTCGTCTACGATACTGCAGAAAGCCTTGGCAAGAATGTAGCGCCTGTACATTATTGCTGGCAGCGGTGGTCACGAGAATGTTTGGTCGCAGGAAGACCGAGCTGCAGACGGCTACATGGTGCTACCATGAGGGAAGACCACTGTGTTCGGCGCATGCCTGTGGCGCATCATAATGCACCTGCAGCACCAGTTGGAGTGGGAACTGTCACCACAGTGATTCGTCACTGTCACAGTGTTACAAATCGGTTATTTCAAGGACAGCTTCGAGCCAGCGTCCAGTAACGTGCAATCGACTGACCCCAAACCACCACTATTTGCGACTTCAGTGGTGTCAAGCGATAGCTCATTGGAGGTCGGGTGGAGGTCTGTTGTATTTTCTGATGAAATCTGGTTCTGTTTCAGTGCTAGTGATGACCGTGTGTTGGTTAAAAGAAGGCGAGCTGGGGGACTGTAATCATCCTGTCTGGATGCCAGACACACTGGACCTACATCTGTAGTTATGGTCAGAGGTGGGATTTCATATAACAGCGGGAGCGCTCTTGCGGTTATCCCACTCACCCTGACTGCAAATTTGTACGTCGATTTGGTGATTCGACCTGTTACGCTGCCATTAGTGAAAAGCATTACAGGGAGTGTTCCCCAACAGGATAATTATCGCCTACATACCGCTTTTGAAATCCAACATGCTCTGCAGCGTATCGACATGTTGCTTTGGCCTGTTCAACCACCAGACCTGTCTTCAATCGATTACGTATGGGACGTCAGCGGACGATAACTCCAGCGTTATTCAAATGGTTCAAATAGCTCTGAGCACTATGCGACTTAACTTCTGAGGTCATCAGTCGCCTAGAACTTAGAACTAATTAAACCTAACTAACCTAAGGACTTCACACACATCCATGCCCGAGGCAGGATTCGAACCTGCGACCGTAGTGGTCGCTCGGCTCCAGACTGTAGCACCCAGAACCGCTCGGCCACTCCAGCCGGCCCAGAGTTATTCACAAACAGCATTATCTGTCACTATACTGACGAAACAGGCACGGACCTCCACCGCACACACTAACATCCACCACCTCTACAACACAATAAACAGAAGTTTGCATGCTGCACTCAGTCTGGAGGTTACGCCGGTTATTAATGTACCAGCGTTTCACATTTGCAGTGGTGTATCTCAAACTTGCATTTAACGTTTGTAAGGTGGCAGAATAAATGAAGGTCAATTTCGCACCTTACATAAGAGTTTTATACATCGTAACAGGAAGGTGAATATGACGTCTAACTTACTTTGGAAGCAGTGAGCAGATTTGCCTATAAGTATGTAATGCAAAAGGGATGACACTCAATCGACGGTATTAACACACCGCTCCTATATAATGCATATCAATGGGCAGAAGGTTAAACAAGTAGTTAGAGGAAACGTTTTGTGCGGAAGCAAGTGCAAGCAGACACAGAGGCCGCACCACGGGAGGCACCACAAAAAGCTCTTATGGGACGTCGCGTGGGGGGAGTCAGAGACCGGACAGGTGACGCATTGACGCATACTAGAGAGCAAGTAATGGCCACCAGAATTAGGACAGAAAGAAGCTTTAGAAAATTGCGTTTCGGAATTCCAGATGGATACGAACAAAACCAGTGACGCATTTGATCACGTGAACAGCGAATGGTACACATCTGATGAACGCAAGTAACTTTTACGCGTCTGGAGTGGGCACAAAACGTCCGATTGACAGAAACGAAGTAGGAAGGAGTGAAGTGCAGAGATTTCGACGCATTTCATTGGTAGGGCCGTTGCGATTGGCAGAGAGAATTTCCACAAAATAAGAGGAACACTCCTACAAGTCGAAAAAAGCCGTGATGTGGAGGACGAAAGAACCTAGGTGGGCAGACAGTTCGGCTAGGTGAAACAGAAGAGCGAAATTTTCGGCGACTCTTCTCTAAACTGGTGTCAAATGCAGAATGGGGCACATAACACTCTATACGACGCAAAGGAGAAATTCGTGTGAACACTCCTTTCACTGCGGCTGACATTCAGCTAGATATTAGCTGAAGCGTCGTTGAGCTCCAGCTGGGGAGAAATTGTTCTTGTGAGGACTGCGAGGGCATTTTAATATGCACGCTGCTCCAGCCATGCGCGTGCATATCGCCTTATTCTAAGACTATGGATGAGTACATGTTTTTTCGCATAATGAGAACCATAAGGAGAGTTTCTGCTGGAAAAGTCATCTACGGCTTAATTAGTTTTTAAAGGAATTTCACAGGACGAGAGCAGCCATTCAGACGACAGCTCATCGCAGCTAAGGTAAATACTGCGAGCAGAGGCGTAAACTTGTTGGTTCACCAGCTTGTGTCCACTGTAAATTCGAGCGAACTTGGGTAATCTTTTGCTCAACTTGTCACAAAACTAACCATCATCCGTAGACTTGATTGTCATCCTAAATATTACCGAACTTTGAACCGGAATCGGATGATTTATCGTAGTACTGGCCAACATCATGACGTAATCAAAAGAATAACTTTGTAAAGAAACTTCAAGTTAAAATTTACCATTGTTGTATTTAGGGTTGTCTCACTTTCTGAGGACGAGATGCGTTCGTTTGACAGCTGTCCTAACATGTGTAAATTGCGTGTGTTTCTATGCTAAGATTGCAACATTAAACCAAAACTGTTTACAAATGTTCAAATGTGTGTGAAATCTTATGGGACTTAACTGCTAACGTCATCAGTCCCTAAGCTTACACACTGCTTACCCTAAATTATCCTGAGGACAAACACACACACCCATGCCCAAAGGGAGGACTCGAACCTCCGCCGGGACCAGCCGCACAGTCCATGACAAAACTATTTACAAATTACACAGTTGTGGTACTGTTCTCAAAACCTTACACGTTGATCTTGCAATGTTAAACACTTAAATATGTTACCTGGACAAATTTATTCCCGAAATTACATTACTTTCTGGTGTTGCGATTTTTTTTTTTCGTCTGTGTAGCTAACGCAAGTAACGCAAATCAATAAAATTTGCGTAAATCACAGCACGCTGTACTGCACTGCTATAGGGCAAACCGATTCTCAGTCACCCTGTACAGCCTGTTGGGCGTTCTTCCGTGAAAGGCCGCCTCGCCCGCCACAGACACTGCTCGCTTTTCGGATTACCGATGGACTGTAATCGACGCTGTACTCCTTTGTTACGCTCGGCCGCAAAACTGTACAGCTAATAAAAGGAGGAAAACACAAAAGCTCAAAACAATATCTGCTGCAGAAAGGCTATAAGAGGAACAAATAGAGCTGGGGGTGAAATCAGGCGCAGCTGGCGGAATATCGCAGTCCGGCCGGTGAGAGGCTGGGCCGGCTAGCGCCGCGGGTCGTTATGCCGGATGGGCAGTCCGCGAATGGCCGCAGATCTGCCGGCAATGCTCGCCTGTTTGTTTTACGCTCGATTTCTTGCCGCGGCATAAAGTTGGGCGGTGCGGCTTTGTGCCGACTGTCGGGCTCTTTAAAACGCCGCTGCCGCGAACCTGCTTCACTACGCTTCCGGCGAAACACAATAGCTGCCGGCAGAAGCTTTCCTGGCCGAGATGGAAGCTCCGCTCTGGCAGCCGCCCAACCCCAGCCCCGAACCCAAAAAGCCAACCCGACTCCTGAGCTACCAGCGGCCACGCCGACCACCGTTCAGAACGTGCCCTGTCCATCCACTGCTGCAGGCAGTTAGAGCTCCGTTTTATTTGCAGCCATTGGAAGTTCTTCCCTTTCATTTCCAATTTTACCCTCGTTGCGTTTCAAGTTTTGGACAGTGAGAAGCACTATCAGAATACTTCTACATCTATATACCGGGTGATCAAAAAGCCAGTATAAATTTGAAAACTGAATAAATCACGGAATAATGTAGATAGAGAGGTACAAATTGACACATATGCTTGGCATTACATGGGGTTTTATTAGAACCAAAACAAAAAAAATACAAAAGTTCAAAAAAATGTCCGACAGATGGCGCTTCATCTGATCAGAATAGCAATAATGAGCATAACAAAGTAACACAAAGCAAAGATGATGTTATTTACAGGAAATGCTCAATATGTCCACCATCATTCCTCAACAATAGCTGTAGTCGAGGAACAGCACTGTAAACCATGTCCGGAGTTATGGTAAGGCATTGGCGTCGGATGTTGTCTTTCAGCATCCCTAGAGATGTCGGTCGATCACGATACACTTGTGACTTCAGGTAACCCCAAAGCCAATAATTGCACGGACTGATGTCTGGGGACTTGAGAGGCCAAGCATGATGAAAATGGCGGCTGAGTACACGGTCATCACCAAACGACACGCGCAAGAGATCTTTTACGCGTCTATATATATGGGGTGTTTTTTTTTGTTTCTAATAAAACCCCATGTCATTCCAAGCATGTGTGTCAATTTTTTCCTCTCTATCTACATTATTCCGTGGTTTATTAAGTTTTCAAATTTATACTGACTTTTTGATCACCCGGTATATACTCCGTAAGCCATTTTGAATGTTGCTCTGCCCGCCTGGTTTCGTCCTAATTTCCGCGGAGATTGAGCAATAAGAAATTGAAAGTAATCTTTTTCTGCCTCGACTTTGGGGTGCTGTCAATTTCACTCTAATTGCAGGTGAATCCAGTTTAGCTACTTAGGAGACTAAGGAAAATAGACAGAAGTTAAAACACAGAAAGTCGGTTATTCTAATGAATTAGTGTATATTTTTTAAAAAAATCGTTCACATACTTCTTCATGTGCCTGCCCACAACCCCTATGTAACTTCTAAATCATGAAACCATTTCCTTATTTATTCATTTTTAAGGGCAGTTTCAGTGCATTTGGGAAGCCTTATCTCCCGTATGTGAATGGATATCTGAATGATGAAACCATGAAAAATAAACAATTACAATAAAACAACTATTCCATTAATTGTAAGTTTTAGTAACAAGATGCCTTAAAACACCTTTTATACACAGGCTGTCCCCAGAAACTAGCGATGAAATTTAGGGACAGGTTCCTTATACAGAAACAAGTAACAGATACCTAATAAACATCGACTCTGAAATACATACCTTACGAGGTATGAGGACTTGTTGATCTTCGATTCTATGCAACACTTTTCTTCTACTGCAAGACCTTTGCTTTCCATAATTCGGGAGGAGAAAGTATTGATCAAAACAAGAAAAAAATAACTAGTAACCATAGGGTCTAAAATGCATGTTGTTGTTGTTGTGGTCTTCAGTCCTGAGACTGGTTTTATGCAGCTCTCCATGTTACTTTATCCTGTGCAAGCTTCTTCATCTCCCAGTACTTACTGCAACCTACATCCTTCTGAATCTGCTAAGTGTATTCATCTCTTGGTCTCCCTCTACGATTTTTACCCTCCACGCTGCCCTCCACTGCTAAATTTGTGATCCCTTGATGCCTACCAACCGGTGCCTTCTTCTTATCAAGTTGTGACACAAACTCCTCTTCTCCCCAATTCTATTCAATACCTCCTAATTAGTTATGTGATCTACATTTCGAAAGCTTCTATTCTCTTCTTGTCCAAACTATTTATCGTCGATGTTTCACTTCCATACATGGCTACACTCTATACAAATACTCTCAGAAACGACTTCCTGACACTTAAATCTATACTTGATGTTAAGAAATTTCTCTTCTTCAGAAACGCTTTCCTTGCCATTGCCAATCTACAAATCATATCCTCTCTATTTCGACCATCATCAGTTACTACTTTAAGTGTCTCATTTCCTAATCTAATTCCCTCAGCATCAACCGACTTAATTCGACTACATTCCATTATCCTTGTTTTGCTTTTGTTGATGTTCATCTTATATCCTCCTTTCAAGACACTGTCCATTCTGTTCAACTGCTCTTCCAAGTCCTTTGCTGTCTCTGACAGAATTACAGTCATCGGCGAACCTCAAAGTTTTTATTTCTTCTCCATGGATTTTAATACCTACTCCGAATTTTTCTTTTGTTTCCTTTACTGCTTGCTCAATATACAGATTGAATAACATCGCGAGGAGGCTACAACCCTGTCTCACTCCCTTCCCAACCTCTGCTTCCCTTTCATGCCCCTTGACTCTTATAACTGCCATCTCGTTTCTGTACAAATTGTAAATAGCCTTTCGCTCCCTGTATTTTACCCCTGCCACCTTCAGGTTTGAAAGAGAGTATTCCAGTCAACATTGTCTACAAATGCTAGAAACGTAGATTTGCCTTTCCTTAATCTATTTTCTAAGATAAGCCGTAAGGTCAGTATTGCCACACGTGTTCCAACATTTCTATGGAATCCAAACTGATCTTCCCCGAGGTTGGCTTCTACCCGTTTTTCCATTTGTCTGTAAGGAATTCGCGTTAGTATTTTGCAGCTGTGACTTCTTAAACTGATAGTTCGGTAATTTTCACATCTGTCAACACCTGCTTTCTTTGGGATTGGAATTATTGGAAGTCTGAGGGTATTTCGCCTGTCTCAGACCTGTGGCTCACCAGATGGTAGAGCTTTGTCAGGACTGGCTCTCCCAAGGCCGTCAGTAATTCCAATGGAATGTTGTCTACGCCCGGGGCCTTGTTTCGACTCAGGTCTTTCAGTGCTCTGTCAAACTCTTAACGCTGTATCGTATCTCCCATTTCATCATCTACATCCTCTTCCATTTCCAATATTGTCCTCAAGTACCTCGCCCTTGTATAGACCCTCTATATACTCGTTCCACCTTTCTGCTTTCCCTTCTTTGCTTAAAACTGGGTTTCCATCTGAGCACTTGATATTCATACAAGTGGCTCTCTTTTCTCCAAACGTCTCTTTAAATGTCCTGTAGGCAGTGTCTATCTTACCCCTAGTGAGATAAGCCTCTACATCCTTACATTTGTCCTCTAGCCATCCCTGCTTAGCCATTTTGCACTTCCTGTCGATCTCATTTTTGAGATGTTTGTATTCCTTTTTGTCTGCTTCATTTACTGCGTTTTTATATTATCTCCTTTCATCAATTAAATTCAATATTTCTTCTGTTACCCAAGGATTTCAACTAGCCCTCGTCTTTTTACCTACTTGATCCTCTGCTGCCTTCACTACTTCATCCCTCAGAGCTACCGATTCTTCTTCTACTGTATTTCTTTCCTCAATTCCTGTCAATTGTTCCCTTATGCTCTCCCTGAAACTCTGTACAACCTCTGGTTTAGTCAGTTTATCCAGGTCCCATCTCCTTAAATTCCCACCTTTTTGCAGTTTCTTCATTTTTAATCTACAGTTCTTAACCAATAGATTGTGGTCATAGCCCACATCTTCCCCTGGAAATGTCTTACAATTTAAAACCTGTTTCCTAAATCTCTGTCTTACCATTATATAATCTATCTGATACCTTCTAGTATCTCCAGGATTCTTCCATGTATACAACCTTCTTTTATGATTCTTGAACCAAGTGTTAGCTATGATTAAATTATGCTCTGTGCAAAATTCTACCAGACGGCTTCCTCTTTCATTTCTTACCCCCAATCCATATTCACCTACTATGTTTCCTTCCCTCCGTTTTCCTACTCTCGAATTCCAGTCACCCATGACTATTAAATTTTCGTCTCCCTTCACTACCTGAATAATTTCTTTTATCTCATCATACATTTCATCAATTTCCTCATCCTCTGCAGAGCTAGTTGGCATATAAATTTGTACTACTGTAGTAGGCATGGGCTTTGTGTCTATCTTGGCCACAATAATGCGTTCACTATGCTGTTTGTAGTAGCTTACCCGCAGTCCTATTTTTTTATTCATTATTAAACCTACTCTTGCATTACCCCTATTTGATTTTGTATTTATAACCCTGTATTCACCTGACCAAAAGTCTTGTTCCTCCTGCTACCGAACTTCACTGATTCCCACTACATCTAACTTTAACCTATCCATTTCCCTTTTTAATTTTCTAGCCTACCTGCCCGATTAAGGGATCTGACATTCCACGCTCCGATCCGTAGAACGCCAGTTTTCTTTCTCCTCATAACGAACTCCTCTTGAGTATTCCCCACCCGGAGATCCGAATGGGGGACTATTTTACCTCCGGAATATTTTACCCAAGAGGATGCCATCATCATTTAACCATACAGTAAACTTGCATGCCCTCGGGAAAATGCATAATCTAAGTGAAATGCATAATCTAAGAGCTACGGGCACTTTTTCATCTTCGCTACCGGAAACACATCTCTTCTACCGAACGTATGGTCAGAGCTCTAGAATTATAATTTCAACAATAGGCCTGATTTCCACATCAATCTAAATTTCTTTATATTGTGGACTCAAATAAACTAATAACCTTCAAAATTATAATTAAAATAATTATCTTTTAGGCCGTAGTAAAATTTTACACCTCTAGAATTGCTGTCTAGAATCACAATTTTAGAACCCTTCTTTACTGGCCACTTATTTCTTCTTTTCGTCCATGCTACCTCCTCCTAAAGAGCTTACAGTAGAAGATATGTGTTTCACAGTGTCGAAGATGAAAGTGCTCATATCTCTTAAAGCTTGCGCTTTAGATCCCTTGTTTACTAGACTTTTTCATGTTCCTCGTTTAAAACCTATTTCGTGCTACACGGGAACAGACATCTGTTTCCTCACAAACTGTTCGAGAGTCTACGTAAATGGTCTTTAGATCACAGACTGCTTTGTAGCACACATTTTGCAGTACTTCATACAAGTAAAATACACTTGACAAATGGTTTTCCGGTATTTCTCCATTACATTTAACGGCACAACGTGTCCTTTTGCTTCCTGTATCTATGTACAAGGGAGCAAAAGGACACTCTGTGCCATTATATGCATTTCAGAATGTCTATAAAGCCAGATGTTAAGAGTATTTTACTTACACGACGTACTGCAGAATGTGTGCACGGAAGCAGTTCATGATGTGTGCAAGACCATAATAACTTCAGAAGTGTGTACTTGTGTGTAAGTGTCTGCTCTAACGTAGAACGAAACAAGTTTTTGATGTGACACACGATTCACAGACGCATTGTAACTGAAAACGGTCACTCATAGAAAGTTGCCAGTAATGTAATATACGAGGGTAATTCAATTATCCGCAAAGTAGTTATAAAATTTTATTCTAATCAATTATCAAACTTACAAGAACATCATTTTTCGACTTAGTCTCCTTGCATTTCAACGCACTTGGTTCATCGTTGTACCAGCTTCCTGATGCCCTCATAAAAGAAGGTTCTCGGTTGAGCTGCGAGCCAGGAATGCACTGCTTCTTTCACTGCTTCCTCCGAGGCAAATCGATGGCCCCTTAATGCCTGTTTGAGTGGACCAAACAAGTGATAGAAGGGGCAAGAGGATCCAGTAATTCATATTTGAGTTTCTGGAGCGTTTCAGCAGTTTGGGCAGCAGTATGCGAACGGGCATTGTCGTGCAACATGACAACACCTTTTGACAGCAATCCTCGGCGTTTGCTTCGAATTGCAAGCTTTAGCTTGGCAGTAAGTATCTCACTGTAACGTACACTGTTTATTGTTGTGCCCCTTTCCCCATATTGTTCCAGTACTGGACCTTGTGCGTCCCAAAAAACTATAAGCCACAGTTTCCCTGCGGACGGTTGGGTCTTGAATTTTTTCTTGCACGGCGTTCCATACTCTGCCGTTTACTCTCCGGCTCGTAATGATGGATTTGTGTCGTCACCAATAATGATGATCTTGTCTAAGACGTTCTCCCCCTCGTTACCATAGCGATACAAATGTTTTTTTCACATGTCCTAGCTCGTTTGTTTATGCAACTGTGTGAGTTGATTTGGGACCCATCTTGCACAAACTTTATGAAACTCAAATCTGTTGTGCATGATTTCGTAGGCAGAACCATGACTAATTTGCAGACGGTGTGCCACTTCGACAACAGTTAATCGTCTGTCTAAGAGAATCATTTCATGTGAATGCTCAATGGTTTCTTCATTTGTATCCGTAAACGGTCGTCCGGCTCCTTCATCGTGCGTAACACTTGTGCGACCATTTTGGAATTTTCCAATCCATTCGTAGACACTCCGTTGTGGCAAAACACTGTTCCTGTACTGTATGGAAAGTCTTCGACGAATTTCGGTCCCTGATACGCCTTCCGACCACAAAAAACGGATCACTGAACATTTCTCTTCTCTGGTGCAAATAGATAGTGGAAAAGCCTTAATTAACAGCACGTCAGTGATAACGAAACTAACCCAGGGGCTTGAAAATTGCAAAGACATAACAAGAAATAAACAAAGCACGCGTCATCAACTTAAAACGACAGTACTACCAAAATAAACAAAAATATGACTAAATTGCGATAGTAATTGACTTACTGTCGTATGTTTACGTGATGCAATAAAACCACCTTGCATAATAAGACGGACAGCAAATTTTTTTTTCTTTTCTCCCTCTTTTTTGTGATTTCATTATAGCCGAGAGAAGTTTTCGCAGATGCGCTGAACCTGCCTTGTCAAAATATGCAAGATCACTGATGTCAACATGTGAGCACAAGAAATAAAACACAATAGACTGATTATTTATTAACAGGAACAGCGATAATAGTTACACTGTCTGCGGTTATGCTGCTGGCTGGATTGCATTTCTACACTGGTGATACTGTGGGTAAATAATCTCATGATAAATCATAAAGGTCGAAGAGAGTGAGCTGAATGCATTAATCGAAGGGTCGAGGCAACAGAGGAGTAATAGTGGAAGACGGCCGATGTCGATTTCTGTGTTCTGCAATTAAAGCGATGCCTCATTTCTCCTGAACGATAACCTCTGTCATACGAAATGGACAACAACATTGTTTGATAGATGAAAGCAGGAAATTCCAAGAGCTGATCGTCCTCTCCGTAGACGTCTTCCAAATGAACCATTAAACTGTAACTGCTGAAATCGGGTGAAGTGGGCCAGTTACGGGGGTGCACCGGAGTTTTATTACCTCGACTCACCACTTTTGAATAAGTTTCCGGCCTCAAAAAATAGGTGTATCTGAAACATACCCTTAGAAAAATTAAGAATGGCAGTGCTGGTAAACCTCTACGTTATTTGATTTTCAAGCAGCTGAGCAAAACTGAACGTACTCAGACATTTCTCTCTTTACTTATTCTGATCATCACTAAACTGACACACAATATTTTTAGGGCAACGCAATCTGACTTTCAATAATCCCTACAAAATAATGGTCCGGACTAACAATAACCTATATCTTTCACGAATCACTTACCTCATAAAAATCTTCGTTACTCGAACTACTGCAATACAGCGAGCGCCAATATTGCCAGCTAAATAGAAGATTCTAACTACTGAAGGCACTAACTACTGATAGGCATAGTTAGCAAATTAAAGATTTGCATAGAGAACAAGCAATGTATTTACCTTAATAGTGTTCAAAAGTCATAATATATATAGCAGTTCATGACATCCTGTCTTACAAATTTCCTTTTTCTGACAGATACACGTCCAGATCGTCCGCTCTCAAAATTCTGCCATCTCTCTCCCCACATCCACCACTGCTGGCGGCTCACCTACAACTGCGCAATGTTACGCGCTGTTCACATCCAACTGCCCAACACTACGATAGCAAATATTCCAACAATGCAAACCAGCCACAGACTGCACACAGCACAGTCAGTGATTTTCATACAGAGCGCTACGTGGTGTTACCAATATAAAAACCTAGACAGCCTAGTACTTACATATCATCAACTGTTGGGAACAACGGTGGCCAAGTATCATTTGCCAGGACAAAGAATGCTAGCAAAGTTTTTGGGTCACAGAGATACTTCACCCCGCTCTCGCACCATCCGACGCAAGCACGGTCGCCTTTATATCGCAGTGCCTCCTTGGAGGAGAAGGAGCTGTTTAAATTTATGGTTGCTTTTAAGGGTAGTCGTCATTTTGAGAAAATAAATAAATCCTGTCATTACTGTCGATTAAGAAATGAGATTCCAGAATACTGTTCTCCGGTAAGTAAAGAATCTGGCTATTGTCGTCTTCTTTCCTCCGATTTTCTTCTGAGGGAGTTATTTGTATTAAAGTAGGTAGCTACGTTAGAGTTCAATGTTCCATCGGTAGCGAGGAGAACAAGCTCGAATTGCGGAAGGACACGCATGAAATCGGTCCATGCACTTTTCAAAAACTTTATCCCAACATTTGTCTTAAACGAGTTGCGGAAATTTCAGAAAAACCAGAATATCAGTGAGCGGACTGTGGTTTGAATCGTCTTTCTATCGAATGTGAGTCCAGTGTGCTAACCGTGGCGCCACCTCACTGTGTGATTTTCATACACCGAAGTAAAGTTTTACGGCAAAAGCAAAAGCTCACCAGCTTTTGGTTAAGGTCTAGATTCTATAGGAATATGCATGGCTTTTTAATCACTTGAGGTCTCTGTCAAGAGCCTTGCGTAGACGCACAAGTACTGTGTGTGTCTCTCTACACACTGTGAGGCGGCTGGCGTCGTAGTGCCACACATTCTGCAGCGTCTCGCGGATGTCACGTCGTATCAGTAATATCTACTTTCTTTCCTATACCATTCGCGAACGAAGTGACGGAAAAACGACTGTCTGAATGCCTGTGTAGGCACCCTGATCTCTATCTCAGGCCAGGAACACAATGGAACGTAGGCTGCGCGGATAGCGCAGTGGTTGGAAAACCTATGCGACTACGTGTGTGCGCACGTTGGGAGGCGGTGTCACGCAGTATTTCCTCGTGAAGCAACGGCTGAGCTAATGAATCTCAGTTCAGAGCCAGATTTAGATGAGAAATTCGATAATCTGATGTTATCGTATGGCACTTCAATACGGGAGAAATCAAACTCGAAAAGCGGAGAAATGAACCAAAGAAAAACTAAAAAAAAAAATGTTCAAATGTATGTGAAATCTTATGGGACTTAACTACTAAGGTCATCAGTCAGTAAGCTTACACACTACTTAACCTAAATTATCCTAAGGACAAACGCACACACCCATGCCCGAGGGAGGCCTCGAACCTCCGCCGGGATCAGCCGCACAGTCTATGACTGCAGCGCCCAAAGACCGCTCGGCTAATCCCGCGAGCCAGAAAAACTCAGTCCTTTCGCTTTGACCATTTTGTTTCCAGACAAACGTTTCTCTTAAGTTCTTCCGTTTACAACCGAGGCAGTTCTGCGAGGTTTACAAGCTTGTGAGGAAACCATTGCTCAAGGTTGTAACGCCTAAACAACGGATGTGTTCTTCAACTGGTTTTCATGTAAATTTCTTACAAATACGATCTAAAGGTAAATTTAGTTGTTCTCAGTCCTCAGGATCTAGTAGGAAAAAAAATCTGGAATTATATGCTTAAGAAATAGATTCGCATTCTGCTGCTCTGTATCGACGTCAGCTGTTTGCGAAGCATGAAAAGGTGTGCCGGAGCGCGACTGGAACCCGGATTTCCCACTTATTGCAAGCAGTCGGCTAAATGAAAGGAAGGAAGACTGTGGTTCAACATTCTGTCAGCGGTAAAGTTGATACGCTCCAAGTATTACATGGATTCAGATATGTGGGAGATATCGGTCAGAATAGCTCTGTAGTACACCTGGCCTTTTACAGCAATCATGGCGTCCTCCGCTAGCATAGCCAGTGTATAGTCGACTGGTAGTGCCGGAATTCAAAATGTTCCTCAGGTGGAAGTTTTTCTGTGTGGATATGCTGATACCGATTCTGCAAGAACACTCGCTCGCAGGCCTTGGAGAAAGCTGGACGCCAGTTAATTGCATTACAGCTCTTGGATAGTAGTCCCTGAGGATATTTTCTTTCATAATGCTGCTTTACGTACAAATGTTCTTCACACAAAGAACAGTTTTCCTACTTTTTATTTTCATGGCAGATCTCTGACAGTTGAAAGTAGTAAACTTGTACAAAAATGTGTTTTAGTGAACCAGCACTATGAGTTAGCAACGTATTTATTGTCATTACTAAAGAACTGACCGTGATTTCAGTGTTATCTACTGCTCACAGCACGTAGTTTTTTGACGATACCGTTTTTAGTGGCAACTTTGAACAATGCACAGCAGCTTAATGTAATGTTATTCTCTTCTCGAAATCTTCAAGTTGGCTGCACTGTTTCTACACGTATTTTCCACTGCTGTTCGATTTCACAATTACATTCACTTTTTGCCTGAATAATCAACATTTCTGCCTTTGGACATAACTAGTTCCCTACCTCATTACAGACTTCTCAACATAAAATACTATTAGAAGCGTTGAAATACTGTTATTATTACTTGCTGACCTGCTAACCATCTACTGCAGCACACTATACAATATGTTGATCCATATTCCATCTTCCATTCTCCTGATAACAACCAAAGAATCTTGATTCTGCATGTGGCACCTGTCATTTTGTACCAGACTGTGCCTTAGATAAAGCTCCGTTCTGAAAGAAGTGATTTAGATACGACTATCATCTACTGAAGGTCATGGATATTATTCCTAGTCAGCCTTAGGATTAGTTAACGTTAAAAATGCAGAAATGCACCGTAGTTTGGAGTCCCAGTAGCCCTTACGCAACAGTATCAAATTTTTACAGAGTGAAAGACATTAATATATGCTTATTTTAATTAACGTCGTAGTAATGTTTCCCGCCGTTTAGTTTACGCACTCACGAAGGTGTGTAGGATATAGGAATACTTTTAAATACACTAGGGGTTTCAGAAAACGATGCACAAAAACTACAAGACTTACAAAAAACAGACACACATCAGTAGATACAACGTTCCTCCAAGTTTATAATTTACATTTGTTGCTCAGTTGCTCAGCATCGGTACCGTTGTCACGCAGTAAATTACCTGACATGAATTGTTCGCGAAGGCGCGACAGCAACCCCCTTTGCAAATCCGTCCTTTGTGTTGTCTATCTGCAAGCTCAAACTAATTCGATACGACCAAAAGGGCAGCTGATATGTCTACGTGCTCTACCTACAGATGCAATCTGAATTTACATGAATTCGGCAAAGCATTAGCACGCTTCCCTTAAGCAGTGCGACATTGTTACATAGTAACAAGCAGCAAAATCGCCCTTGTCCTCTGATAACTTATGATGGGACACACACACCACAATGACCGTGACAGATTAGAGTAGGTACCCCTATAGGAATGCATTTGTCAGTTGAGAGGTCGGAGAAAGACCAATGCAGACAAATAGCACAATGTTACTTATAATCCGTCTTGATTGCAAAATTTTTATTCATATGACCGGTTTCGGTTCATCCAGAACCATCTTCAGATCTGTAACGATAATGACACTAATTTACTATTTCACGAAAGCAAATCTTTTTCATCCTATCAAATCAACATCAAATGTACCAGAACGTACTTGATATTTCGGTTACAGGAGTAACATATCCAAATCCAGCAACTTTCACATGCTGCGTCACATAAAATTGGTTGGCAGAATGCACGTCATTTATATCAACTATAACAGATGGCGTCTGGTACATTTGTTACATTCCATTTGCACATATTGTATTCAGTAGATTTTTTTATTAACTTTTATCTCCAAAAATAATTAATTAAAATCTCTAGATGTCAAGGTTAAAATCTGTACTTATCAAAATTAAAAAACACAGTAAAATTATCATTTTTATACGATCTAAAAAACGTGGGGCGATTTCTATATCTATGGCGCTGGCATAGACTTGTTTTTCTCTACGGTCTGCTTCCGTGGTTCCCGCCATTTCGGTGTTGTGCCGCGATCCGCTCAGACCTGAACTGAATCAACAGTTTATTTGCACAATGGAATATTTGCACCTGTCTCGCATCTTACAGACTCACACACTGACTATTTTACCTCCTAAATTAAACAGATGAACATTTATGTACCGGATTATGAACCGGATTATGAACCTATTACAGAAACGCGAAATTTGAATACGAGGAAAGATAATTCGGGCATTGTGGAACTATGAATCGGATATTCTGTAATCAGTAACCAGTTTCAGACTAATCTATCCTAACACGAATATAAATGCATTGGGGTTTCCTGTCACAAGATAAGCATGCGCATGGGTGGAAATTGAAGAAACACAATGCATAACCACGTGTTCCCAAAATGGAAGCCAAGTGAACTCTGACAATGACTGTAATTTGATAAAATCATTGGAAGATTTTCGAGAATGTGTGTCAGAAAATAGAAAGAACGAATAGCGAAGGCAATAACGTCCGAGTGGGCCGCAAAACGTGTGGAATACCGTTAGATCATTCAGCACGCTAAGATTCGTGAAAATTAATCTAACTTCTGCAACTAGAGTAAGTCCGGAATATATTTTCAGTACTAGCGGATACAAAAAGTAACAGAAATGATCAAAAGCCCTCTCGCGAAACACGTATAAGGAAACTGAAGTTATATTACCCACAGCTTGCACCGGAGCTCATCACACGTGAGTACTTTCCGTCTCACGATCATATGGTAAGGCTTTATTCACACCAAAAACGTACTTCCGTCTTCGTGCCAACTGAAATCTTCGTTCCTCACTTTTACCAATCTAACAAAGACACGTGTTCCTGATGCCCAAAGCGTTTGTTGTTTCAGAAGTATCACTAACGATAATCTTTGCTTCAGCAGGTACTTGGTCTGCTAAATGGAGACAGAATACTAGAAGAGCAATGAAAGTGTGCTTAATGTTTGGTGTTGTTTATACCCTCAATACAGCTAGCTTTCATAATTAAGGTGATTATTTCAGTGGTGTTCCACCATGCGGATCCCAAAATAATACACAATTCAGTTACATATTGACATAGTCCATTATCGTGTCATTAGTACACGGTCCAGTCACATTACTGGGACCACAGCTTATGTTCGTCGTCAACGTGCAATAAAAACTCACAGACGCAGGTGGCAGCACTAGGAGTGGAGAAAAGCGTGTCTGGAGGACGCGCAAAACACTGCAGTCGTGGTCGTAATAAGCAAACAGAGTAATTTATCGGACTTCCAAAATGGTATGATCCTTGGCTTAGGTCAAGAGTGGAAACATGTAAAATTTCGTGTGCTGCCTTCGTTAACGTATACCGTGCACGGAAAAGCCGGCCTGGGTGGCCGAGCAGTTCTAGGCGCTTCAGTCTGGAACCGCGCACCCACTACGGTCGCAGGTTCGAATCCTGCCTCGGGCATGGATGTGTGTGATGTCCTTAGGTTAGTTAGGTTTAAGTAGTTCTAAGTTCTAGGGGACTAATGACGTCAGATGTTCAGTCCCATAGTGCTCAGAGCCATTTGAACCATTTTTTGCACGGGAAAATTGCGACTTCCAAGATTGGCGCCGATGCAACTGTGATATGCTATGGGCCATAGATGACGGGGGTGACCGACGGCTGTTGAGCTACTGACCACCCAAATGAACCAAGGAGCTACCAACAGTGTCTCCTCAACGATAGTTCATTGAACGTTGCTGCTTGTGGGCCTCCACAGCCGGCGCCTGGTTCATTCACACAAGCTGCCTGCTGTACGTCGACGACGAAGGCTGGAATTTACACGCCACTACCCCATCTACTGTAGATGTCTACTGGTGACAGGTGGCCTTTCAGATGAAGCAAGTCTTACGCTCCATCGGACAGATGGCCGTAGGCGGGTATAACATAAAACGTCGGAAAGCAGATACCCTGCAGCTTTCGTCGGAAGGGTCCTTAGCCGGAGGAGACAGTAGTATGGCCTGGGGAATGTTTTCTTGGCATTCTCCTACCGATATCGTCATTCCGGAAGGCACAATCGATCAACACAAGTATGCATCTATCCATGGGGCTGACGTTCACCCCTGAATGAAGTTACTTATTCATCGACACCCATCTACCAGTGGGACAATGCAACGTGTCATACAGTTTGCAGTGTACGTGCGTGGTTCTAAGAGCGGCCGGACAAATTTACTGTGATCACTTGGCCACCAAATTTATACACAATCCTCAACCGAGAAACCTAGCGCAGCTGATCAAGCCAATGGAGTTGTCATGGCTCCACCTGCCTGTCAGTACCTTCCAGAACCTCACTGATTCTCCTCCTGCACATCTTCCAGTGCTCTGTGCTGCGAAAGGTGGCTGTTCAGGCTTTAGACAAGTGGTCACATTAATGTGACATGACTTGCTTTGCTGGGCTGGATGTAGTTTTGCATCTTGTAGACATTGCAGCTTTTTACTATCATAATTTACTGTTATCATAATTACTATATCGTGGTGGATGGATCCCAATTACAGCGTTATTAAGAAGCTTCTCACTGGATTCTAAATGTGGACTTAGGGGCTAAGAACGAATTATAAAATATAGAGTGTATGTATTTGTGTAAAAATATGTATCTTTGTTGTAAATAGTTGTCTACTATTCTCTGCTGTCATCGTATGTTACATAAGTACGAGGGTTAGGCAGAAAGTAAGTTCCGATCGCTCACGAGATAGACACCACAGTCAAAACCCGATGAAGCTCTGCGCAGATGTGTTGCATAGTGTGTCTAGTATGAGCGTCGATCGTATCAAGACGCTGTTGTCAGTTGTGAGCTCACTGTGAGCGAGTAGAGATGCCCAGAACAACGATGTCTCCCGCCAAGTAGGAGGGCCCGCTGAGAGGCTTCGCCTTAATGTATGCAGCCCACCTAACACAACTGCCACGCATTTCCTTCTTCATGGCAGTTCTCGGCCGCACTCTGCGGGGGCAGTGAAGACGCACTTGCAGCCTTTTCGATGCGAAGTGTTCCACCACCCACAACACAGCCCTAATTAACTCGTCCTGAGCATCATCTCTGCTCACATGAAACGGTGGATACAGAGACAACATTTGGGCGCAGGTTACGCGCTATAGACCAGCGTAGAGAATTATTGGAAAGTACAAGCGGCTGCCTTCCATGACGATGGTGTTGTAAATTTGGTATAATGCTCAGACAAATGTCTAAGTCGGAGAGACGACTATGTAGAGAAGTATCTGGGAAGTGTATCTAACTCTTGCAAATAAAGTGTTTCTGATTTTCACTGTGTGTTTTCGTATACGTCTCAAAGTCCCTTAATGGAAATTTATTTGCAATCCCAAATTTTCATTTCCCTTTCCTTTTCTTCCATTTTGAGAAAATATTAATAAATCCTTTACTACGTAAATAATAACTGGAAATAAAATAACAAAAATTTCCGCTTAGAGACTCGACCCTACAAGTCTCGTATATTTTCCCCTGCTACGAGGGCTGCATGGCCATTACGTTGAAGAACCTTCGACATTGCAGCGCATCAGCAATCGTTGGTTAAAATATTAAGCAACTAAAGACCCTCCTCGATTGTGAAAAAAGCACGTTGACCTGAATGCCAAATCGCTCACCAGAACCGTGTCAAAATGCTATTTTTTTTCTAAGCCCTCGGCCCTTCGATGACGAGTAGGTACGATCCATTTGTAAAGATATTTCGAGGGATGTTGCCCACTGAACAGTGTACACAGGCGGGGTGGTCTCGTTCACGATCGGGAACTCATTGTGATTTACGCATCTGCACTCGGAATGCACATGTAATTTCATTTTAATTATGAAGTGTGCTGTACGTAGTGAGTTCGTGTCATCAAACCATGCAAATCATAAAGGCAGTGAGAATGTCTTGGAGTCATTTGGTGTATGTCGTCGTGATATTCTGAAAAACGCAGGGTCTACCTGTGCACTACTAACGAACGCAAAAGGAATGGGTAGAAATGGAGTGACACCAGAAATAGTATCCGCTACATACTGTACAATGGATAAAAGGTGTGGTTCTCTACTTACAACGTATCTTTCCGATTTACTTTAATTGCATTAAATTTCAAGCTTTTTTCCTTTTTTAACGAAATTCATAACAAGTATTACTAAGTACTGATTTAATGAAACAATATCGTAGAAGAAAATATTTTATCACGTAAAAGAACTGAAGGTTAGTAGCGTATTCAATAGACCAATAATCGTTTGCAATAGAAAAGAGTGAGTCACAGAAAATACCGAAGCCAGTAATTTTCATCTTTAAACTGTCAGTAAGACATACGCAATTACTGGGTGGTTATAATTAAAGTGCAGCTATACACAGAGGTCCGGTGTGGGCTGTTAATTATCGTATGGCAGCGAAACTTGATAGGTATTGTAATGCTTTAATGAGGAACCGATTTACACTGGAAAAAAATTTTGGCCACCAGATGCAAATAAGAATGAATTACAGAAATGTTTCCATATGTAATGGACTAGAAACGGGATGTGGACAGAAAAGGCCAAACAAGTGAGAAACGCATAACGTTTATTTTATTATTAACAGCTGCATACTCAGTTACGAGCACCGGAGGCGTCGACGAGATACTGTTCAGCGCCAGATTATCGTCTGGTGGCCAAAACTGGAACTAAGTTATGGCAGTTCAGTATTGATGCATTAGTATATCTACCAAATTTCGCTGTCAAACGATAATGACAGCCCAAACTGGATGTCGATGAGTAGTTGAACCAGGTAGTAAATAGCATACGCCAACATTTAGATAATTATAACACTAATAATCGAAACGAGATCAGCTGCTGGATTCAACATGTGTACCCCTTTGTAGCAAGAGACATAATCTTATTTAGTAATTAATAGCACTTGTTTTTTATATTCACTGTGTGGAAAACTTGTCCGACTGGATAATGCACCACTGGCTTTGTCAATTTACTTATTGACATGTTTGATAAACTGCAAAGTAAAATCTGTCAAAGGTATCAGTTCCACGATTAAAGAAAGTGGGGCAATATTACTCCTGCAAATTCTGATTACAGTCTTTAGTTGGCGCTTTACCTAGTTCAGTTAAGCGAAAGGCGAATACTGTGTATCTTCGCATCATTGGCTCGTTTGGTAACTGTTCCAAAGTTGTGACGCTTTGCGTCGACGATTTTATGGAGAACATATCTTGCAGTGTCTTTGTTACACGTTTGATAGTCTGTACCCATGTTCCGTTAATATTCAAGTATTTACTTATTGGCTAATTAGGTTACCGACTTGTTGGCTGTTCTTATTTTGCAGGTACAAACTTGTCTCCGGTGTAGTGCGTAATTTGATGACACTTTGCCTGCTCATTCCACGTACTGTTAATCTAGTCCAGGCCTCTGCTCTAAGCCTCCGAGTCACAGCGATCTGTTATTTGCACTGGCTGCAAATGCAAACAGCATCTCATTGTCCGGAGCACGATGAGCTTCGGTCCATAGCCCGCCGTTATGATTTTGTTGCTGTCATAACCGAGAACTAACGTTCCAATTCTGGCCAGCAGCTTGCAGCCGTGAACATCAATATTTAATAGCTCTCGTGATGCGCCAGGCCGCAATAAGCCGTCAGCAGCAGACACCTGACAGCCGCTTCCCTCCTGACGAATTGCGTTTCCGCCGCTGTACAAAGCTTATCGTTTGCGGTTTCTCGTGCGCTCAGACGATAATAGTTTTTGCTTCGAAACTATGTTTTCACTGAGGTTTTACTAGGTCGCTTACTTGTCTATCTGTTCGGGACGAATTTTTCGGTTGATTCTAAGCTGACTTCCCGATGAGCTACAGACCTGAAATTTTAAACGTAGCTCAGAGCTAGGTGACATCGCAACATTAACTCGCCTTCTTGTCTGGCGTGTGGCGGGGGGAACGTTACGTGCCACTGCCTTTTCCCTCGTCTCCGTTCCATTCACGAATGATTCATAGGAAGAGCTATTGCTGGTAAGTCTGCATGTGAACTCTAATCTCTCTAATTTTTACTTTCGCGGTATTTTCGTGACATATAAACAGCAAGAAACAATATATTGGTTAAGTCATGTGAACAGAAAAGCAGAAAACAATTATTTAAATAAAAGTGAGTTTTTTTATACACCGTGCTTCTAAACCTGACTTCAGAGTACGAAATATTAGTTAAAATCAGTGGTGAAACCTTCAGCTGTCCTTTATTTTTCACAATTCGCTGCTAGTTTCGATCGATGACCATTATCAAGCTTAGTTGGCATAAACGGCAGGAAAGTTCTACCATAATTTAAAAAAACTAATTTTCTCTTTGAGCCAACCATAGTACGTAACAATTTTTCAGAATAATAACTGCGTACAATAGTTGTTGTCCACAATCAACTCCACACCACTCAAGTGTGTTACTAGCTGTTGATGTGGACTTGGTTCTTAACGAAAGCCATTGTACACAGTTATTAATGTGAAAAATGTTTATGTACTATCGTAGGATCAAAAGAGTAAATTATTATTGTTCCTATTGTTCTTATGCCAGCTAAGCTAGATAATGGTCATTGACCGAAAATAGTAGTGACTTGCGCAAAATAAAGGACTGATGAAGGTTTTAACATGAATTTGAACAATTACTTGGCGGCTGAATATCCCCACCTGCAAACATACATAGAATTACGAAACTCGTAATATCTCCTAGCCGCATATAGATTCCCAGCCCCATACAAACAGTCTTGAAATTTTTTTAATAGCTATGAAAATACTTGTAAGATTTAAAATGAAAAACGTCGGGGGCATGGAATACATAATTGATGCCTGAATGGTTCACCCCCATACTATTACGCTACATACGAAGTGATGCATGGATATTTCACCTTCTTACTATTATTGCTGCGTGTTCCTACCTTTTTTTTTTCGTTTTATACCTTACAAGTTTTCTCATAGCTATTAAAAATTAACACATAAAATTTCAGCACTATCTGTGTTGTGTTAGGAATCTGAATGTGGATAGAAAAATTGCTTAATGCTTTTTAGTCCGATTTAAAACCGTGCTCCATTAAACACTCGTTTCTATTTAAATGACTATTTTTATCTGCGCCCACAGACCTGCTGTAGGAAATGACCACATTTTCCATTTATTCACGATCGCAGTCTCGGCCTATTATGCGTTCTCAAACGACAGCTGTAATAACATTAACTGTATAAAGGTCATTTCAACATTAATAATAAATTCTATTCTGATAATATTTTACAAAATGATTCCACTTGCTATTGACTATAAAGCATGTTAAAGCATAATGATGCCTTTTAAGAGAACAATGCCTTCATGCCCAACATGACAATATTTTCCATGTGCATAATAATGTGGCTCCTCCTCCTTTTTGTAGCCTTTCTTGGGTGCTAAATTGTAGTTTATTAAGTTAGCTGGTGACGATGTCTTCGATCTTCAGGGTCGTGTTCAGTTTATTTTTATTTAAAGCTGGGAGGATGAGTCACAAACTCCATTAAAATCTCTAGAAACATTGATGGCGGATGTAACGTAACTTGACATCATCGTAAATTGTTTATTCACAAGCCTTGTTATTAATCAAGCCCAGTCTAATACGGTGAACAAACGCTGTTTGTTTTTCGTTAGAATTAATTTCAAGCTCTCAGAATTGAAAATGAATGTCTTGACACCTTATATAGGTCGTAATGAAGTTCTCGCGACAGATTACACGCTGAAAGTCAGTAGTCGGGGCTGCGATGGGGAGTTAACTTCTTCATGAAAATTGTTTGACTGCTGTTGAATTGAGACTGACATCAAAATTACGGTTAAGTGCAGTATAGTATTTTTAAAGCAATCAGCCTCAGATGTAAAATCGTAACATTTCAATAACTGTACATATTATAATCCATAAATAATGGAACTGAACCAGAGATTAGCCTACTTTTGAATGTGTTTTGTTCGTAACTCGTGCGAAACGAGACTTTCACAAATAACACTTTTCGTCGAGAAACCAAAATGTAACCGAGATTGTAACTGAGCGAGAGCTAACAGAAAGATATCGCTACGGTCTAAAACATATAGTTATACTAATAAAAACAAAACATTGAACAATGTAACACCTACTTGTTATTCTGAAGCCCTTAGCTTCCTTGAAAAATCTAAATAATTTTATTATATTTATCAAACTTACAAATTTCAAACAAACATTGACATAATACCGCATCTAAATAACTCAAATTAAATAAAAATAAATATTTCACTTACTACACTACGAAAGAATAGCTTCAGTGAGGCAGTATTTTGTGCTTTTTTATTTTTAGTCATTTAATTCCACAATGGCGGAGTGGGCTTGCAGCAGCAAGTATTAGTTTCTCGGCCTACAGTTTACAAAAGATAAAAGTGGTGTTGAAACGTATAAAGACGAGAAAATGATAGTATTTTTAAAAGAACAGGGTGCGGTGAAGCTAACGTTGTATCGCGAGCTCTTCGGAGGTGATGAGTTAAAGAAGTTAATGAAGTCATTTACTGCTTGATGACCAACGCCAATTAGTAAGTGAGAAGAGATCGTAGTGGAGAGTGGACCCAGTTATAGAAAAGGGCCGCGCGGGGTAGCCTCGCGGTCTGAGGCGCCTTGTCACGGTCCGTGCGGCTCCCCACGTCGGAGGTTCGAGTCCTCAATGGGGCATGGGTGTGTGTGTGTGTTGTCCATAGCGTAAGTTAGTTTAGGTTAGATTAAGTAGTGTGTAGGCTTAGGGACCGACGACCCCAGCAGTTTGGTCCCATAAGACCTTACCACAAAATTCCAAAAATATAGAAAAGGGGAAAACGTTACTGGCTGTGATTTGTTAGGGTTGTAGCGAAGAGGAGCAAAGGAGCAGCGGTAACGGCTGTGATGATGTTGACTGGTGCTTTTCTGATGATGATGGTGGGGGGAGTGGTGGTGGTGGTGGTGGCAGCGGCTTCGGCGGCGGTTGTTGCGTTGGACCAGTGGTACACGCTGGAGTAATATTGTCTGCAAGGGAGAGGTCTGGTGACTTTGCGGATGCAATGGGTTTGAGCTGGAAGATAGATTGAGTTATTCATTTAATGGGGGATGTGGTAAAAGTGGGGAGAGGTAATGAATAGGGAAGAAAGGAGTATGTGAAGATGGTTGGCACATCGTAGGTAATGAGGGGAGTGGTAATGAAGATGGAAGAACCTCTGCGACGACAGTGTCAGGCAGGTGATGAAAATGGTGGCACAGGCAACGAATGGCAGCAAGGAGAAGGGTCTTTATTTCTTACAAGTATATTTTCAATGAAACTAATAGCACTAGCGACATTTGCTAATACAATCATTTCCATATACATTCTTGTAATGTCCTACATGAGATGGTAGCACTGTGTAGAGAGTGTCCATAGGGGTACTTCGGTACTTACTAACATTACAATAGCTCTGAATTATAGCGGATATTTTTTAACAAAACATAAAACATTCTGCCATTTCGCTCTCAGAATTGTTGCGGATCTTTTTCTTTTTTTTAAAAAAAAAAAGTGAGAGAAAGAAAAAGCAGTGCTTATGTCAGAAATTAATACTACAGCGATCTCTAATAAGAGGTTAACGAAAATTTAAAATATTCTGTAGCATGAAGAAAATTACAAAGACGTTATCTCGATAATACAAGCATATAGAATAGCTTGTCTAGTGCTCCTTTTTTACGATTTCATGCTCCCTCAAGCAGGCGTTACCCTTAAAAACTAGTAAGTTTTGTGACGTGTACATTACCGGACATATTAACGGCCTGTGCTTCATGAACAGCAAAATCTCTTCAAAGCTGTTTAAGTGATGCTATACGATGTCATATTGCATACTTTGGCTCTATTTGGAACAAGTGAACGAACACCTGTATAAATCATATTGCCTGTAAAACTTAGTTCATATTAGTACGTGTGTACTCTCGTGGAGAAAACGTCACTCGCGTCGAGGTGGTTTGCGGGAACTTAAACAGATGCAGATTTGATGCTTTCAAGAGAGAGACAGTGTATGGTAAATAATAATATCGGTATTAATGCGACATTATGTGTACCTAAACGCCGCGCAAGAAAACGGGATTTTCCGGTGCACATACCTCGTGTTCTACCGGATATGAAAAGGTAGGGTCAAGTGTTTTGGATAGTCCTTGGGCCAGGAGCGTTTTGTTTACCCAGGGGAATGGTTGTGTTAGTGTCACTATCCTATAAAACCGGATCAAATTATGAATATACACACATTCTCTTGCTTAGGCAAATGGACCCAATTCTCGGGTTTTTTTTTTTTTTTTTTTTTTTTTTTTTTTTTTTTTTTTTTTTTTTTTTTAAATTTCATGCAGTCTACGATGGACTTGACGAGACTTATTAGTTGACTGACGGTTCCTCGGAAAACCCCAAAACGTGGTTCTTTTACTCTGTTTCCGCCGTCATGAGAGGACCAAAACCCAGCCAAGGATACCATGACGGCTATGCACAGCAAATGGCTGAAATTCTTATGGTATATTCCTAAGCCTCTACCGCGAAGAATCTCCAAACTTCTGTTGATATCTTTTCCAGTGTCCAAGGTACAGAGTTACCCTATCTCTATACGTAAAATCCAGTTTGAGATGGTGCCTAAATAATAAGTAACAGCAGAAAGTTGCTCACATTTTAACGGAGTATTTTTATATGCATTTCGTTAGAATATCCATCTCTGCGTTTTCAAAAAGTTTTACCCGTTATCGAGTAACATCGCAAAATTAGTTTTCTGTGTACCAAAACACAGCCGCGGTTTCCGCGGCAGCTATGCACAGAAAACGGGTGTAATTTTAACAATGTATTCCTAAAATCCAGATCTCGGACAAGTTCGAAAATGCTCTTCGTATCATTATCCGTTTCCGAAATAATGAGGTTCAAAATTATCGTACTGGTACACATGAAATACGCACCTAAAATTCGATGTGAAGCGTAAACATAGTTTATAAAGTGACATAGAACGGAGAAATGTGCTGTAAAGAGTCTCCGTTATCATCTGGGAAACCCCTGCTGTAGTACTGAAGCACATGTAAAATTTTTTGCACATAAAATCCTGTCTGATTTGTAAAATTAATTATTCTTTATTTCAGGTTCAGATACGTAAAGTACCTAAATTTTACTCACAATATATTTCTTTTCATGTGAGTTTCATGCCCTACTGCAGCAGGGAAAAGAAGGGAATCACTGTAAAATAAATGAGAATACATTCCTGTTCATTTAAAAGATTCTGACATGAAAGTGGCGCACCATCTATCTCATTCTTCTTTTCCCCAAAATTTTGGCAAGCGAAAATATTCGCGGTTTTTTATGCTGAGAAGGATGGATAGTGGCAATGGCAAAGAGACGGAAAAGTAATTTATACTGGGAGATAGCAGACTGTGGCTGTGTTGTAGAAAGACAATAGCAGTGGAATATAGTTGACAATGAAAGGACATTGTTAGGGAAAGAGTGAGGGAGAGGGTGTTATGAGGAGGGGAGGCGGGGGGGGGGGGGCGGAGGAGAGGCAGGGAAATAAGTAAAAGTGGAAATGTATGAAAGTCACTGCTAATGCGAGACAGGGTATATGGCAGTGACAACGAGGAAGAGAGAGAGAGTGACTGTAAGAAGAGACAGCAGCAGTAGGAAAGAAGAAATGACTTATTAACAGTAAGAGACAGCAAGGAGGAGACAGTGACAGTGAGAGGTGACTGTAGTAGAAGAACACAACGAAGGGGACTGTGGCTATGACACAGGAGACAATGACAGAGAGACACGAAGAGAATGACAGTGAGTTGGGCTGAATGAGTGAGACAAAAGGTAGTTGCGAACGGATGGGTATGAGCCACTTACAGCGATGGACTAGTGAGTATGAGTAAGTTACAGTTAAGGGAATTTGTGGGAGTTTGAGGTGAGTTGCATGTTAAAAAAAGCGCGAATATGTTCGCATGCCAAAGTTCTTGGGAAAATTTTTAAAGGTGAGGAGGAAGGTAGAATGAGGCAGTTGGTACTTCACTTTTCAGTCACTGGCTTTTAAATAAACAAAAACATATTGACATTTTTTGTACTCGGATACAAACGCTTTAGTTTGCACCTGTGGTCTAGGAGTAGCGTCTCTGATTCATAATCAAAACGTTCTCGGTCTCAGGGTTGAATCCCGTCGTTGCTTAAATTTTGATTAATAATCAGCATTAGCAGCCGAAGACTTCCGGCATAAGAAATCACTCCTAATTATTTCAACGGCCTTGTCAAAGACGGCGGAGGAGCAGACAGACGTTCAGGGCCCTCTCTTGTCCTAGGGGTGTTAAACTGCTTCTAAAGGCGGAAGAATCAGCAATGATCAACGGCATGAGGTTGCAGAAGGCAATGCAAACCACTGCATTAAAGAGACGAAATGTGTATCCACAGGACTTGGCGGCCTGCAATTGAAGAAGTGTCATGATGATCTCTCCACGGCAAAAGATTCCGGAATAGTCCCCCATTCGGATCTCCGGGAGGAGCCTGCCAACGGGGAGGTTATCATGAGAAAAAAAATTGAATAATCAATGGAAGGGCAACGTCCTACGAATCGGGGATTGGAATGTCAGAAGCTTGAACGTGGTAGGCAAACTAGAAAATCTGAGAAGGGAAATGCAAAGGCTCAATCTACATATAGTAGGGGTCAGTGATGTGAAGTGGAAAGAAGACAAGGATTTCTGGTCAGATGACTATGGGGTAATATCAACAGCAGCAGAATATGGTATAACGGGAGTAGCATTCGTTATGAATAGGAAGGTAAGGCAGAGTGTTACTGTCAACAGTTCAGTGATAGGGTTGTTCTTACAGAATCGACAGCAAACCAACACCGAAAATGATAGTTCAGGTATACATGCCGACCTCGCAAGCTGAAGATAAAGAGATAGAGAGAGAGAGAGAGAGAGGATATTGAAAGGGTAACACAGTATGTAAAGATATATGAAAATCTAATAGTCATGGGAGACTGGAATTCAGTTGTAGGGCAATGAGTGGAAGAAATGGTTACAGGAGAATATGGGCTTGGGACAAGGAATGAGAGAAGAGAAAGACTAATTGAGTTCTGTAACAAATTTCAGCTAGTAATAGCGAATACTCTGCTCAAGAATCACAAGAGGATGAGGTATACTTGGAAAAAGCAGGATGATACGAGAAGATTTCAGTTAGATTACATCATGGTCAGACGGAGATTCAGAAATCAGATGCTGGATTGTAAGGCGTACCCAGGAGCAGATATAGACTCAGATCACAATATAGTAGTGATGAAGAGTAGGCTGAAGTTCAAGACATTAGTCAGGAAGAATCAATACGCAAAGAAGTGGGATACGGAAGTACTAAGGAATAACGAGATACGTTTGAAGTTCTCCAACGCTATAGATACAGCGATAAGGAATAGCGCAGTAGGCAGTACAGTTGAAGAGGACTGGACATCTCTAAAAAGGGCCATCACAGAAGTTGGGAAGGAAAACATAGGTACAAAGAAGGTAGCTGCGAAGAAACGATGGGTAACAGAAGATATACTTCAGTTGATTGATGAAAGGAGGAAGTACAAACATGTTCCGGGAAAATCAGGAATACAGAAATACAAGTCGCCGAGGAATGAAATAAATAGGAAGTGCAGGGAAGCTAAGCGAAATGGCTGCAGGAAAAATGTGAATACATCGAAAAGAAATGATTGTCGGAAGGACGGACTCAGCATACACGAAAGTTAAAACAACGTTCGGTGATATTAAAAGCAAGGGTGATGAGTGCAACGATAATTCCACTGTTCAACGCACAGGAGCGACCGGATGGTTGGAAAGAGTACACTGCAGTCGTCTTTGAGGGAGAATATTTGTCTGATGTCATAGAAAAAGAAACAGGAGTTGATTCAGAACAGATGGGGGATCCAGTATTAGAATCAGAATTTAAAAAAGCTTTGGAGGACTTAAGGTCAAATGAGACAAAAGGGATGGATAACATTCCATCAGAATTTCTAAAACAATTGGAGGAAGTGGCAACAAAACGACTATTCACGTTGGTGTGTAGAATGTATGAGTCTGGAGACATACCATCTGACTTTCGGAAAAGCATCATCCAAACAAATCCAAAAACGGCAAAAGCTGAAAAGCGCGACAATTACCGCACAATCAGCTTAACAGCTAATACATAGAAGCTTACAATAATAATTTACAGAAGAATGGAAAAGAAAATTGACGATGCGCTAGACGACGATCAGGTTGGCTTTACGAAAGGTAAAGGCACGAGAGAGGCAATTCTGATGTTGCTGTTAACAATGGAAGCAAGAGTAAAGAAAAATCAAGACACTTTCATAGGATTTGTCGACCTTCAAAAAGCGTTCGACAATGTAAAATGGTGCAAGATGTTCGAAATTCTGAGTAAAGTATGTCATATAGAATATATACAACAGCGAAGAGGGAATAATAAGACTAGACGACCAAGAACGAAGTGTTCGTATTAAAAAGTGTGTAAGACAAGGATGTAGCCTCTCGACCCTACTCTTCGATCTGTACATCGAGGAAGCAATGATGGAAATAAAAGAAAGCTTCAGGAGCGGAATTAAAATTCAAGGTGAAAGGATATCAATGATACGATTCGCTGATGACGTTGCTATACTGATTGAGAGTGAAGAAGAATTACATGATCTGCTGAACGGAATGAACGGTCTAATGAGTGCAGAGTATGGATTGAGAGCAAATGGGTGAATGATGAAAGTAATGATAATTAGCAGAAATGAGAACAGCGAGAAACTTAATATCAGGATCGATGGTCACGAAGTAGATGAAGTTAAGGAATTCTGCAACGTCAGCAGTAAAATAACCAATGACGGACGGACCAAGGAGGACACCAAAAGCAGACTAGCAATGATAAAAAGGGCATTCTTGGCCAAGAGAAGTCTCCTAATATCAAATATCGGCCTCAATTTGAGGAAGAAATTTCTGAGAACGTACATCTGGAGTACAGCATTGTATAGTGGTGAAACATGGACTGGGGGAAACCGGAACAGAAGAGAATCGAAGCATTTGAGATGTGGTACTACAAACAAATGTTGAAAATTTGGTGGACTGACAAGGTAAGGAATGTGGAGGTTCTGCGCAGAATCGGAGAGCAAAGGAATATGTGGAAAACACTGATAAAGAGAAGTGACAGGATGGTAGGACATCTGTTAAGACATGAGGTAATGACTTCGAAAGTTCTAGAGGGAGCGTTAGAGGGCAAAAACTGTAGAGGAAGACCGAGTTTGGAATTCATTCAGCAAATAACTGAGGACTTAGGCTGCAAGTGCTACTCTGAGATGAAGAGGTTAGCATAGGAGAGGAATTCGTGGCGGGCCGCATCGAACCCGTCAGAAGTCTGATGACAAAAAATAAATAAAGAGCATTTTTTCCGATGGTTTCACGAGTGATTGACTTCGGTTTGTTGTCATATCGTCACCTGTAGATGCCTAATTGCCGTTATAAACCGGCACCAATTAACTTTATTTTACGAAAACTAGTGACTGTGAACAGGTCACTGTGCGCTAATGTATGTGTGTTCTGGGTCTCAACACACAAACTATTCCATCCGTGCTTCATCTGATTTCACGCTGTTCTGTTACCTACAACGCTATAGATATTAGTTAATTACAGGAATGCATACTGTTCGTGTAACAGGAGCAAATGGTTGCGCGTGTGCCGTCAGAAACGGTACGTCGATATTACAGACACCAGTCAACAGCGTTCACCCTAGTGTGTGTGTGCACACTGTGTGTATTACTGCTGGGGCGCTTCAAAGTTGTCAGTGCCATCAGCTGTTGACTCAGTTTTCGCCGAAGAACAAAGTTCACTGTATGATGTTTCTCCTACTTTTAGAGAGAAAGGTTTGTTGTTCAAAATTAAGCACAAATATTCTAGTTCCCCCCACAGGTAGTGGGATTTATTACCGTCATACCTGCGATGAAGTGAATTGAAAAATCTTTAAGAGAACCATACAACATTCTGCCGTTTTGCTCAAAAGACGATTGCCTCTTTTCTGAAGCAGTTCAGTTCTCAGAGGTGGATGCTAAATGCAGTGTCTAGTAATAACATGACGCAAATAAAAGAAAGATTGTGCTACATGAACAAAATTTTGAAGACATTAAACGGTATTACCGGGCAAGTTTCTCTTGCTCAGAAGAGAAAAACATCGCCGTAGATAAGTCCACGCAAAATCTGAAGTTTTCTTTTCTAAATTGTAGGGTTACTATATCCGTCAGAAAGCGCCCCTGTATCTGAATGTCAGCGTTGCTGATTGCCATACAGAGGACTCGATTCTATTCTCGATACTCGCAGGGATTTTTCTCCTTCGTGGGGGGAGTGGCGTGGGATCTATTCACACTCGTGATTCCAACTGAGAAGCTACTTGAAGGAAAATTTGCGGCTCCATGGTCTGCATAGCCGATAACGTGTGAAACTGCGGCTTGCTGACTCTACGCCCCCAGTACCGTATCCAGCTGACACCACTGGCTGACGATGAGAAGGCGGTGGGTCGGTTTTTTGCATTTATTTTGGAATCGACCCTCGTCATACCTACTGCTAATAATTTCCTTTTGAAGTATACTGTCAAAAAAAAAAGGTCGTGGTCTTGTGTAAAATTTGGATAAGCATAACTACAGCTAGGATAATCGTGTCTTGGGAAAACTAAACTTAATGTAGCCGCCAGATTTGTAATTTTTATTGATAATCACTGTGATTCACTACAGAATTTGAAATGTAAAATATTACTGGTAAGAAATACATCATTCGCCTTTATTGGTTTAGTGCCATATACGATACTATACTTTTGAGTGGCTCATTACTCATACCGGATTCAGACCTGAACAGGCGCCAGGTTTTTTATTTCTTCCAGTCCCTGCAAGACAGTCTCAGGTCCACGCAGTCTGCTATTAAATGAGTTCTGGGGATGATTCCAGAGGATAAAAGACGGCGTGGGCTATGCGTCTGTCTCCCTCGCCTCCCACTGCCGTGGGAAAGAGCACCTGCACTCAATCTGTGGCCAGACCAATAGTGCGGTCACGGGTTTGTGCCAGATATTTTACCTTAGTGGACCAACAGTTAAATAAAATCGCCCTGTTCCGGTCAAAGAAGTTAGCTTTGTCAAAAAACGAATTCTCAGATCAAGAGTAAGAACACTAAATATCGTCGTCTCAACAAGTTGCTCTTTGCAACTGCTACATTACCCTTACTCTGAGGGTACCGAGACGAACATCATCTACACCATGAAATTGTAAGCATTTCGAAGATGGGCGAATGAAGGGAGAAACCATGACTCATGTACATTATTATTGCAGTTGTTAATGTTAATCTTGATCGAGTTGTCCATGGGTATACTGCCAGTTAATAGTGTCCAAAAGGAGCAATATGTTGGCGATTAGACATGTCGCCATTGTCAGATTCGCTGACGAACTGAGCAGTTGTTCTTCTTTTATTTTTTTAAAAAATACCTTTCATTTCCTTCTCTTAGAGGAGTCCAATGTTACATGATTTTTTTTCTTTAGTGATAGCTTCTAAGAATACATCGTGTAAGGTGTCGGATTTTATGGACTTCTTACATAAAGTAATTAGAACAGCACTTGTGTATTGATTGCAGTAAGAAATCGAATACAAGCTGTTTATAAGATGGACATGTGAGGACAGTGAGGATGGCGTTACAAATCGCCTGCATTGCATGCTCAATGGATACTTGTCAGTCAGAATAGAACACAATGTTTTTACAGAGAAACCACAGGAAACGAAGACATGCATTATGAACTAGCGAGCCGCTCCGCTGTGCGTGGTAGGAACGGAACAGCGTTTTTGCACGTGCTCCCTCAGTACGATGTCTTTACGTGGGAGGCCGCGTTCCGGATTCAATGGCGTAGCAGCGAACGCAGGCCTTCTGGCTGAAAGCCATCTCTTAGCAGTACACCTTTATACGGGCCCGGGCCCTGAGAGTTTGCGGAAGGTGGAATGGGAAGCGAAGCCTCTTGCGACGAAACAGCCCCAGCTTAGCCGCAGTCCCACAACCATAGCTTAAATTCAGGAAAAAAAATACAGCCATTGGCTCTTTGAAATACTAGGCACGAGTTGGAGTTTTGTTGGAAATTCCCACTCAACTGCTAGTGGACTAGCAGGGATTGGCGGGAAGCTGCATGACCCGAAGTGGGAAGGAGGCACCTGTTTAGACACGAGCCCTGTGACTGGACGAGAAAGTGCGGTCCTTCTGCTGCTTTTTTGCAGTAACAGAGATGTGAGTTTTTTGTAAACGGTAGTCGGGTCTGAGCCTTCTGCGTGAATGGAGAGGACTTGTCTGTGTATGTGCCATCTTGTTCACAATAGAGAGGCACGTCGACTCCGATTGATTGCGCAGATGCACCAGGACGTCTGTGTGAGATGTATATTCCTCACTCTGTAAGAAGAGGGGGAAGTTAAAAAGCTCTAAGAGGAGTTGAATATTTGAAGGGCTCTTCATTCTCACGAGCTTGTAGGGAGACTCAGTCTTTGTGTGGACAGTGGGCAAGCAGCTGATCTCACTCCACACGGTGCGATACCAGAGCCGTTCACAGAGAGAACTACTACAGATAATAATTGTCCAAGTGAGTGGACAGGTTTCAAGGCTGCACCGACCGTCAACCTAAGGTGCAGGAGCCGCAATCAGACAATCAGCAGCCCTCGCTGTCGTTTTACATGTAGTGATACTGCAGCACGGCAGAATAAGGGCCTTAATTCAAGAAATGCGCTGAGTTACATTTTATTCAAAAGCTGTCAGATTCGTTTGGGAATTGGTTACTTTTCTTGATTTAATTCAACGACATCCTTTTTTGTCAATTTTTAGTGACATCGTCGGCCGCTGTGGCCGAGCGGTTCTAGGCACTTCAGTCTGGAACCGCGCTGCTGCTGCGGTCGCAGGTTCGAATCCTGCCTCGGGCATGGACGTGTGTGATGCCCTTAGGTTAGTTAGGTTTAAGTAATTCTCAGTCTAGGGGACTGATGACTTCAGATGTTAAGTCCCATAGTGCTTAGAGCCATTTTTAGTTGGATCGCGTTTCACAATTTATTTAAAACGGTTACATGTTCAATACGAATTAATGTCAGGCGAAACTCAGAGAAATAGTTAAAGATAGGAGATATTCTTTTCAATCGAAACTTTCCACTGAATGTAAAAAGGATTTTGGCAATAAATAGATCTGATTTATTGGTATTTCTTTTTTCTATATATTATGTTCACTATGAAGCAGAGGGTCTTACAGTATTTTCTTATGGTATTACTTATGCTAAGGCGGCAGTAGTGTTACCTGGACAAATATTTACAAATAAGTTTACAAAACAATGGCTCTGAGGACTATGGGACTCAACATCTTAGGTCATCAGTCCCCTTGAACTTAAAACTACTTAAACCTAACTAACCTAAGGACATCACACAACACCCAGCCATCACGAGGCAGAGAAAATCCCTGATCCCGCCGGGAATCTAACCCGGGAACCCGGGCGTAGGAAGCGAGAACGCTACCGCACGACCACGAGATGCGGGCAATAAGTTTACAGATAAATTGATTTCATTACCCTTGTTTTTCGGTCTAGATGTTGTGACCACACTATGTCTGTATGTGTTACAATAACTGTTTATAATAAGCTGGAGCTTACGCTACTTCGAGGTATATTTAAAGATAAGTTTTATTTTCTAATCTCTACAGTTTGTAGTACAGTGATATGATGGTGATGGATCTGTTTAGAGTGCTCACTGGTTGGAAAGACATAGTGCTGGACTTTTTGTGTTTGCTATTAGATTTTATGAAGTTCTCCATTGCAAACTTTCACTCCTCTTTTTTTATGACTTCATCAACATCATACGCAGATATCTTACTGGCCTCGTATCGATTCTTGGTTGTTTCTTCTGAGGTGTTAATTAAAAGGGCTTCGTTCATCTTAGATTAGGCGTTTCAGTGAGACGGGATTGTAGTGTTTTGCATGAGTTCGTCAATTTCGTCATCGATATCCTTGTAAGTACCCTTGGTGTTGTAGGCTATAACAAGGTGAGGATAGATGGATTTATTTTTAGGTTTGGTTATGTTCCTGGACTTTTCTGTAAGCAGGTGTTGCATGTCAGATCTGTTTTCCAATATGTGTCTTCTGTATATGGCATGAAGTTAATTCAGTCTCATTTGTAGAGGGAGGATGTTTGCTGCACTGTACATTTCTGCTCTGGGAGTGATTTATTGTGTTCTACATCTACATCTGCATTTATACTCCGGAAGTCACCCAATGGTGTGTGGCGGGGGGGCACTTTACGTGCCATTGTCATTACCTCCCTTTCCTGTTCCAGTCGCGTATGGTTCGCGGGAAGAACGACTGCTGGATAGCCTCCGTGCGCGCTCGAATCTCTCTAATTTTACATTCGTAATCTCCTCGGGGGGTATACGTAGGGGAAAGCAACATATTCGATACCTCATCCAGAAACGCACCCTCTCGAAACCTGGACAGCAAGCTACACCGCGATGCAGAAAGCCTCTCTTGCAGAGTCTGCCACTTGAGTTTGCTAAACATCTCCGTAACGCTATCACGCTTACCAAATAACCCTGTGACGAAACGCGCCGCTCTTCTTTGGATCTTCTCTATCTCCTCTGTCAACCCGACCTGGTACGGATCCCACACTGATGAGTAATACTCAAGTATAGGTCGAACGAGTGTTTTGTAAGCCACCTCCTTTGTTGATGGACTACATTTTCTAAGGACTCTCCCAATAAATCTCAACCTGGTACCCGCCTTTCCAACAATTAATTTTATATGTTCATTCAACTTCAAATCGTTCCGTACGCATACTCCCAGATATTTTACGGAACTAACTGCTACCAGTGTTTGTTCCGCTATCATATAATCATACAAAAAAGAATCCTCCTTTTATGTATTCGCAATACATTATATTTGCCTATGTTAAGGGTCAGTTGCTACTCGCTGCACCAAGTGCCTATCCGCTGCAGATCTTCCTGCATTTCGCTGCAATTTTCTAATGCTGCTACTTCTTTGTATACTACAGTATCATCCGCGAAAAGCCGCATGGAACTTCCAATACTATCTACTAGGTCATTTATATATATTGTGAAAAGCAATGGTCTCATAACACTCCCCTGTAGCACGCCAGAGGTTACTTTAACGTCTGTAGACGTCTCTCCATTGATAACAACATGATGTGTTCTGTTTGCTAAAAACTCTTCAATCCATCCACACAGCTGGTCTGATATTCCGTAGGCTCTTACTTTGTTTATCAGGCGACAGTGCGGAAATGTATCGAACGCCTTCCGGAAGTCAAGAAAAATAGCATCTACATGGGAGCCTGTATCTAATATTTTCTGGGTCTCATGAACAAATAAAGCGAGTTTGGTCTCACACGATCGCTGTTTCCGGAATCCATGTTGATTCCTACAGAGTAGATTCTGGGTTTCTAAAAACGACATGATACGCGAGCAAAAAACATGTTCTAATATTCTACAACAGATCGACGTCAGAGATATAGGCCTATAGTTTTGCGCATCTGCTCGATGACCCTTCTTGAAGACTGGGACTACCTGTGCTCTTTTCCAATCATTTGGAACGTTCCGTTCCTCTAGAGACTTGCGGTACACGGCTGTTAGAAGGGGGGCAAGTTCTTTCGCGTACTCTGTGTAGAATCGAACTGATATCCCGTCAGGTCCAGTGGACTTTCCTGTGTTGAGTGATTTCAGTTGTTTTTCTATTCCTTGGACGCTTATTTGGATGTCAGCCATTTTTTCGTTCGTGCGAGGATTTAGAGAAGGAACTGCAGTGCGGTCCTCCTCTGTGAAACAGCTTTGGAAAAAGGTGTTTCGCATTTCAGCTTTACGCGTGTCATCCTCTGTTTCAATGCCATTATCATCCCAGAGTGTCTGTATATGCTTTTGTGTCTTTCTTACACGCTGCATACAGGAGGGAGAACAGATGCTGTTCATGAACAGAGATTTCAGATACTAATTTATTCTATACCTAATACCAAACAAGAAAAATAATACTTAGCTTTGCTGCTGAAATGGTAGCGGCAGTTTCCAACAGTACATTAGTTAGTGAAACGTATGGCATTGATGGCCAGGAGACCCCTCGCGGCCGGCCGGAGTGGCCGAGCGGATCTAGGCGCTACAGTCTGGAACCGCGCGACCGCTACGGTGGCAGGTTCGAATCCTGCCTCGGGCATGGATGTGTGTGATGTCCTTAGGTTAGTTAGGTTTAAGTAGTTCTAAGTTCTAGGGGACTGATGACCACAGCAGTTAAGTCCCATAGTGCTCAGAGCCGTTTGAACCATTTTTAGACCTCTCGCGGGGCGGTTCGGCCGCCGCTCCACAAGTTCTTTAACGCCACTACGGCGACTTGCGAGTGAACGAGGATGAAATGATGGTGAAAGACACACAACACACAGTCATCTCGAGGCAGAGAAAATCCGTGACCTCGCCGGGAATCAAATCCGGCACCGCATGCGCGGGAAGCGAGAACGCTACCGCAAGACCACGAGCCGCGGAAAATAGTACATTCGAATGTAGAAAAGTCATACAGATACAAAAGATTTATTAATCTGTCGCCGTTCAATACAAAGTCTATTAAGAAGATGTCGAGCTGCGGCCACTATGAAAGTCAGTAAGTGGTATTCAACTGATAGACACATGAAATGGACTCTGTCCATCAATTTTTTAAGTTAAGTATACTCGCATCTAGAGTTTGGAGAGGGGATGCTTGTATCTCATTGGCAGCGGTGTAATCGTTCGTGGCAGCGCCCTCGTGCCCGGGTGGCGCCTGTAGGAAACGTGGTGGCGTAACTGGCGGCACGCGTGTTTGAAAGTGTGGCCGACTAGATAGCGGCCGATACCGCACACTGAAGTCGAAGTATGTTGCGCAGGAGTCGTCTTTCAGTGTAGCAGAGTCTTTCGCTCGATGGTCGAGTCATACCTGAGAATGGAGCTGAAGTATATTCAGTGTACACTTTTACGGGTCCTCCTTGGACGAATTCATGCCTCAGGCGGGTGTGGAAAAGGGGAATTATCTTTCCCCTGCTCTACACCCGCTACACAACTGACGTTCGTACAACAAACAGAAACAACGAAAATCTAGCTATGTACGCTGACAACACTGCCTACTTATGCAGTGCATCATCGACAACTATCAGTCAAAGACAGACTACAGAATACCTAGAACGACTTCAAAACTGGATTCAACGATGTAGAATTAAGCACAACCCTGACAAAACCCACACCATTTTATTCAAACCCAGAAATTTCCACAGCAAACCCAGACAAAACCCACAACATCTCGACCTTAACTTATGGAACTCTATATTCATACTCACAGGAACTGCAAAATAGTCATGGCTGCACTTAGATATATACCTGAAGCGGAAGACTCACGTAAGACCAGGGTGCGATTTGTGCTTTCACCAGTGGGGGGGGGGGGATGTCTTAGGGGGTTAGTAGAATTATATATGTTACTAGCTTGGACCGCGGCGTTACGCATGGTTAAACAGCTATTTATAAATAGATGTTAATGCAGAAACTCACTATTCACGCGTATGCACTACCAGAAAAGCCATCCCTTGTTATATCTTTAAAAGTACATTATAGGTAAAGCTTATTTACAAAATCGTCTACATGCAGGTATACAAGGGGAATTCAAAAAGTAGAGGCACATTTGTGAAAAACTGTACTTATTCTGATGATAGAAAACTGAAACATATTAATAGTGTTAATAGTAAGGCTTATTAAAAACTTTCAGTTTTCGGCTCCACAAATTTAAATTATATGTAAAGTTTTACTACAGTGAGTGGGAAATAAACATCCCAGGTTGGGATGCATAAACTAAAACCAGAGGAGGGGATGTTATGATGCAGAGGGGGGGAAATCCCCCCCATCCCCCCCCCCCCCCCTACAAATCGCACACTGCGTAAGACATATACTAGACAAAGTAAGAGACAGAATCTAATCACTGGTCCAAGGACTATGTCATGAATGCAGAGCCATCACAGAAATCAGCAAAAAATTGTTCAAATAGCTCTGAGCACTATGGGACTTAACTTCTGTGGTCATCAGTCCCCTAGAACTTAGAAGTACTTAAACCTTACTAACCTAAGGACATCAGACACATCCACGCCCGAGGCAGGATTCGAATCTGCGACCATAGCGGTTGCTCGCTTCCAGACTGTAGCGCCTAGAACCGCTCGGCCACTCCGGCCGGCAGGAATCAGCACCTACAAGACGTACATTAGATAGGCAACATCAAGGAGAGTGTGAGCTAAGGAGCGCCGTGGTCCCGTGGTTAGCGTGAGCAGCTGCGGAACGAGAGGTCCTTGGTTCAAGTCTTCCTTCAAGTGGAAAGCTAGATTTTTTTATTTTCAAACAATTATTATCTGTCCGTCCGTCCGTCCGATGCGAGGTAACAGCGCTGAAGTATGGGGACGCTACACCTAAACAAACATGACGTCAGTCGACTACAGCGTGCGGAAGAGAGAGGAATCGGTTGACCCATGACCTTGCGATCAAATGTTTTCGGTTCCCATTGAAGATGCACGTCCTTTCGTCTACTAATCGCACGGTTTTGCGGTGCGGTCGCAAAACACAGACACTAAACTTATTAGAGTGCAGAGATACGTCAATGAACGAACGGACAGATTATAACTTTGGGAAAATAAAGAAAGTAAACTTTTCACTCGAAGGAAGACTTGAACCAAGGACTTCTCGTTCCGCAGCTGCTCACGCTAACCACGGAACCACGGCGCCCCTGAGCTCGCAATATCCTTGATGTTGCCTATCTAGCGCATGGACTACTCAGTTTGTATATTTCGCTTATTTTTTTTTTTCATAGTTCCACACAACTTCTTCCTGTTTTATCGATTGATCCGTGTTCAGTTTTTCAAGGCCTATCCACTGTGCCAACCTATAACTAAATCTGAGGGGGGTGCGATGGGGAGGTTCCCTTGTAAGAAGACTTCATTCATCTACAAGAGGAGCGGCTTACACAGCATTCATTCGAACGGTTCTTGACTGTTTCTCGTTTTATGGTTAATAGCGGATACGTATAAGATACAAAATATAGGGGTGCATTTTATCAAGGGTTTGTTCAGAAAATTCGAGAGAGTTACAGAGTTGCTCAGGAGTAGACACTACGAGAGCGTCGTTCTGAATAACTTGAGATTTACTGTTCAAGTTTGACAGCGTACGATCCTAGAGGAGTGAAGCAATATATTATTCCAAATACGAATGCGAAATTACCACGTCAAGAAAATTAGAGGAATTAGAAGTCAGACTGAGGCTTAATCGCCAGTCCCTCTTCCCATGCACTTCTCGTGACTGGAACAATAAGGAGACGGAACGTTAGTGATGTACGCTCTGCCATAAACCGTGTAATGGCAAACAGAATGATATCTTAGATTTAAAATGAAGTCATTCCCTTAAAGCCAGTGTAAGGCGCAGTCAAATGAAAACCTAACGCCAGCCACAACGGGACTATAGAATGGTTCCATACAAAAGTAATTACCATACACGTTAAGACTGTTTTCCCACTGGGAGACGAGACAATCAGTTCCTGTTTCGTAGAACGCGGTCGGTCGCTGAAGGCTCCACACCCGCACTTCCCCGTCCGACTAAAACCGACTTCTACGCATGTCTTTCTTCAGGTGGCCAAAGAAGTGAAAATCACACGTGAAAGATGCTGGCTGCACGGGGGATGCTGCAACGTTTCCCAAACAAATCGCTGAAGCGAAACATTCGTCCGATTGGGGGTGGGCGTATCGTGCAACAGAATGCTTCCATCTGACAGCATTCCCGGGCGTTTTGTCTTTTTGGCAAGTCTCATTTTCTTCGAAATGTCATCATAGTGCTACACAGTGATTATGGTGCAACGCTCAAGGAACTCTGCTAGCAGAGGGCCTCTGCATTCGAAGAAGGAAATCACCATGATAGTCTACTACCGGAACTTGTGTGACAGCGTTGAATTTCTTTAGAACGGGAGACGAGGGGTGTTTCCACTGTTCGCTTTGATATTTGCCCTTCGGCTGTAGGAATTCTGTTGGACGGACTCATCTTGTTGCACGATAACTCCCGCCCCACACTGACAATCGGACGAGGGCTACGCTTCAGCAATTTGGTTGGGAAACACTACAAAACCCTCTGTAGAAACATGACCGGTAACAGTGTGTTTTTCACATCTTTGGTGACCTGAAGAAAGACATACGTGACGTAAATGGACGTCTGTTTCTGCCTCACGAGGAAGTGTAAGAGGGGTTGCAGGTGTAGATCCTACAGCAGCCGACCGCGTTCTAAGAAAAAGGAATTCGTCGTCTCGTCACACAGTTGGATAAATGCTTTAAAGCGTGTGGTGATTACTTTTGAATGGAACAATTGCACGGTTGCGTTATGGGGGTATTGGGTTTTCATTTAACAAAGTAAACAATCGATGAACAAAGTAAACAATCTTTACCATTCACCTTGAAGACGATTTATGCGATGAAAACGTTTACAAATTGAAAACCTCTTTAATTCTGACTGAAACAGTAGTACTGTCAATATATTCTATCATACTTTGATACATCTTTGCTTTAAATCGTTGTCACTTGGCGTCAACGTTAGTACGGTAGAGGAATGCTTCTTCAAATGATTGTTTTGTTTCCGATTACTAGCCGAGATACACAAATTTTATTAGAGTAACAACAAAATTAATGTTTCCTGATTTCCTTTTCATTATCATAAGTTATGTTTTCCTCCGTCATTTCAACAAATTTAGAATACCAGCAATTCGACTTCAACTCTCTACTGAGACTCTGACGGCCAATCTTTCTGTAAGCGCTGCTCCTTCTCCCCTCTTCTGCAGAATAATAATGGTTCCTAGAGACATCTCGTATACAATTAAGCTGCGTCAGTTGTGTGAACAGGGGACGTTTCTCCTTCTGTCATGTTGCCCATCTGACATGCCGTCGTTTTCATGATACAAGCGGCAAATGCAGTTTATTCTCACAGCTCCACTGCTTCTAGACTTGCTGGCTGAGGGCTGAGGTCTAACATTACAGATTCCCGAGAGAATCTGAAAACGAATTGCTCTTCTCAGATCCTGCACTAGCAAATTGCAGTACATCTGCCATTTTATCGCCTGGGACACGTGTGGTTCATGCACACAACAAGGGCAAAAGCTGTTTCTTGTCCTAGCTAACTTAGGAGCGGATAATATTAGCCAGAAGAAATTATATCCAGAATGTAAATTGCTTATCACGTACTACAAGCATATCTATGATCGATAACTACTCTAACGAGCTTCTGTTTGCCTTATAACAGAACCAGGATATAACGAAGAGACTAGGGAAAAAGTAACACTTGGCTCGCAAACCATCTATTTGACAAAAGGTTCCACCAAGCTACACCTACAGATATAACAATAAATTTCTATCAATTCTCTTTGTGCCGACGACTACTATTTTAGGTAGCAGTACGTTGCTAGATACTCTAAGGAGACACCAGATCCTTAGGTTAGAGCCGATCCGAAAAATATGGCACACATGTTTTCATAGGCCTAATATTTCTGGATAGTGCTGTTACTTTGCGACTCAGTTAACACTGCAATGCTGAGCGTTACTACGCCGAAGAGACGTCATCAGTTAAAGTAAGGTTACATGACAACGAGAACACTAATATTACTCGCTAAATTGCTTCATTACGTCACCTTCAGTCCGATTGCCTTTTACACATACCAGATGAGGGCCTAAATCGAGAACGAATACCACCTGGTCACATTATTGGCACGTGACGTTCTAAGAGATCTACATAAGCTTTTTTAAACTGAGTCATCAGTAATCTGACTGGCTTGTTGCGGCCCTCCGGAATTCCTCTCCTGTGCCAACCTCTTCATCTCAGAGTAGCACTTGCAATATACGTTCTCAATTACACTACTGGCCATTAAGATTGCTACATCAAGATGAAATGCAGATGATAAACGGGTATTCATTGAACAAGTATATTATACTAGAATTGACATGTGATTACATTTTCACGCAATTTGGGTGCATAGATCCCGAGAAATCAGTACCCAGAACAACCGCCTTTGGCCTTGATACGCCTGGGCATTGAGTCAAACAGAGCTTGGACAGGGTGTACAGGTACAGCTGCCCATGCAGTTTCAACACAATACCACAGTTCATCAAGAGTAGTGACTGGCGTATGGTGACGAGCCAGTTGCTCGGCCACCATTGACCAGACGCTTTCATTTGGTGAGAGATCTGTAGTATGTGCTGGCCAGGGCAGCAGTCGAACATTTTCTGTGTCCAGAAAGGCCCGTACAAGACCTGCAACATGCGGTCGTGCATTATCCTGCTGAAATGCTGGGTTTCGCAGGGATCGAATGAAGGGTGGAGCCACGGGTCGTAACACATCTGAAATGTAACGTCCACTGTTCAAAGTGCCGTCAATGCGAACAAGAGGTGACCGAGACGTGTAACCGATGGCACCCCATACCATCACGCCGGGTGATACGCCAGTATGGCGATGACGAATACACGCTTCCAATGTGCGTTCACCGCGATTTCGCCAAACATGGATGCGACCATCATGAAACTGTAAGCAGAACCTGGATTCATCCGAAAAAATGACGTTTTCCCATTCTTGCACCCAGGTTCGTCGTTGAGTACACCATCGCAGGCGCTCCTGTCTGTGATGCAGCGTCAAGGGCAGCCGCAACCATGGCTCCGAGCTGATAGTGCATGCTGCTGCAAACGGATGGTTGTTGTCTTGCAAACGTCCCCATCTCTTGACTCAGGGATCGAAATGTGGCTGCACGATCCGTTACAGCTATGTGGATAAGATGCCTGTCATCTCCACTGCTAGTGATGCGGGGCTGTAGGGATCCAGCACGGCGTTCCGTATTACCCTCCTGAACCCACAGATTCCGTATTCTGCTACCAGTCATTGGATCTCGACCAAGGCGAGCAGCAATGTCGCGATACGATAAACCGCAATCGGGATAGGCTACAATCCGACCTTTATCAAAGTCTGAAACGTGATGGTACGCATTTCTCCTCCTGACACAAGGCATCACAACAACGTTTCACCAGACAACGCCGGTCAACCGCTGTTTGTGTATGGGAAATGGGTTGGAAACTTCCCTTATGTCAGCACGTTGTAGGTGTCGCCACCTGCGCCAAACTTCTGTGAATGCTCTGAAAAGCTGATCATTTTCATATGACAGCATCTTCTTCCTGTCGGTTAAATTTCGTGTCTGTAGCACTTCATCTTCGTGGTGTAGTAATTTTAATGGCCAGTAGCGTAATATTGAACGTATATCTACTTGATGTTGAAATATCACTTACATTATTTACTTATTTTTGTATTGAATAATATGTGTTCTTTCACGAAATTTGAAAACAGGTTGGAGAAACTTGACCTCCACCCTCCTCTTCCCGTGCTTTCAACATCCCATGAGTAGGAGGGCACTAGTTGTCATACCACTCCAGTCGAGCCTAAGATGCCCTCAGTGTGAATGACAATCAGTGCGCTGCACAGCAACTGCGTCCTGTCAGAAACATGGCCTAAATTTTTCACAGGATCGATTTCAAGGGGCTGACAGCTTGAAAGTGCTCTTTTTCTCCTTTAAATATGAAGTTGGTGAAGTTTCCGAGTGAATGGAACTAGAACCCTCTCTGAAGATGTCCAATGCAGTTATGGAAGAATCGTCAGGAACGAAAATGTTTCAAGAAACTCGACGACACAAACAGGAAGATTCAGTAGAATCTAAATAATACTAAAACTCCTCTCGCATTTCACAACAGACTTTGCACAAAATACTGTTTTCTGGAAAAACTTACGATAGAGCACTGAAATGAGTATCACTAACATCTAATTTTCTCTCAGATGTCAAAATTTCACCTACTAAGGAGATATGGTTACTTAGTTTTTCAGAGAGGCAAATGGAGGTTGCAGCAGACAACACCGAAAGTGAGTATCACTGTCATATCGCTGACGTCAGCTAATAGTGTTTGTGTATGTGTAGCACGTTTAGTGTGTTTAGGGATTGGCGTTAAAATATCAATAAACAATGCAGCATCAGATTTTTACATTATGGTAAAATTTCTCTGCAAAGATGTAGGAAGGAAACAGTGTTCGAGACTAGGCAAAAGAAAACGAGGTTGCGGTGTTTTTAACAGATTGACATTGTATTTGGTAGAATGGCGCCCCTATTCCCCCATCTGTCGTTTGCCTAAATTACTGCAAGCAAATGACAGTATGGCTCCTTCTACAAGGACACGGCTAAATACCATCGAAATGGACCTGTTAGTATTAAACTGTTTGTAGATACGACTTACGTTGTATCTCCTTAAACTATGATACGATATGTATAAAACTACTACTATATGCGCTTTTGAGTCTAACGTGTCATAATCTGACGATTCTTCATTTCGTATTTCTTACGTCATCTCGATTAGTGTTACCATTCTGCTGCTCTCATATTCAGCTCCTTTCAATGCTAAGACATTATAGGTATATGGAAAACCATTAACATACTTTTATATTAATAATGTATATGGGTGAGATCATTACCGACAGAATAAAATAAGTTCCCAAACATTCGAAAAATATGTAATATATGAAAGATAATTTGCACTAAGATCTCACCTTGGAATATATGCGCCTAGACCTGGTAGTTATTCGCAATTCAGAAGCAGGCAGTATGTTAGTTGTTAGACGTCTGGCGTGCGGAACTGACGTCCCTCCCGTAGAACGTAGTCATCCACGAGTTTCCCCGCGTCGGAACTCTCAAAGTTCTGCGGTAAACGCCACCTTTTGTGTGCGTCGGCTGCCTGATACACAACTGTAGTTCAAATGGAGCATCGCCACATCTGTCCAACGCAACAGAGCCGCAGCTTGTCTACTGGCCTTACATCCTGCTCTGCGATGCCTCTAGGTCAGTGGTAGTCAACTTCTTCCCTATCACCCACAAGAGGGTGTTCCACTTTCATGGTGGGCGGTAGGCGTTACGGTTTTAAAAACATAATAATTTGCATAATTTTTTACTTAAAGTATTAATATGCTTTAATTTTCTATAACTCTGATTCACAATTTTGTATCTAGGAAGCGGTGGGCGGTTAGAAAATCTTACTAGCGATAGAAATACAAAAGTGGGCGTTAGGTAAAAAGGTTTGACCACGCTTGCTCTAGGGCACTTGTTACTGAATGACACGTTTATAGGATCATGCTGACAATACGCTACCGAGAAAACAAGATGGTTGTTCACTGGTGTGTAAACTCAGATGGCCACCAATTTGGTACTTACAACCAGTAAATCGTTAGTAGTGCTTTAGAGACTATTGCTTGGCCATATACTGTTGCGTTTATGTAGTGTTAGTTACATACAGTAACATTTAAGCAGCTGTTCACACCTACAGTTAGTTAAGCTTTTGCTGCTGGTACCTTTGTTACTTCTAGTTCGTTTCTGTATATTTTTCACTCAGCTTTTTTGTAAGTTAATCATCTATAGTTTCAGCTTGTTAGACATCTGCTTTTGTAAGTAGTGATGGATTTTTAGTTCTGATGGTTAGCCACATATATTACCAGGCACTCGTAGTTAATCATTTACTGTTACAGATACTAAGCCATATACAACCTACAGGTGTGGATTCACTTTGCTACAGGTGGTTAGCTATACATAAATAATGACCTATAGGCATTCTATTCTTATAGTTACGGATGCTTTACTCTGTAGTTACAAGTGTTGCTTTCGCTTAACAAGGATTTTTAGTCATTCCGTTTCATGTAGCCCAACCTATTGTACCTACACACCAGGAAATTGAAATAAGAACACCGTGAATTCATTGTCCCAGGAAGGGGAAACTTTATTGACACATTCCTGGGGTCAGATACATCACATGATCACACTGACAGAACCACAAGCACATAGACACAGGCAACAGAGCATGCACAATGTCGGCACTAGTACAGTGTATATCCACCTTTCGCAGCAATGCAGGCTGCTATTCTCCCATGGAGACGATCGTAGAGATGCTGGATGTAGTCCTGTGGAACGGCTTGCCATGCCATTTCCACCTGGCGCCTCAGTTGGACCAGCGTTCGTGCTGGACGTGCAGACCGCGTGAGACGACGCTTCATCCAGTCCCAAACATGCTCAATGGGGGACAGATCCGGAGATCTTGCTGGCCAGGGTAGTTGAATTACACCTTCTAGAGCACGTTGGGTGGCACAGGATACATGCGGACGTGCATTGTCCTGTTGGAACAGCAAGTTCCCTTGCCGGTCTAGGAATGGTAGAACGATGGGTTCGATGACGGTTTGGATGTACCGTGCACTATTCAGTGTCCCCTCGACGATCACCAGTGGTGTACGGCCAGTGTAGGAGATCGCTCCCCACACCATGATGCCGGGTGTTGGCCCTGTGTGCCTCGGTCGTATGCGCTCACCTGCACGGCGCCAAACACGCATACGACCATCATTGGCACCAAGGCAGAAGCGACTCTCATCGCTGAAGACGACACGTCTCCATTCGTCCCTCCATTCACGCCTGTCGCGACACCACTGGAGGCGGGCTGCACGATGTTGGGGCGTGAGCGGAAGACGGCCTAACGGTGTGCGGGACCGTAGCCCAGCTTCATGGAGACGGTTGCGAATGGTCCTCGCCGATACCCCAGGAGCAACAGTGTCCCTAATTTGCTGGGAAGTGGCGGTGCGGTCCCCTACGGCACTGCGTAGGATCCTACGGTCTTGGCGTGCATCCGTGCGTCGCTGCGGTCCGGTCCCAGGTCGACGGGCACGTGCACCTTCCGCCGACCACTGGCGACAACATCGATGTACTGTGGAGACCTCACGCCCCACGTGTTGAGCAATTCGGCGGTACGTCCACCCGGCTTCCCGCATGCCCACTGTACGCCCTCGCTCAAAGTCCGTCAACTGCACATACGGTTCACGTCCACGCTGTCGCGGCATGCTACCAGTGTTAAAGACTGCGATGGAGCTCCGTATGCCACGGCAAACTGGCTGACACTGACGGCGGCGGTGCACAAATGCTGCGCAGCTAGCGCCATTCGACGGCCAACACCGCGGTTCCTGGTGTGTCCGCTGTGCCGTGCGTGTGATCATTGCTTGTACAGCCCTCTCGCAGTGTCCGGAGCAAGTATGGTGGGTCTGACACACCGGTGTCAATGTGTTCTTTTTTCCATTTCCAGGAGTGTATTTCGCACAAGTAATATTAATGTAGCTAGGTATAATTACTTCATGAAGCGCATTTAGGGCTTTAAAACATTTCTGAATCAGTTACTCCACCGTAAAGAAGTATACAACTATGCCCAAGTTTCCTTCTTAGTATAGTTATTTTTGACCCTCCAGTTTAGCTACTGACTAGAAATTGTTTCTCCATATACCCCCGTTATTGCTTCCCTCCCCTTGGTGCATCTTGCGCGCTGTTGACACTGCCCTATTTCCTGCTAGCACGGTTCAAAAAATACTTCTGAGCACTATGGGACTTAACTTCTGTGGTCATCAGTCCCCTAGAACTTAGAACTACTTAAACCTAACTAACCTAAGGACATCACACACATCCATGCCCTAGACAGGATTCTAACCTGCGACCGTAGCGGCCGTGCGGTTCCAGACTGAGGCGCCTAGAACCGCTCGGCCACACTGGCCGGCTGCTAGCACGGTATTGATGTCTTACACCAGCTCATCGATGTGTTTCACGATACTTCATAATTGGTATGAATGACGCTGTTGCAACCTTTCTCGAATGTTACTTGCTACCTGAATATACTCCAGTACTTGCCGTTTCACTATTATGGAAATACACTCCTGGAAATGGAAAAAAGAACACATTGACACCGGTGTGTCAGACCCACCATACTTGCTCCGGACACTGCGAGAGGGCTGTACAAGCAATGATCACACGCACGGCACAGCGGACACACCAGGAACCGCGGTGTTGGCCGTCGAATGGCGCTAGCTGCGCAGCATTTGTGCACCGCCGCCGTCAGTGTCAGCCAGTTTGCCGTGGCATACGGAGCTCCAGCGCAGTCTTTAACACTGGTAGCATGCCGCGACAGCGTGGACGTGAACCGTATGTGCAGTTGACGGACTTTGAGCAGGGGCGTGTAGTGGGCATGCGGGAGGCCGGGTGGACGTACCGCCGAATTGCTCAACACGTGGAGCGTGAGGTCTCCACAGTACATCGATGTTGTCGCCAGTGGTCGGCGGAAGGTGCACGTGCCCGTCGACCTGGGACCGGACCGCAGCGACGCACGGATGCACGCCAAGACCGTAGGATCCTACGCAGTGCCGTAGGGGACCGCACCGCCACTTCCCAGCAAATTAGGGACACTGTTGCTCCTGGGGTATCGGCGAGGACCATTCGCAACCGTCTCCATGAAGCTGGGCTACGGTCCCGCACACCGTTAGGCCGTCTTCCGCTCACGCCCCAACATCGTGCAGCCCGCCTCCAGTGGTGTCGCGACAGGCGTGAATGCCGGCCGAAGTGGCCGTGCGGTTAAAGGCGCTGCAGTCTGGAACCGCAAGACCGCTACGGTCGCAGGTTCGAATCCTGCCTCGGGCATGGATGTTTGTGATGTCCTTAGGTTAGTTAGGTTTAACTAGTTCTAAGTTCTAGGGGACTAATGACCTCAGCAGTTGAGTCCCATAGTGCTCAGAGCCATTTTGAACAGGCGTGAATGGAGGGACGAATGGAGACGTGTCGTCTTCAGCGATGAGAGTCGCTTCTGCCTTGGTGCCAATGATGGTCGTATGCGTGTTTGGCGCCGTGCAGGTGAGCGCCACAATCAGGACTGCATACGACCGAGGTACACAGGGCCAACACCCGGCATCATGGTGTGGGGAGCGATCTCCTACACTGGCCGTACACCACTGGTGATCGTCGAGGGGACACTGAATAGTGCACGGTACATCCAAACCGTCATCGAACTCATCGTTCTACCATTCCTAGACCGGCAAGGGAACTTGCTGTTCCAACAGGACAATGCACGTCCGCATGTATCCCGTGCCACCCAACGTGCTCTAGAAGGTGTAAGTCAACTACCCTGGCCAGCAAGATCTCCGGATCTGTCCCCCATTGAGCATGTTTGGGACTGGATGAAGCGTCGTCTCACGCGGTCTGCACGTCCAGCACGAACGCTGGTCCAACTGAGGCGCCAGGTGGAAATGGCATGGCAAGCCGTTCCACAGGACTACATCCAGCATCTCTACGATCGTCTCCATGGGAGAATAGCAGCCTGCATTGCTGCGAAAGGTGGATATACACTGTACTAGTGCCTACATTGTGCATGCTCTGTTGCCTGTGTCTATGTGCCTGTGGTTCTGTCAGTGTGATCATGTGATGTATGTGACCCCAGGAATGTGTCAATAAAGTTTCCCCTTCCTGGGAAAATGAATTCACGGTGTTCTTATTTCAATTTCCAGGAGTGTATACAATTGTGGCCAAGCTTCATTTCCTCTATAGTTATTTTGTGACACTTAATCGTAGCCAGTGACAGAAAATTGTCTCTCTGCTTTCTCCGCTTACAGCTTACAGCCCATGATGCGCTTCGCACTTTGATTTTGCTGACAGTTTCCTGCTAGCAACATTCTAACATCACTAAAGTTGTTTCAGAAATTACTTCCTAAATATCCCATCCGTAGCGTCACACGATACGATATTAACTCTCAATTTTTTTTATATCGCTTACTATACTGAGAATGTGCATTTTCATTTTTGTTTATGCCTTAGGCAACTACAGTTAGCAAGTGTTTGCTCCATTTTTTTATTGTACTTTTACCCCCACGCTAATGCCAACCTCAAGAAATGTATGTCATTGGCTGATTATCTTCAGCTCTGGCGTGATCTCTGCATTTGTTGTTGACTTTCATCATACTGTTGCTAGACATAAATTGTGATCTACTAGTAAGCACTGACGAGATCTTTTTGCATGAATGAATTTATTATTGTATTACATATTGTTATTGTATTTTTTGGACTAAAGCAGGATGTTGCATACATCTACTTCTTTTTGATGCTCACAAATAATCGGTGATTATAGTATTGTAGTACCGACGGGAAACGACAAAGTCCTGCTAGTTCGAAATACAACGTACGGAATGTTACGAAACAAGAGAATGTGGTCACCTTTGTGTGACAATGGCTAGACCTTGGAGGGCGTTTGTATACAATGTCAGAGTCTTCTAAATTCATCGTGAAAATGTACTGACTAGAGGAGTGAGGGTAGCGATGGTCACGTGTAGCGGTAACACTGTTGTTGTTGTTGTGGTCTTCAGTCCTGAGACTGGTTTGATGCAGCTCTCCATGCTACTCTATCCTGTGCAAGCTTTTTCATCTCCCAGTACCTACTGCAACCTACATCCTTCTGAATCTGCTTAGTGTATTCATCTCTTGGTCTCCCTCTACGATTTTTACCCTCCACGCTGCCCTCCAATACTAAATTGGTGATCCCTTGATGCCTCAGAACATGTCCTACCAACCGATCCCTTCTTCTGGTCAAGTTGTGCCACAAACTTCTCTTCTCCCCAATCCTATTCAATACTTCCTCATTAGTTATGTGATCTACCCATCTAATCTTCAGCATTCTTCTGTAGCACCACATTTCGAAAGCTTCTATTCTCTTCTTGTCCAAATTATTTATCGTCCATGTTTCACTTCCATACATGGCTACACTCCATACGAATACTTTCAGAAATGACTTCCTGACACTTAAATCAATACTGGATGTTAACAAATTTCTCTTCTTCAGAAACGCTTTCCTTGCCATTGCCAGCCTACATTTTATATCCTCTCTACTTCGACCATCATCAGTTATTTTGCTCCCCAAATAGCAAAACTCCTTTACTACTTTAAGTGCCTCATTTCCTAATCTAATTCCCTCAGCATCACCCGACTTAATTAGACTACATTCCATTATCCTTGTTTTGCTTTTGTTGATGTTCATCTTATATCCTCCTTTCAAGACACTGTCCATTCCATTCAACTGCTCTTCCAAGTCCTTTGCTGTCTCTGACAGAATTACAATGTCATCGGCGAACCTCAAAGTTTTTATTTCTTCTCCATGAATTTTAATACCTACCCCGAATTTTTCTTTTGTTTCCTTTACTGCTTGCTCAATATACAGATTGAACAACATCGGGGAGAGGCTACAACCCTGTCTTACTCCCTTCCCAACCACTGCTTCCCTTTCATGTCCCTCGACTCTTATAACTGCCATCTGGTTTCTGTACAAATTGTAAATAGCCTTTCGCTCCCTGTATTTTACCCCTGCCACCTTCAGAATTTGAAAGAGAGTATTCCAGTCAACATTGTCAAAAGCTTTCTCTAAGTCTACAAATGCTAGAAACGTAGGTTTGCCTTTCCTTAATCTTTCTTCTAAGATAAGTCGTAAGGTCAGTATTGCCTCACGTGTTCCAGTGTTTCTACGGAATCCAAACTGATCTTCCCCGAGGTTGGCTTCTACTAGTTTTTCCATTCGTCTGTAAAGAATTCGTGTTAGTATTTTGCAGCTGTGACTTATTAAGCTGATAGTTCGGTAATTTTCACATCTGTCAACACCTGCTTTCTTCGGGATTGGAATTATTATATTCTTCTTGAAGTCTGAGGGTATTTCTCCTGTTTCATACATCTTGCTCACCAGATGGTAGAGTTTTGTCAGGACTGGCTCTCCCACGGCCGTCAATAATTCCAATGGAATATTGTCTACTCCGGGGGCCTTGTTTCGACTCAGGTCTTTCAGTGCTCTGTCAAACTCTTCACGCAGTATCGTATCTCCCATTTCATCTTCATCTACATCCTCTTCCATTTCCATAATATTGTCCTCAAGTACATCGCCCTTGTATAGACCCTCTATATACTCCTTCCACCTCTCTGCTTTCCCTTCTTTGCTTAGAACTGGGTTTCCATCTGAGCTCTTGATATTCATACAAGTCGTTCTCTTATCTCCAAAGGTCTCTTTAATTTTCCTGTACGCGGTATCTATCTTACCCCTAGTGAGATAGGCCTCTACATCCTTACATTTGTCCTCTAGCCATCCCTGTTTAGCCATTTTGCACTTCCTGTCGATCTCATTTTTGAGACGTTTGTATTCCTTTTTGCCTGTTTCACTTACTGCATTTTTATATTTTCTCCTTTCATCAATTAAATTCAATATTTCTTCTGTTACCCAAGGATTTCTACTAGCCCTCGTCTTTTTACCTACTTGATCCTCTGCTGCCTTCACTACTTCATCCCTCAAAGCTACCCATTCTTCTTCTACTGTATTTATTTCCCCCATTCCTGTCAATTGCTCCCTTATGCTCTCCCTGAATCTCTGTACAACCTCTGGTTCTTTCAGTTTATCCAGGTCCCATCTCCTTAAATTCCCACCTTTTTGCAGTTTCTTCAGTTTTAATCTACAGGTCATAACCAATAGATTGTGGTCAGAGTCCACATCTGCCCCTGGAAATGTCTTACAATTTAAAACCTGGTTCCTAAATCTCTGTCTTACCATTATATAATCTGTCTGATACCTTTTAGTATCTCCAGGGTTCTTCCATGTATACAACCTTCTTTCATGATTCTTAAACCAAGTGTTAGTTATGATTATGTTGTGCTCTGTGCAAAATTCTACCAGGCGGCTTCCTCTTTCATTTCTGTCCCCCAATCCATATTCACCTACTATGTTTCCTTCTCTCCCTTTTCCTACACTCGAATTCCAGTCACCCATGACTATTAAATTTTCGTCTCCCTTCACAATCTGAATCTGTAAAAATAAGATATCATTGCAGAAAGGGAACAAGGGTAAATGAGGGATGAAATCCTTGAAAGGGCCACTTGTCATGAAGAGCATATGGCAGCCGTAAGACATGATTTAACGGCAAATACCTCCATCCACTCAGCCTTCGAGTAATAGTGCACCATTAAAGCCAATGAGATGGTGACGGCCGTGCGACAACACGCCAAGTCAGGGACTGGCGGAGACGAAGGGGACAACTGAATAAGACTCGAAAGTAGGGCACTGTGAAAAATTGATTGCAGTCAGATTAAGAAGTCTGTAGTTGTATCAGCAGTGGCAGCCGAGGAGAGCAGCCAGGTAGGGATAAGCAGAGCTATCTGCAGTAGTTGCGGCGCGGTTGATGGAATCCTACTCGACTTGCTAGACTTTTGCGTGTCGTGTTACAGGTGCCGTCTCCGTTCTAAGTATACTGAACGGTGTTCGGTACTCACCGTCTCTACGTAGATCCCAGATCCCTCCGTGGGTACAACTCTTTCAGAGCCAGTATATCAGGAGTTGATACTGGTTTGTGAATAAAGTCAGAAGTTGTAACATATTATTACTGTTTGTCATTTCAGTACTTATTCCCAGCCTTACCTTTTATAATTTTAACAACACAGTCAGGTCAAGACTCTCTCTTACTCAGGGCAACCGACTGTTTCCCTTCTTCGCGAATCCTGTCGCCTCATCCCAAGCATTCAAATACAAAAGGTGTTCGGAACTTCCCATTACAAACTTCCAGGACTAAAGAAGTGAGTTAATAATATTTTGAACAGGAACTCTTGTCCGTAAACATATCGTTTCCGTTCTACGAAGGTTTTAATTCAGTTCTTTAAGTCATCCATTTCTGCTTGAGGAACGAATTACGGGCGACGCAGTACAGTTCGAAAGGAAACATAACTAAATATTCACTTACCATTTGAGGACATTTGTTTGTATAAACACTTAAATGCTACTTGTTTACATTATTACAAATAATAAAGAACTCAGTATACCGTGTGTACTGAACAGTTCAAAAAATGGTTCAAATGGCTCTGAGCACTATGGGACTTAACTTCTGAGGTCACAGTCCCCTAGAACTTAGAACTTCTAAAACCTACCAACCTAAGGACACGCCACACATCCATGAGCGAGGCAGGATTCGAACCTGCGACGGTAGCGGTGGCGCGGTTCCAGACTGTAGCGCCTAGAACCGCTCCGCCACCCTGGCCGACGTACTGAACAGTACTGATGCATATTAACAGCACCTCGATGCGGCGACCACCAAAGTTGTTACAGACATTGTAATGTACCTACAAAGTATGTTCTGGTATACATTCTCCATCCCACCTGCAGTCTCTTCAGTTTCCAGTGCAGCGGCCAGAACTCCTTCCACTTCATCTTCTTCTGTCCCTACAGGACAGGCAGACGTTAAGTGATAGCAGGTGACTAACTGGCGTAATACGCATCATCCTGTGTACCGTATTGCATACCAGTGCAAGCAACTCTGAGACTCTTCTCTTTTCCTCAACAGACGTGCATGCGTCACGAACCTTAACTGAAATCATCGTAGAACGGAAACTGCACGTTTCCGGACATGACTTACTATTCAAAATATTGTGTACTCACCCTTCTATAAGTCCTAGAAGTTTGTAACGGGTATTTCCGAACACCCTGTTTTTATGTACCACCATGCAAGTGGAAGTGATCGAGTACCCTTAAGCACACTGGACTCGCGTTTGGGAGGACGACGGTTCAATCCCGTCTCCGGCGATCCTGATTTAGGTTTTCCGTGATTTCTCTAAATCCTTTCAGGCAAGTGCCGGGATGGTTCCTTTGAAAGGGCACAGCCGATTTCCTTCCCCGTCCTTCCATAACCTGAGCTTGCGCTCCGTCTCTAATGACCTCGTTGTCGACGGGTCGTTAAACACTAATCTCCGCCTCCCTCCTCGAGTACCCCTACGTGTTTATAAGAATATAAACGCTCCCATTTGTTAAATTGTCTCTGTAGGAAGTTAGTCCCACATAACACTCACAAACACAGTTGACAGTGGCGTCAGGTACACACGGTGTGTCTCGAACTGCATGCTGCAACCGGCTATATACATTTTTGGGACATATGTTAATGTGAATGGTATCTATTCATTACCATTTCTTGCATAAAATATAGACGGTACATTAAGTTTTACAGACGACGAGATAATACAACTGATTCAGAGAATGCTAGTTACAGATACTTGAGAGCATCAGTTAGATTACGAAAAGTGTGTTTGGATTTAAGTTATGAGAATTCACAATAATCGGTTGCAGAATCTCGGATCACATAGACTGATGGTTATTCATTAGCAAACAGTTAGAACTTTAAGCACATTCTTCTGAATGACAGAAAATCCTAAACATGACAGAGCATATTGTTAGAAATGTCGTTTAACGAAACAACTAAACATGTTTTGGGGTAGTAGATCACAAGGAAATGCAGTATGTTAAAAATATGCAACACTTATGCTAAAGATATTGTATATTTTAAAAAAAGAAAAAGAGAACGTATTGTGAAACCTGGAGAAGAAATTGAAGGAGCGAGCATTGAAGATATATACTCCAACCAATAAAAATATTTTGTGAATTTTGCACATGTACAACAAAAAAGTTAGTTTTTGTCAATATCGGAGCGACGAATACGAATCTGGGTCACTCTTTGTCGAATGAGGGAGATTGCGGAGAAAACTAAATATTGGGCCAACTGTGCAAGATACTACTTATAGCACGACATCACAGAAAATTTTAGCACCAATAAATACTTCTAGTGGGCTCTAGGAGAGAAACGGCGAAAAACAGAAACTAATTCCCACTTGTCAACTAAAATTGCTATCATCCCGTACGTGTACATTACGCCACTACTTCTCAATTTCTCTTTGCTCACAATGTAACAACATAATTTGACTTCTTATGCCATTAACGAATACTAACAACGGCTTCTCATTTGACCTGACCTTTCCCGACTAACAATCCACTGTATGCCTGGTATAAATTCCAGCGCCAAAATTCTCCTGATAATCGTATTTCTTTGTTTTTCTTCGGTAGGTAGCTGTATGTACTTATATCAGAATTACGGAACACAAACTTTAATTAACGAAATACGCCAACTTCACAAATTAACTACTGCTCCCAGCCTGTTTGCGAAACTTTCCCTTAATTGCTTTAAAACCGGTGTGGCCACCCTTCCCTAGCCTTACAGGTAATACCAAAACCGAAGGAATAAATAAAATACTTTTTTTTATTTGTTAATCACGCCACATTGAGTGAGAAGAAACAGCTGTGCAAAAAATGAGATTCTAAATTGCTATCTTTTTTCCCTTAGTTTTATTTTCCTTCTCTGTGAATGGTTGATGAAAACTATGAGGCACTGACACCAAGCCATCATATGAAGCTAACTACGTGCAGAATTTGCGAATATTTCCTTTCATATTTGGTTTCATTTCCGTTTATAACGAAATGGCTCTAGTACGATTTAAAAAATCCAAAGTCTGGTTGAAGAGGCGCGCACTAAAAGTAAACATAACTGTCCCGACCGTATGTATCGTTCTCTATAACTCGTTCTAAGGATCGGGAATCCTTCTCCTCACTACCATATTTATGCATCTTTATGCTGCAGTGCAGACATGTGCTTTAATATTTGAAATTAGAAATAATTAGGCCGCAACAAAGCATAATAGTCTACTCTCTGATTTGAGTTCGCTTATTACTGACAATGAGGTTTCGTAACAGCATTCCGCACTTGTACGTACAGAAAACGTAGCACTTAACACAAATGAAAATAATGGCTTCAGTAACTTCTTATTGTTACTGTCGTTTGGAGATGGTTCCGAAGCAACGGTAGACGATAACCTAATCTGTGAAAGGCTCTTCATACCTTCATAAATCTGCAACCTACTTCCATATGGGCCAGCGTACTGTAGTCGAGAACTGTACCCCTCTACAGCAATGGTTCACAATCTGGGGGTACCCTGAAGGAAACAATGAAGTTTTCTGAGGGACAGTGGTAGGAACACGAAAGGTCTGATTGTGTTTCAGTGTTGAAACTAAATTTTTTACAAAAGACCGTAACCATTATTAGAATTTTTTAAACTCTGACATTGATTATATAAGATATCAAAGACTGTTTTCTGTCCTCTCTCAATAACTGACGTTAATGCTTGACAGCGCTTAAGATTACAGATACCTCACACAATCTGCTTGCTACAACATACTTTGTGCTTCGTACCATGCACCGATGGCAGTAAAAGTGACACATATGCGTAACAAGCGCTAAATATCTCATTAAAATATCTTCTCCAACTTGTAGACAGTTCCGGCAATAGACTAGAAATTGCTTCATTACTCTTTTCGAAACAAATAAATGAAGTAATTGACACCAGATCACAACAGTAAATAGGTAAGGGTAGCGTGCTGTGCACAATATTATTTTATTATTATTATTGTTATTGTTATTGTTATTATGCTCAGAAACAAAGCACTAACAGCCGGAATTTCCAATTTCTGCAAGTCAAAGGTAAGGAGTCCAGCATCCATTGATTTACGTACAATGAGTATAGTACATTTTATCATCAACCTTGTCACCTAACTCACGTAATTTCTCTGTTATTTTATTGTCCAAATCTTTGCGTATTGAAGAAGATATTTCATCTTTTACCAAACCCATGTCAGCTCTTAATCCACTCTCTATCGAATTCATCCTACATTTCATTGAGCCTATATCGATTTCCATTGAACCCCTCATTTAAAATAACTTACTCCAATTGTCTGAATTCAAACTGCATGCCTGATTTAGTACTGGTTCCACTTTTGTTTCTATCTCAGTCTCCTGTACATAATTTTCACCCTCTGTGAACATTTTTCCCGCCTTTTCCTGATAGGAATCATCAACATCTAACTTTATAGTCACACTGTTTATTTCTTATTTTATTGAGATACCCAGCCCACCGTCGTTACTCAGCTCACCGTTCAACAATTCCGAACACGACCTACGCCTTTGTGGCTGCCGTCCCGCCTGCAACGTCTAGTTCAACAACTTTGCTTTTCTATTGTTTGACCAAAAAACCCACTAACCAATGTTAATTATAAAATCAAATTTGCAAGGTCCCAGGCGCTGGACAATCATAAGATTGAAACTGTACAATCAAACGTCACCACGTGTAACACCCCCCCCCCTTTCCCTCTCCAGATAGTAGAGTAATTAAAGAACTACAGTGTCGCTAAAGGTTTGATATTAATTCGGAATAAGGCATCGAATCCAGAATGAAAATATTACCGGGAAGAACTCAGGTGCTGTCATAACTTTAGGCAGACATAAAAAAATATACCAAATAATATGGAATCTATCTAGAGAAATTTTGGTCTGAGATGATGAATTATTTTTGACTCTGGAAATTACTGTAAATGAGCGGTTGCCAGCTCACTTAGTGTGAGCGAAATCAGTCAAAACATGACTTTGAAATTAAATCACGTTACTATTGTAGTACGTTTGCAGGCGTGGACAGCCGCAAAGGCACTGACTTGCACTCATTACCAAAACACAAAAATCACCCAGAAAATTTTCAGTCATGGACAAAGGAAACTTGCAACTACCTAATGAAATTAACTCAAGTTCATTACACTACCAGTTACATAACACCTTAACTGCGTGACTCACTACCATGCTAACTGCCATTAAACTGTTTTTCAAAAGTAAACTTTTCGAAAGAATATTAGTATTTGAATGGTCTGTTCTACAATAATAAGCGGTTTTTAAAATGATTGTAGAGTTCGCTTCATTGATCTACCGTTGTGTAAATTACTTCTCATATAATATTGTCTGAAGTACTGTTAATTATATTGCTTTGCCAAATTATTTGGCAATAATCAGTAACATAACTAGCAAATCCACAATATACTAACTTTTTGTTACGTAAATTACTTCTCACACAAAATTATCTGAACTTTAAATATTGTTGACTACACTGCTTTGTCAAATTATTTGTCAATAATCAGAACTTAACTAGCAAGTGCAAAAAAAGAACTATCTTTATTGTTCACTTTCGATTAAACTATTAATGAATTAGGTAAACTTCACTCTTCTTATCATTTACTTTTAGTTCAAAAAGATACACTCGGTTAGTTATCGATACTGAGAGGTTCCTGTCAGTTAGTTATTACTGAAGGTTACACACCTTAAGTTGCTAAAGTATTTGTTACTGGACGATTCACAGCTAATACTGGAAAGCTTTTTACAATTCTAAATGATAAACTGGTCGGGATTTACTTCATAGCGGTGCGGTCGGTGCGGCAAGGACCATTATACCACGACAATAAACGGCCACATGCTCTTCCACAACTCTGGGCCCCTGAGCTCTTCTTAAACACTGTTTAACCTCGATAATCTGCGCTGTGCCCAATTACTTCTACACATTATGCCTGGCCATACCGAAAGTGGAATCTCGCAATGAAACATGTCTTACATCCTCTTGCATCCGTCCCCCTCCTTCAGTACTAGTAGTAGGATAGTGGAGTTACGAGCACAGTTTTGATATCAAATTGATATGCAAATTAATTAAATTGATCAATTAATCAGATCCACCCCCCGCCCTGACCACACCCAACCCCCGACAAAGCCCACCCTGGCTCCTCACATGATGTCACATGTTTTCCCATCTGCACGAGTGCCCAAGCCACCTCCTCCCAACCTCCCCCCCCCCCTCCCACCCATCACCCCTTCCGCCAACCTACCATACTGGTAGATACTCTGAATTTTGGCGGGAAATTCGAATTTTGGCGGGGATTTCGTTGTCTCACGGCTGTGCCGACATCACACCCCTATCACCACCTGAGAATTGGCAGCAAAAGGACTCAGTCTGTGCTGCATAGGATGGATTTCTTTATTTAAACAATTTGAGGCATTGCCTCCATCTGGTGTCTTCACCATGGGGACCGAAGCCCATCTGACCTAGTATACAGCAGTGCCACCAGAGGGCGCCATTATATCTCCTGTGACATAATCCAAGATAGCCATCTGGATGGGGGAAATGGTGGGAAAAGGATTCAGTCTGATCTGACCTGCTGGAGAGAGGAACGAGTGTACTTTATTTGTTTTTCAACAATTTATTTAGGGAGAGATTTTATGTAGTTTATTTATTATGCTGATACAAAACACTCACCCTGATGTGCTAGATTTTGCAGTAAATAGTTTACAGACCTGCAAGCAACTCGTAAATAATGCAGTATACTGATATACAGAAGCCGGCCGTTGTGGCCGTGCGGTTCTAGGCGCTTCAGTTCGGAACCGCGCTGCTGCTACGGTCGTAGGTTCGAATCCTGCCTCGGGCGTGGGTGTGTGTGAAGTCCTTAGGTTAGTTAGGTTTAAGGAGTTCTAAGTCTAGGGGACTGATGACCTCAGATGTTAAGTCCCATAGTGCTCAGAGCCATTTGAACCATTTGATATACAGAAACGCGAAAAACTTGTAAATTACTGACATAATGCAGTAAACAGCAAACAGAAGTACAAACTACTCCTCCATTACCGAAATAATGCATATGTAACGCTATGCAGACACGCTTATGACGCTTACATACCCGAAAATAACGCAGTGCACAAACACTCAGTGCACTTAAAAACTCAACTTATCAGCATCTCGAACCCTGGTCCTCCTGGGCGGAAAGCCGAAGTGTACCCAGCTAACGCAATTAAATCGCCGGAGGCCATGAGGCGATTGGACTTGATGGGAAATTAAAAAAGGCAGTGGCCTTTCCAGGACGCGAACACTGATTCTACAGGATGCAAAGTCCAAGTGCACCCTCTGACACATGGAAACTGTCCAGATTGCGGGAAAGGAAGGTTATGTTAGTGCACTTTATTTATTTTGGTGGGGAAATGGTTGCAAATAGCATCCCTAATTACGTAATTAATCACAAATATCGGTACTAATTACACAACTATATGCGTAGCGCTGCAGAAGGACGGCATAAAATCGCAATACAGCGCAAAAACTGACAGTACCCTACAAGTGGTGTTATCCTGCTGGGAAAAAATTTCGCAATACCACTCGAAACCAGAGACAGAATCACTCAAGCTGAACCTTACACCTACAAGATCGCGGGAAAATGTCTTGGGTGTAAGGTACTATTTTCATTCTTTTTGGGCCGGCCTGTGTGGGCGTGCGGTTCTAGGCGCTTCAGTCTGGAACCGCGTGACCGCTCCGGTCGCAGGTTCGAATCCTGCCTGGGGCATGAATGTGTGTGATGTCCTTAGGTTAGTTAGGTTTAAGTAGTTCTAAGTTCTAGGGGACTGATGACCTCAGATGTTAAGTCCCATAGTGCTCAGAGCCATTTGAACCATTCTTTTTGGCAGGAAATATGTTCAACCGATGAGACGCTGGTGTTGTATAGACAGAAAATTAAAAATTATATTACCTGTAAGCATATAGCGTCTTATGCTGTTTGACATCAGAATTCACAACACACGCGTACTAAAAATCACCCTTCAGCGATACTGCAATGTCAAAGACAGTGTGAGGTGGTCTTTCTAATTTTATCCTAAGACTGCTAGAATTCTCTGTGACTCCCACCCGCATAGAGCTAGATCATAAATTTTGTGCTGTGATCGAGGTGCTAGACGTATAAAGAGCGCTTTCTGGTGTACTTTGATGATGTATACATTCGGGAATTAACAGTCAATGGATGTATTCCACAGTCATCTATCCACATTTGCAATGATACTCGCAAAGTAGAGAAGGGACGTTTTAGTCATTGGTAAGTGTTAAACTTACTGTAAAATTGCTAAAATTTTTCGCACTATCGACTGTGGTTCTTATTATTACATTACACCGATGGCGTCTTTTCCACCCAATCTGTCCATTGGTACACTGTTGGTTACCTCATAATGATAGACTGACATCGCTTGTTTGAGATGGAGGAAGAGCTTTGGTGGAGGGGCAACACTTTCTGGGGATGGCTAGCACCGAAACAGTAATCGCGTACATGATTGCAATATGAGGAATCAGTCGAAACGGAATGCAGAGCCATCAGCTATTCTATCACTGTGACAGATGAGTTTAAATGTAGAGGTCATCAATCAGCTTTGGACAGCAGTTTGGAAACTCTCCATAACACCGCAAAGCTCTTGCAGTTTCCTTATGTTCTAAGTGTATTTTATTTAAAATCATCCAATGCGTGTGGTGTGTTATGGTAGCAGCAGTAGCGACATGATTTACACAGTGCAACGTCTAATTTCCTGCGAGAAGTAGTGGATCAGAACATGTTAATGTCGGTTTAGAACCTGACATGGACCTCGAAGTCGTGGCGGAAAAACAAAATGTTTGGCAGTGTACAAAGCGTATTACAGCACAAAAAGCAATGTTCAAACAACGACACAGGTTCACAGGGAGCGTCCCTTGCGACTTATTGTATAGTGTGTGGGATATGGTCATCCTCCTACAGTACTGTCGATGCAACTTTACACTGGTCTGTGCAATGTATCAATACTTGTATATTTAATAGGCTCGTTACATGTGCTCAATGCTGGCATGCTGATAGTTCGTAATTTTTCTCCGCTGGATGGTACAGAATAATGATGTTAGAATGTTTGGGTAATAGACGTGAATGGATCCTGAGGGATGCTGATCTGCCTTTATGCTAAGTCTTATTAATTTTCTCAGCAAGAAACTTCACCATAAGTGATCACACTGTCGTCCTGTTGCAGGAGCAGGCTCCATTTGACACTGACTTAACACATCATACACTGGTGGTGGAACTACGAAACAATGTTCCCACTCCCACCGAGTGGTCAAAACAATCTCCTATAGCGTTAACTCATCTCACTGTGTTTCTAAACAAGTTCTAGAATTTGGTGGATATTGCTCTCTCCGACTTCTGGGTAAAATGGCTAAAATTTATCTCGCTATCAAATGGCTGGTTCAAATGGCTCTGAGCACTATGGGACTTAACTACTGAGGTCATCAGTCCCCTAGAACTTAGAACTACTTAAACCTAACTAACCTAAGGACATCACACACATCCATGCCCGAGGCAGGATTCCGCTATCAACTGCAGTGTGTATTGCAGTACATTGCTCCACATGAGTGGCGTCTTTCCAATCCTGACTGTCCATTGGGTATGCTGTTGATTAATGCATAATGATTGACCGACACCACTCTGTTGAGATGGAAGGATCCTTGATGGAACACTGGATATCTGCTACTTGTTACTGTGGAACATGGGACTAAATGTAGAGGTCATCACCTTAAGAGAGCTGTTTGGAAGCGTTACTCATTGCTACAGACTCGTGCTATTTACATATGCTGTGATACCCTACACATGTTTTTATTTTATTTTATTTTTCACCTAGAAAATAACAGTATCTCTTCTTATTTGTGCTACCTCACAAGTGTTGTGGACAGCAGCTTCCAGAGATGGTCAACACCGGAACAGCAGTCATGTAAATGACTGTAAAATGAAGAAACAATGCTTTTTGAAAAGGAGGAGCGAGACATCCGCTACCCTTTCGATGGGAAGATGAAATTATCTGTACAGGTAATTACCTTCGAATAGTTCTTAGAAGTACTCTACAATACCGCAGACTCTTCCAGTTTCCATATGTTGAGGTGTCTTACACATTTATGTCAATGAGAAACATCACACCTGTGTTTTATTTCTACCAGCCTGTGGGGTGGTAGTTGTACAGTTTATGCCATGCGATGCTTAGTTTCCTGTGAGAGCCGGAGGATCAAAGCGTGTTAATGTTGGTTTAGCAGCAGCTGACATGAGTCTGGGAGTTATAGTAGAAAAATGGCGGAGTACACTGATTGGATGTGTTACAACTGAGAAAGCAATGTATTAAACTGCTTATGAAGGAGCAACACAGAAACCCTCTTGTGTGATTTATAGTCTGTTGTATATGATCATCTTACAGTACGGGTGACGAAACTTTACACCGATTTGTGGGAATGACTTCAATCACGAACGACCTGCTCCAATGAACCAATACCTGTATATTTAATAGGATCGCCACATATGTTTGGGTGACAGACATGAATGCACCGTGAGAGAAAAAAAGGTGGTTCCTTTCTAGATATGAGAGTGCCAAAAATGTGATTCATCAGTGGCTGTAAATATTAAAAGATGTGTCTACAGAATCCAACGCAAGTAAGTGGTTGAAAGGATAGAATTGATTCGAAATTGCAGACAGTATTACTACCAGAAAGTATTACATTATCAGTGTCTCGTGTGTGTACCTGTACACTCAAGACCGCTCTTTATACAGAGTGACAGTAATGTAGTCGTGACGATCTTGTTTTTAATAGCATTGTCCTTACGCAAAATGTATGTTGTGGGCTGTAGAATCCCTCTGTGGTCAGCTTCAGATGTCATTTCTCAATAGTGTTCCTCGAAAAGAACATTGTTTTCCCTCCACGGAATCCCATTTGACCTACCTGGTGAGTGTAATCCTCTGACAGAAAAAAAAAATTTACTCGGCATGCAAAGGGACTCCCATGATCAATCTAATTTCGAAATAACGAGGACATTCTGTGGTGATTGGTAGTTTTCACATCAAAATAGTCGAAGTTTTTATTCCTGATTTTACGCAGTGTGGGTATGTCTCTGCTGATCATTTGTGATCGGTGGAGGTGCACTTCGCTGGACGTCACAAAATAATAAGATGCGACTGCAGTCGAATGTAAAAACTATACCGATTTGCTCATAAAACAAAATGTAAATGGGCTTTGTCTATTTTCATGAAAAGAGGACATTTATTGTCATCGCAAATGTTCCTTTTTCTTTTTTTTTTTAATAGTTGCTTTATTATAGGAGCCGAGTTGATGTTAAAGAGCCCATCGCAAAACGGCAGGCGACTTCCTTACGAGACCACGCCTCTCCCTCGCAGCCATCTGGAGCGTCCTATGTGAAGTTTAATAAAAGTGTTATCCATCGCAGAACGAGAGGCCTATTGGAAGCACTGGGGACCTGTCTAGTCTGTGACAGCTCGTCGCCACAGGTGCGCCCCCTAATCGTTAGGGGCGGCTGTGTCACTATGCTTTAGACAACCAAGATGCATTTGGGACAGCCATTCTTTTCTCACCTATTGTTTAGTTAACTGCTTTTGTGTTGATGAACGACCATCGCCACTATGCGGACAGCTTCCAGCAGGTGCCATGAGCCTGTAAGAGGAGTAGCTCCTTCCCTCCCTCCCTCAATCCAACCTATAGGTAGTTAAAGGGAGGGAGGGGAGAGGGCCTCGATTTTCGGCAGTTTGTGATTGTACATGGAGGAGGAGAATGCATGTTCAGCTACCACTCCATTTGAGCCTTTTAGGACGACGATTTTCCCAGTACATGTGCTGCATTATGACATGTTCATTACAAGTGCTCGTTTTTCCATGACAATTTCGAAGTGTAATTAGAACTGTGGTGCATTTTCTCCATCAGCTGAGATAGCATGTATAGCTTCAGTTAGCTGGGCTGTAGGGTGATTTTTAGTAGGTGTCTGTAGCGAACTCTAATTTCAAATAGCGATAGATGCGGTATGCTTACAGGTAATATACTTTTTAAACACCTCTCAGTCCAATATCAGCAGCTCGTCAGTTTAACAAATTTCCCACCAAAATAAAGATAGTACCTTAACCCCAGCCTTTTTCCCGCCAGCTTGTAGGTGTAGGGTAGAGTTTGAGTGTGCCTCCAACTGGTTTCGATTGACACTGCGAAATTTTTTCCCAGCAGGATAACACCAGTTGTATGATATTGTCAGTTTCAGCGGCGTATTGCGCTTTTTTGCGATCCTTGTGTAGCGCTATGCATATAGTTGTGTAATTAGGACCAATCTTTGTAATTAATTAAGTGATTAGGATCGATATTTGCGTCAACTTCCCAGCCAAAATAGATAAAGTACACTAACCTAACCTTCCTTTCCCGCAATCTGGACAGTTCCCATGTATCAGAGGGTGCACTTGGGACTTTCCATCCAGTAGAATCAGGGTTAGAGTCCCAGAAAGAGAACTGCCATTTTTAATTTTCCATCAACTCCAAATGCCTCCAGTGATTTAATTCCGTTAGGAGTGTACACTTGGGCTTTCCGCCCAGGAGGACCAGGGTTTGAGTTGCTGATATGTTCCGTTTTTTTATGTGCAATGAATGTTTGTGCACTGCATTATTTTCGGGTATTTAATCGTCGTGAACGTGATTGCATAGCACTACACATGCATTATCTCGGTGTTCTACGAGTAGTTTGCACGTCTGTATGCTGTGTACTGCATTATTTCGGTAATCTTCATGTTGCTCGCTTCACTGCACATCAGTGTACTCCATTATTTATTAATAGTTTGCAGGTCTGTAGACTATTTACTGTGACCTTCAGCATGTCATGGTCAGTGTTTTGTATCAGCATAATAAATTAAGTACACAGAATTCGTCCGTAAATAAGTTGTTCAAAAAATAAATAAAGTACATCCTTCCTCTCTTCAGTAGCCCAGAACAGGCTGAGTCTTTCTCCCGCCATTTTTCCCCTCCAGACCGTCATCTTGAATTACGTCACAGGAGGGACACGGCACCCTCTGGTGGCAGTTCTGTGTACTAGGTCAGTTGGACTCCAGTCCCCATGGTGAACACACTGGATGGAGCACTGCCTCAAACTGAGGCTGAGTTCTTTTCCCTTCAGTTCCCAGGTGAGGGTGGGGGGGGGGGTGATAACAGCATAGCCCTGAGACAAAGAAATTTTCACCAAAATTCAAAATATCCATCAGTGGGGTAGGTTGGTGGCAAGGGGGAAAGGGGGGGGGGAGGGGGGAGGTGGGAGCTGGGACACACGTGCAGCTGTGAAATCATGTACGTCATACAGGGGCAGGGATGTGTGTGGGGATTAATTAATCAATTTCATTAATTTGCATGTCAATTTGATATCAAAACTGTTCTCGTTACCCCACTACCCTACTACTCCTACTAACCATCTCTCGTTACCACCAGACAGACACTGCCCGACTGCACTGCGCTCCTGCGCCCAGCTACAGTGTGACAATAACAGTAACCTATTTGATTTACGTAATAGTATTCCCTGACTTGACCAGTGTGTCTACTACAATTCTTTATATTCTCTTTAGTTGGTTATTTTTCACACAGGAAATTATCAAAATATTTGTACAACACAGTAATATACACAACATATTATACACTTCATTTAATTGTATATAGTTAATAAGGCAAGAAAAAATTTATATGTGAGCACTGGATTTTGTGTTAAAAGGCGTCTGTGATTCTTCCGTCACCTCGGATGAAAGTGTCTGCATGTTCAGCACTGCAGGAGTTGCAGCCTGGTGCAGTCGGCCGGAACACAGGAGGTTAGACAGGTTTGCACGACCTTGTTGTGACGGTGAGAAACACCTCGCTCAACGACTCACTGTGCTTTTGTTCACTACCAGGTATCCGAAGACATTCTTCAAGTGCCTATGAATATCTGCATATGGTCTGGTTTTCCGCCAAAAGAATCCCAATGACAGCTCTCTGCTTGGAACGCGCGTCTGTTACAGCTGCCAATTTGAAAGCTATGCATAGTGCGGCCGCCTACGGGAACTTGATAAATAGGGGCTGAAGCACGAAGATTTTGCGATGTCCCAAAACAAATTCTACATATTTTAACCGAAAATGGAGAAAAAAGTGTGTCGCATTACTTATTGAACGCCTCTCGTGTGTGAAATCTTATGGGACTTAACTGCGAAGGTCATCAGTCCCTTAGCTTACACACTACTTAACCTAAATTATCCTAAGGACAAACACACACACCCATGCCCGAGAGATGACTCGAACCTCCTCCCGGACCAGCCGCACAGTTTATGACTGCAGTGCCCTAGACCGCTCTGCTAATCCCGCGCGAACGCCTCTCGTAGATGATCACACGTACCCTGAATCTTATTTTTTATTATATTGTGCCAAGGTTTTTGTGGGACGCCACCTTAAAAAAAGATATGTGTCAACATCGAAGTATTGACTAAAGTCAATTGTCAAGTAAAGTATGATTCCTATTAATAATTGAAATGGTGGTATTATTTAATCATATGGTGATTTTATACAATATACAGTTGATATAAGGCAAACGATTTTATACAATATACATATAAGACAAGATTAAACCTTAAATTCCGTGTTTTTCAACCAGTTAATTAAGCTGGGTGTGAGAGTGAACAAGTCATCGGGAATTCCAGGGTATAAATGGACAGCGTAGGACTAAATGTCAATTGTCTGCTCTTCTTGATTACATTCACACATTGGTGAACTGATCCAGCACCATTTGTACATGAAGTAGCTACAACAACCATGTCCAGTCTTTAACCTGTTGAGGTGGCACCAAAGATTCTTCGGAAGGTCAAAACCTTTTGGCTTCCTTGTGGGATCATGGTGATGGGCTCATGTTCCCAATGTTTTTGTTGACCATTCATACTTCCAGCTTTCATTTAGATCAACACCATCCGCGGTGAGTTGTCGTGCAGTAATACTTGCTGGTCTTCTTGATCGCAATCGCTGCTGTGGCGGATGACAGAATTCCTGGTGCAGTGGTAGAGATTTTCTTGGCCTCCCTCAGTAGAGCTTGTTTCCGCCTTAAGTGAAGTGGTATAAATGAATAATAACGTGTAAAACAAAGCTCCTGTAATCTATCAGAAAAGAAATGACTACTGTAAATATTTATTTAAAGACTGCCACGGGAAACTTAGTATACACATTCTTTTTATACTAGCATTAGTGTGAATAGAAAGTATCAATGACTGTACATGGTGGTCAGAATCAGTCTCAATAGCTTGTTAGGCTGTTGTGAGGTAGGTTCTGCTGTTAAAACATTGTTAAAAATCGATATATCGCTCCGTTTCTGAGTTAATTAGCATTGAAGCTAGTCTATCAGGCCACTGCGTGCAAAAGGCCAAGCAGCCCATCAAAGACAGTGTCGCCAAATGTATTCTTCATTTGGCGTCCAAAACCCAAACAAGAAAAGGATACAAAAATTGGACATGGGATGGTAGTAAAGATCAAACCCGAGCCAAAGGCCGAGCAGTCTCATGTGCCATCGTCTATGCTATGACAACAACAGACACTAGTTGTACCTTGCGGGCCCCGTGAATTTGCACGTGGAGTGGTGTGATTGGCTAACTTCAATGTAACGTATCGCGCAGCCACGTCTCGATCCCTGAGTCAATAGATGGGGACGTTTGCACGACAACAACCATCTGCACGAACAGTTGGACGACGTTTGCAGCAGCATGGTCTATCAGCTCGGAGGCCGTAGCTGCGGTTACCCTTGACGGTGCATCACAGACAGGAGCACCTCCGATGGTGTACTCAACGACGAGCCTGGGTGCACGAATGGCAAAACGTCATTTTTTCGGATGAGTTCAGGCTCTGTTTACAGCATCAAGATGGTCTCATTCGTGTTTGGCGACATCACGGTGAAGGCACATTGGAAGCGCGTATTCGTCATAGCAATACTGGTGTATCACCCGGCGTGATGGTATGAGGTGCCATTGGTTACACGTTTCGGCCACCTCTTGTTCGTATTGACGGAACTTTGTTGATGTTTGATGTTTGACTGCTGCCCTGCCCAGCACATTCTCCAGATCTCTCACCAATTGATAACGTCTGGTCAGCGGTGGCCGAACAACTGGCTCGTCACAATAGGCCAGTCATTACTCTTGATGAACGGTGGTATCGTGTTGAAGCTGCATGGGCAGCTGTACCTGTACACGCCATCCAAGCTCTGTTTGACACAATGCCCAGGCTTATCAAGGCCGTTATTACGGCCAGAGGTGGTTGTTCTGGGTACTGATTTCGCAGGAGCTATGCACCCAAATTGCGTGAAAATGTAATCACATGTCAGTTCTAGTATAATATATTTGTCCAATGAATACCCGTTCATCATCTGCATTTCTTCTTGGTGTAGCAATTTTAACGGCCAGTGGTGTAATTATGTGTCCTCATAGCCAGCCTGACCCACTACGTTTAGATCTTGACAACGCGATTTACGTCTTTTCTGGGAGCTGTTAATAAAACATTTGGGGATAGGGGCGATTTTCGGACGCTGAAGTTCGCACATTGGTACTCGGGTGATTAAATGGCTCCACGACCAATTCTATTGTCGAAAAATTGAACGATTAGTATAAAGTTCCGATTGTTGTTCGTGGAAACTTGGATCCTACATTGAAAAATAGTGTCACGTATTTGCGTGACTTTGAGGTGTAGTGCAGCATTCAATAAAAGTTATTTGGCCTGCCATAATAATTGGTGACTTACTTTTGGAGTTTCCGTTGTAACGTCGACGTAACGCTCTCGATATGTTTAAATACACACTAGTTGAAATAACCTGTAACAGTTTAATTAAGTGGTTTTTATGTCTATGAATAAGCTGGCAGCGTGACGCAAGGTAATGCCTAATGTGTAAAATATGAAGATGGAAAGTCGTCCAAAGAAATATACCGTGAGCAGCTAACTCCTGAGCTTCAATCATAGAGCCGATACCGGCTTTGGTCCTTTGACGAGAACTCATTGTGAATGCGACTCGGTTCCGGAGGCAGCAGACACAGCAGCGGCAAATCTGCGCTGGTTCCTGTTTGGCTCATTAGCAGCTACGCGTGGCCGACCGCTAATCGCGGGTCTTTGTGCGGTGCCGTCTGCTGCTGCAGCTGATGGGACGCCGCCTGGGGGCGGGCGCGGGGGCGGAGACAATGCAGCCAGCAACGAGGTAGCGACGAGCTGCACCAGCAGTGGCCGGGAAATTGCTCGGCTCGCGATTGCCCGCGCACTCGCCGGGAACGCCAAGCAGTCGCCGCTCCGGGCTGCCTGAGGTGGGGGCGTGCCCGTTCTTTTGTGTCGCGCCTTCACAGTCCGACGCGGCCGCTGCCGCTGCTGTCGCCTGCAGCTAACCGAGGGGTTACCCGTAGATAGCAGCACATTCGTGTCCACTCAACTGCTCGAATCCGAAAATCCAGATAACATATCGGATGAAATATCTTTTGTTTTATACACATGTGACCATTGACATTGCAAGTACATTCCACTTTCTGATTTCGCTGAATTATGACCATATCATTTACACTATTTTAACAGGACACCCATTGGTGAACATCAATAAAGGGTACGTCCACCCTTCATCTTTATTGCAGCTTGAACTCCATCAGTTAAAAAAAGAAAGCAAATATCGTTCTAACAGTACTTGAAGGCCCAACCGGCAGCCGTGTCATCCTCGGCACTTAGGCGTCACCGGATGCAGATGCGAAGGGACATGTTGTCAGCACACTGCTCTCTGGTCCGTTGTCAGTTTTCGTGACCGGCGCTGTTACCTCTAAATCAAGTAGTGCCTGAATTAGCCTCACAAGGTCTGAGTGCACTCCGCTTGCCAACAGCACTCGGCAGACCCAGACGGTGACCCATGAAAATGCTAGCTAAGCCCGACAACGCTTAACTTCGGTGCTCTAACGGAAGTAGGTGCTGCTACTGCAGCAAGGCCGTTTGCGGACACTGTCAGTCATATGTCTGAATGTCTGTAGACAAGTTGTAAGGTGCCTCTTACGTGAGGAAGACATTTTTACCAGCTTTAATAAATTACTGTCTCTCTCAGGAAGTGCTGTAGTCCGTAGCCGGCCATGAATCGGAGAGCATTTCCCACGCTGGCTGGCTAGGTGACGAAGCGACCGTATGTCGCGCGTAGTGGGGTGGGGCTCAGCTCTGGACCATAGCAACAAGCGTCAGGCTGGGAAATATAAATGACGGGAAGTACCGCCATCTTGGTGCCAAAGTTACCGATTTTGTTTATTTATATTTAAATTAAAATCATTTATGACAACATGAATACCAGGAGGAGCCTCTGGATGTTTAAAGCTATTTATCATATTTTTGCCTCGTTAAAATTCACATCCATTCATTAACAAATGCATATCATAGTAAGTACGAACTTGCTCGAAAATCCACGAACTGAGGCGACACTAGTAAGAGATACGGACTGCGCGCCAAAGTCGGCAGTCGGCGTTAAGAGCTCTTCCTGTCTTGTTCGATGGTAGCCATGCTCTCGGTTACGAGTAGTTTGCGACATGAGTGTTTCATTATTGATCTAATAGGAATAAAAGTGATATTACGGCATTCTGAATGTTAATTACGAATAAGTAGATACCCCAAAGTTGATCGTCAGCACTTTCAGATAATTAGCTTCCACCGACAGAGATATCCAATGCGCCAATCAAGAATCTGCACGGGACGACATTTACGAGAGCTGCACCGCGCACAGGTAGCAGGAAATCCGACGACACGACCCACCAAGGCGGATTAAGGAAGGTCCGACTTACACTCGCAAATTCCGGGTGGAGATGCTGACCAGTCATATTGTACGTCACATATACCACCCTCTATGGACTCGCGGCTAAGCTGAGTAATAACAGTATCAGTTTAGAAGCGAGGGGATCTTGCAAAGTGGCTGCCGATTCTTCCCAAGAGCTGAAACCAAAGAAGGTAGTGATGTTGGGCGTGGAGATCTGCAACTAACTCTACGTCTACATACACACTCTGCAAAGTACCACACGGTGTATGGCGGAGTGAACGCTGTATTACTACTAGCCATTTCCTTTCCTTTTCTACTCACAAATAGAGGAAGGGAAAAACAACTGTCCATATGCCTCCCACAGGGCACTAATTTCTCTTATCGTCCTGGTCCCCACGCGAAATGTGCTTTGACGGCAACAGAATGGTTTTAAAGTCAGCTTCAAATGCCTGTTTTCATAATTTTCTTAATGGTGTTCCTCGAAAACAACACCGCCCTCCCTCCAGGGTTTTAGAATTCAGTTCCTGAGGCAGCTCCATGCTACCTGCATATTGTTCAGACCTACCAGTAACAAATGTAGCAGATCGTTACTGTTCAAGACAGTCACTTCCCCAGTAGCTAACTGTAGGATCAGCATCGTAAGGGAAAAACTAACCCTAAGAGACCTGATAAAAATGGAAAAAGTCAAAGCTCGCTACATGAAAACGATTCTAGGCATCGGGAAGACAGCACCCTCAAGGCTAACATATATATTAACCAAGGCAAACTACTTCATCGATCACATCAAAATGCAGTTTTGGCTGCCAAATACGAAGCACTACGAGAAATTACGTCACACCCTCACCGAAAAGTGCAGAGCCATCTGGCCCGATTTCTACTCCACAGACGCCATAATGACGAACGAATGGAAACAAACAAACTAGAAGCTACGATATGTAGTAACGCGTTACGCCAGGCATGGATTTCACCGTAAACTCTGCCAAAACAAGAGATTTAATCAACCGAACGAAGACTGTGTTTGTGGTTTGTGTAAGAAACATTGTGAGACATACCACGCTCAAAACTGCAAAATGAGGAAAACGTCAATTACGAAACTGGCTCTTGAATAACTACTCAATTATAATTCGTAATTCGTAATTTCTCTCTGCACACTGTGCGCATTTCAGTTTATAAAATGTCGCAGGTTGCAACTGGATTGCATCGATGTCTTCCACCAAACCTACTTGGTTCGTATCCAAAACACTCAAGCGGTATTGAAGAATGGCTCGCACTGGTGTTCTGTATGTGGTCTCCTTAACAGATGAACCACACTTTCCCAAAATGTTACCAGTTAACGGAAGTCGACCATTCGCATTCCATACTACGAGTATATCACTTTGCAACGCTAGGCCCAGGTATCGACATGACTGTGTCAAGCAGCGCACAAGTAATCCTGTATTCGAATACTGCGCATTTGTTTTTCCTACTCATCACTTTAAATTTTTCTACATTCACAGCTAGCTACCATTCATCATACCAACAATAGCTTTAATTGTTAATATTAATGAAATTTTCCAAGAGTCGTGTAACTAAGATGTTGTTTTCTTTTCTTTTGACGACAACCAGTTTCGGCATTCCACTATGTCATCTTCAGGCCCCATAGGCATCTCTCAAAATAAACCATAATGCCATACAGGGCCACATATCCCTGGGTTTCGTGAATTCAAACCGTCTCACAAGTGCTTCAGTTAAAGACTTGATGGCATGGGGAGTTCTATCGAGTCTTCGAGTGAAGCACTTGTGAAACAGTTTGAATTCTCGAAACCCAGGGATATATGGTTTTGTATGGCATTATCGTTTATTTTATGAGATCCATCTGGGGCCTGACGGTGACCTAGTGAAATGCCGAAAACGGTTGTCGTCAAAATAAAATAAAATAACATTTTAGTTAGACTCCTCTTGGATAAGTTCATTAATATTAACAATTACTTAAACAGCTGATGTCCCCTTTCCATTATGGATCAACAGAGAACTAGAAATTCTGTCTGAGTCATCTAGTATCCCCTTACATTCATTCAACGATCACACCTTTACGTACAACGCAGCATCATCAGTAGACAATCACAGGTTCCAGCTCACCATGTCCTATAGATTATTAATGTAAACAGAAAATAACAGTTGCCCCATCATACTTCTCTGGAGCACTCGTGTCGGCACCCTTGTCTCTCATGCTCTAACTCATTCGAAAGCTGTTGCACTGCGAACTGATCGGGATTATGGGCTGTCCATTTACATCAGGAACGTGAATGGATATAAACCATTGGCTCACAGACGCCTTTTTGTGAGTCGGTGCACTGTTATTCAGGCACAAACGTCGTTTACGACCTGTTGAACCACTGAACGCAGCACACAATGCTGTAAAATGTGCTAATAATCGTCCACATTTATCATTTTTGGCTCAATAAGTGGACCACACCCTATCCACGGAATACATCCCCATATCGTATCACCATATCCTCCACGCCTCATGTTGGCGCTGCACATCATGGCAGGTAAGTTTCTCAAGACATTCGACGAATCCAAACCCTTCTGTAGTTTTGCCTCACGGTATCACGTGATTCATAAATCCGAATCAATCATTTCCACTTATTCAGTATCCAGTGGCACTGCTCTTTACACCACCTCAAGCGTCTGATTACTTTGACTACAGAATCGTGTGGTTCATGAAGGGCTGCTCCATCATTATATCCTGTCCTTTTTAACTCTCTACGCACAATAATTGTATTAGCTGGACTGCTGACAGCTGTGTGGTACTCCCTAGTGATTCCTTCCGTTCATTTCATGCGGTTTGTCACAACCATCCTCCACACTGCATGAAGGTCGATGTCCGTCATTACAGGAGATCTGCCTTGTCTTGGTTCAGCTGCAGCTGATACTTCGCATTCACACTCCTCAATCATGTCATCAACAGTCAACTCGCCGCCTTTACAATAGTTGACATTTCCCTCCTGTTACTTACACTACTGGCCATTAAAATTGCTACACCACGAAGATGACGTGCTACAGACGCGAAATTTATCCGACAGGAACAAGATGCTGTGATAAGCAAATGAATAGCTTTTCAGAGCATTCCCACAAGGTTGGCGCCGCTGGCGACACCTACAACGTGCTGACATGGGGAAAGTTTCCAACCGATTTCTCATAAACAAACAGCAGTTGACGGGCGTTGCCTGGTGCAATGTTGTTGTGATGCCTCATGTAAGGAAGAAAAATGCGTACCATCACGTTTCCGACTGTGATAATGGTCGGTTTGTAGCCTACCGCGAGTGCGGTTTATCGTTTCGCGACATTGCTGATCGCGTTGGTCGAGATCCAATGACTGTTAGCCAAATATGAATTCGGTGGGTTCAGGAGGGTAATACGGATCGCCGTGCTGGATCCCAACGGCCTCGTATCACTAGCAGTCGAGATGACAGGCATCTTATCCGCATGACTGTAACGGATCGTGCAGCCACGTCTCGATCTCAGAGTCAACAGACGGGGACGTTTGCAAGACAACAGTTCGACGACGTTTGCAGCAGCATAGACAATCAGCTCGGAGACCATGGCTGCGGTTAGCCTTGACGCTGCATCACAGACACGAGCGCCTGCGATGATGTACTCAACGACGAACCTGGGTGCACGCATGGCAAAACGGCCATTTTTTCGGATGAATCCAGGTACTGTTTACAGCATAATGATGGTCGCATCCGTGTTTGGCGACATCGCGGTGAACGCACATTGGAAGCATGTATTCGTCATCGTCATCGTCATTCGTCATCCCTGCCGCCGTTGGATAAGCAGCTGCAGCAGCAAGTCGTATACTCCTAGCTCACTCATTTGTTACATAGTTTAATTCTTAATTTCTTTGCGTGTTTTTGGTACTTGCATTGTTTAATTCATAAATTTCGGGTGTATTTTAGTATTTGAGTGTTGTAGCATCGCGTTTTAGTACCTGAATAGTGTAAAATCGCGTAGTCTCCTTCCGCCGCCGAGCAGTGTGTCAGCAGTGCGCAAACAGCAGCATTACTGCATTTACTAGGCAATCTTGTATTTTAATAACCGTTTAAATTTTGTGTCGATTTGTTTGCACAACAGTTTTTAGCATGGATAGGGACTGCAACTGTTGTGTTCGGATGCAGGCTGAGTTTGTATCCCTTCGCTCCCAGCTTCAGGCAGTGTTGGCTTCGGTCACACAGCTTGAGGCTGTTGCCAATGGGCATCACTGTGAGGGTCCGGATGGGGGTGTTTCGGGGACGGCCAGCTCGTCCCACGCATCCCCCGATCGGACTACGATTGTGGTTGCCCGCGATACTGCCCGCATTGAGGCTGATCCCTCACCTGTGGTAGAGTGGGAGGTCATCTCAAGGTGTGGCAGGGGGCGAAAGACATTCCGGAGTGCTGAACGGAAGGCCTCTCCAGTTTGTCTGACGAACCGGTTTCAGGCTCTGTCTCAGGCTGATACTGATCTTCGGCCAGACCTGGCTGCTTGTCCTGTTCCAGAGGTTGCCCCTCAGTCTGCAAGATCCGGGCGGTCGCAGAGGGTGGGCTTACTGGTAGTTGGGAGCTCCAACGTCAGGCGCGTAATGGGGCCCCTTAGGGATATGGCAGCAAGAGAGGGGAAGAAAACCAATGTGCACTCCGTGTGCATACCGGGGGGGAGTCATTCCAGATGTGGAAAGGGTCCTTCCGGATCCCATGAAGGGTACGGGGTGCACCCATCTGCAGGTGGTCGGCACCTATGATGTGTGACGCTATGGATCGGAGGAAATCCTCTCTGGCTTCCGGCGGCTATCTGATTTGGTGAAGATTGCCAGTCTCACTAGCGGGATGAAAGCAGAGCTCACCATCTGCAGCATCGTGGGCAGGACTGACTGCGGACCTTTGGTACAGAGCCGAGTGGAGGGTCTGAATCAGAGGCTGAGACGGTTCTGCGACCGTGTGGGCTGCAGATTCCTCGACTTGCGCCATAGGGTGGTGGGTTTTCGGGTTCCGCGGGATAGGTCAGGAGTCCATTACACGCAGCAAGCGGCTACACGGGTAGCAGGGGTTGTGTGGCGTGGGCTGGCCGGTTTTTTAGGTTAGATGGCCTTGGGCAAGTACAGAAAGGGCAACAGCCTCAACGGGTGTGGGGCAAAGTCTGGACATACGGGGACCAAGCAGCAATCGGTATTGTTATTGTAAACTGTCGAAGCTGCGTTGGTAAAGTACCGGAACGTCAAGCACTGATAGAAAGCACCGAAGCTGAAATCGTTATAGGTACAGAAAGCTGGCTGAAGCCAGAGATAAATTCTGCCGAAATTTTTACAAAGGTACAGACGGTGTTTAGAAAGGATAGATTGCATGGAACCGGTGGTGGAGCGTTCGTCGCTGTTAGTAGTAGTTTATCCTGTAGTGAAGTAGAAGTGGATAGTTCCTGTGAATTATTATGGGTGGAGGTTACACTCAACAACCGAGCTAGGTTAATTATTGGCTCCTTTTACCGACCTCCCGACTCAGCAGCATTAGTGGCAGAACAACTGAGAGAAAATTTGGAATAAATTTCACATAAATTTTCTCAGCATGTTATAGTCTTAGGTGGAGATTTCAATTTACCAGATATAGACTGGGACACTCAGATGTTTAGGACGGGTGGTAGGGACAGAGCATCGAGTGACATTATACTGAGTGCACCATCCGAAAATTACCTCGAGCAATTAAACAGAGAACCGACTCGTGGAGATCACATCTAGGACCTGCTGATAACAAACAGACCCGAACTTTTCGACTCTGTATGTGCAGAACAGGGAATCAGTAATCACAAGGCCGTTGCAGCATCCCTGAATATGGAAGTTAATAGGAATATTAAAAAAAGGTAGGAAGATTTATCTGTTTAGCAAGTGTAATAGAAGGCAGATTTCAGACTACCTAACAGATCAAAACGAAAATTTCTGTTCCGACACTGACAATGTTGAGTGTTTATGGAAAAACTTCAAGGCAATCGTAAAATGCGTTTTAGACAGGTACGTGCCGAGTGAAACTGTGAGGGACGGGAAAAACCCATCGTGGTACAACAACAAAGTTAGGAAACTACTGCGAAAGCAAAGAGAGCTTCACTCCAAGTTTAAACGTAGCCAAAACCTCTCAGACAAACAGAAGCTAAACGATGTCAAAGTTAGCGTAAGGAGAGCTATGCGTGAAGCGTTCAGTGAGTTCGAAAGTAAAATTCTATGTACCGACTTGACAGATATTCCTAGGAAGTTCTGGTCTTACGTTAAATCTGTAAGTGGCTCGAAACAGCATATCCAGACACTCCGGGATGATGATGGCATTGAAACAGAGGATGACACGCGTAAGGCTGAAATACTAAACACCTTTTTCCAAAGCTGTTTCACAGAGGAAGACCGCACTGCAGTTCCTTCTCTAAATCCTCGCACAAACGAAAAAATGGCGAAAGAACTTGCCCCCCTTCTAACAGCCGTGTACCGCAAGTCTCTAGAGGAACGGAACGTTCCAAATGATTGGAAAAGAGCACAGGTAGTCCCAGTCTTCAAGAAGAGTCGTCGAGCAGATGCGCAAAACTACAGACCTATATCTCTGACGTCGATCTGTTGTAGAATTTTAGAACATGTTTTTTGCTCGAGTATCATGTCGTTTTTAGAAACCCAGAATCTACTATGTAGGAATCAACATGGATTCCGGAAACAGCGATCGTGTGAGACCAAACTCGCTTTATTTGTTCATGAGACCCAGAAAATATTAGATACAGGCTCTCAGGTAGATGATATTTTTCTTGACTTCCGGAAGGCGTTCGATACATTTCCGCACTGTCGCCTGATAAACAAAGTAAGAGCCTACGGAATATCAGACCAGCTGTGTGGCTGGATTGAAGAGTTTTTAGCAAACAGAACACAGCATGTTGTTATCAATGGAGAGACGTCTACAGACGTTAAAGTAACTTCTGGCGTGCCACAGGGGAGTGTTATGGGACCATTGATTTTCACAATATATATAAATGACCTAGTAGATAGTGTCGGAAGTTCCATGCGGCTTTTCGCGGATGATGCTGTAGTATACAGATAAGTTGCAGCATTAGAAAATTGTAGCGAAATGAAGGAAGAGCTGCAGCGGATAGGCACTTGGTGCAGGGAGTGGCAACTGACCCTTAACATAGACAAATGTAATGTATTGCGAATACATAGAAAGAAGGATCCTTTATTGTATGATTATATGATAGCGGAACAAACACTGGTAGCAGTTACTTCTGTAAAATATCTGGGAGTATGCGTGCGGAACGATTTGAAGTGGAATGATCATATAAAATTAATTGTTGGTAAGGCGGGTACCAGGTTGAGATTCATTGGGAGAGTCCTTAGAAAATGTAGTCCATCAACAAAGGAGGTGGCTTACAAAACACTCGTTCGACCTATACTTGAGTATTGCTCATCAGTGTGGGATCCGTACCAGATCGGATTGACGGAGGAGATAGAGAAGATCCAAAGAAGAGCGGCGCGTTTCGTCACAGGGTTATTTGTTAACCGTGATAGCGTTACGGAGATGTTTAGCAAACTCAAGTGGCAGACTCTGCAAGAGAGGCGTTCTGCATCGCGTTGTAGCTTGCTGTCCAGGTTTCGAGAGGGTGCGTTTCTGGATGTGCTTCCCCCTACTTATACCTCCCGAGGAGATCACGAATGTAAAATTAGAGAGATTAGAGCGCGCACGGAGGCTTTCAGACAGTCGTTCTTCCCGCGAACCATACGCGACTGGAACAGGAAAGGGAGGTAATGACAGTGGCACGTAAAGTGCCCTCCGTCACACACCGTTGGGTGGCTTGCGGAGTATAAATGTAGATGTAGATGTAGAGGTATCACCTGGCGTGATGGTATGGCTTGCCATTGGTTACACGACCCGGTCACCTCTTGCTCGCATTAACGCCGCTTTGCTCAGTGGACGTTACATTTCAGATGTGTTATGACCCGTGGCTCTACCCTTTATTCGATCGCTGCGAAACCCTACATTTTAGCAGGATAATGCACGACCGAATGTTGGAGGTCCTAAACGGGCCTTTCTGGATACAGAAAATGTTCGACTGCTGCCCTGGCCAGCACATTCTCCAGATCTCTCACCAATTGATAACGTTTGGTCAATGGTGGCCTAGCAACTGGCTCGTCACAATACGCCATTCACTACTCCTGATGAACTGTGGTATCATGTTGAAGCTGCACACGCTATCCAAGCTCTGTTTGACTCAACGTCCAGGAGTACCAAGGCCGTTATTACGGCCAGAGGTGGTTGTTGTGGGTACTGATTTCTCAGGATCTATGCAACCAAATTGCGTGAAAATGTAATCACATGTCAGTTCTAGTATAATGTAGTTGTCCAATGAATACCCGTTTATCGTCTGCATTTCTTCTTGGTGAAGTAATTTTAATGTCCAGTAGTGTAGGTGACATACATCGGCTACTCCACGTTCGAATTCACAGATCTCAGCTAAATGTCCCATTCTGCTGTTAATGCTCATCTTCTGCTGACAACAAAATACTTTTTTTTTTTTTTTTTTGGTCATCAGTCTACTGACTGGTTTGATGCGGCCCGCCACGAATTCCTTTCCTGCGCTAACTTCTTCATCTCAGAGTAGCACTTGCAACCTACGTCCTCAATTATTTGCTTGACGTATTCCAATCTCTGTCTTCCTCTACAGTTTTTGCCCTCTACAGCTCCCTCTAGTACCATGGAAGTCATTTCCTCATGTCTTAGAAGATGTCCTATCATCCTGTCTCTTCTCCTTATCAGTGTTTTCCACATATTCCTTTCCTCTCCGATACTGCGCAGAACCTCCTCATTCCTTACTTTATCAGTCCACCTAATTTTCAACATTCGTCTATAGCACCACATCTCATGTGCTTCGATTCTCTTCTGTTCCGGTTTTTCCACAGTCCATGTTTCACTACCATACAATGCTGTACTCCAGACGTACATCCTCAGAAATTTCTTCCTCAAATTAAGGCCGGTATTTGATATTAGTAGACTTCTCTTGGCCAGAAATGCCTTTTTTGCCATAGCGAGTCTGCTTTTGATGTCCTCCTTGCTCCGACCGTCATTGGTTATTTTACTGCCTAGGTAGCAGAATTCCTTAACTTCATTGACTTCGTGACCATCAATCCTGATGTTAAGTTTCTCGCTGTTCTCATTTCTACTACTTCTCATTACCTTCGTCTTTCTCCGATTTACTCTCAAACCATACTGTGTGCTCATTAGACTGTTCATTCCGTTCAGCAGATCATTTAATTCTTCTTCACTTTCACTCAGGATAGCAATGTCATCAGCGAATCGTATCATTGATATCCTTTCACTTTGTATTTTAATTCCACTCCTCAACCTTTCTTTTATTTCCATCATTGCTTCCTCGATGTACAGACTGAAGAGTAGGGGCGAAAGGCTACAGCCTTGTCTTACACCCTTCTTAATACGAGCACTTCGTTCTTGATCGTCCACTCTTATTATTCCCTCTTGGTTGTTGTACATATTGTATATGACCCGTCTCTCCCTATAGCTTACGCCTACTTTTATCAGAATCTCGAACAGCTTGCACCATTTTATATTGTCGAACGCTTTTTCCAGGTCGACAAAGCCTATGAAAGTGTCTTGATTTTTCTTTAGCCTTGCTTCCATTATTAGCCGTAACGTTAGAAATGCCTCTCTCGTCCCTTTACTTTTCCTAAAGCCAAACTGATCGTCACCTAGCGCATTCCCAATTTTCTTTTCCATTCTTCTGTATATTACTCTTGTAAGCGGCTTCGATGCATGAACTGTTAAGCTGATTGTGCGATAATCCTCGCACTTGTCAGCTCTTGCCATCTTCGGGATTGTATGGATGATGCTTTTCCGAAAGTCAGATGGTATGTCGGCAGACTCATATATTCTACACACCAACGTGAATAGTCGGTTTGTTGCCACTTCCCCCAATGATTTTAGAAATTCTGATGGAATGTTATCTATCCCTTCTGCCTTATTTGACCGTAAGTCCTCCAAAGCTCTTTTAAATTCCGATTTTAAAACTGGATCCCCTATCTCTTCTAAATCGACTGCTGTTTCTTCTTCTATTACATCAGACAGCTACCTTCTTTGTACCTATGTTTTCCTTCCCAACTTCTGTGATGGCCCTTTTTAGAGAAGTCCATTCCTCTTCAACTGTACTGCCTACTGCGCTATTCCTTGTTGCTGTATCTATAGCGTTAGAGAACTTCAAACGTATCTCGTCATTCCTTAGTACTTCCGTATCCCACTTCTTTGCGTCTTGATTCTCCCTGACTAATGTCTAGAATTTTAGCCTACTCTTTATCACTACTATATTGTGATCTGAGTCTATATCTGCTCCTGGGTACGCCTTAAAATCCAGTATCTGATTTCGGAATCTCTGTCTGACCATGATGTAATCTAATTGAAATCTTCCCGTATCTCCCGGCCTTTTCCAAGTATACCTCATCCTGTTGTGATTCTTGAACAGGGTATTCGCTATTACTAGCTGAAACGTGTTACAGAACTCAATTAGTCTTTCTCCTCTTTCATTCCTCGTCCCAAGCCCATATTCTCCTATAACCTTTTCTTCTACTCCTTCCCCTACAACTGCATTCCAGTCGCCCATGACTATTAGATTTTCGTCCCCCTTTACATACCGCATTACCCTTTCAATATCCTCATACACTTTCCCTATCTGTTCATCTTCAGCTAGCGACGTCGGCATGTATACCTGAACTATCGTTGTCGGTGTTGGTCTGCTGTCGATTCTGATTAGAACAACCCGATCACTGAACTGTTCACAGTAACACACCCTCTGCCCTACCTTCCTATTCATAACGAATCCTACAACTGTTATACCATTTTCTGCTGCTGTTGATATTCCCCGATACTCATCTGACCAGAATACCTTGTCTTCCTTCCACTTCACTTCACTGACCCCTACTATATCTAGATTGAGCCTTTGCATTTCCCTTTTCAGATTTTCTAGTTTCCCTACCACGTTCAAGCTTCTGACATTACACGCCCCGACTCGTAGAACGTTATCCTTTCTTTGATTATTCATTTTCTCATGGTAACCTCCCCTTGGCAGTCCCCTCCCGGAGATCCGAATGGGGGACTATTCCGGAACCTTTTGCCAATGGAGAGATCATCAAAATACACTCCTGGAAATGGAAAAAAGAACACATTGACACCGGTGTGTCAGACCCACCATACTTGCTCCGGACACTGCGAGAGGGCTGTACAAGCAATGATCACACGCACGGCACAGCGGACTCACCAGGAACCGCGGTGTTGGCCGTCCAATGGCGCTAGCTGCGCAGCATTTGTGCACCGCCGCCGTCAGTGTCAGCCAGTTTGCCGTGGCATACGGAGCTCCATCGCAGTCTTTAACACTGGTAGCATGCCGCGACAGTGTGGACGTGAACCGTATGTGCAGTTGACGGACTTTGAGCGAGGGCGTATAGTGGGCATGCGGGAGGCCGGGTGGACGTACCGCCGAATTGCTCAACACGTGGGGCGTGAGGTCTCCACAGTACATCGATGTTGTCGCCAGTGGTCGGCGGAAGGTGCACGTGCCCGTCGACCTGGGACCGGACCGCAGCGACGCACGGATGCACACCAAGACCGTAGGATCCTACGCAGTGCCGTAGGGGACCGCACCGCCACTTCCCAGCAAATTAGGGACACTGTTGCTCCTGGGGTATCGGCGAGGACCATTCGCAACCGTCTCCATGAAGCTGGGCTACGGTCCCGCACACCGTTAGGCCGTCTTCCGCTCACGCCCCAACATCGTGCAGCCCGCCTCCAGTGGTGTCGCGACAGGCGTGAATGGAGGGACGAATGGAGACGTGTCGTCTTCAGCGATGAGAGTCGCTTCTGCCTTGGTGCCAGTGATGGTCGTATGCGTGTTTGGCGCCGTGCAGGTGAGCGCCACAATCAGGACTGCATACGACCGAGGCACACAGGGCCAACACCCGGCATCATGGTGTGGGGAGCGATCTCCTACACTGGCCGTACACCACTGGTGATCGTCGAGGGGATACTGAATAGCGCACGGTACATCCAAACCGTCATCGAACCCATCGTTCTACCATTCCTAGACCGGCAAGGGAACTTGCTGTTCCAACAGGACAATGCACGTCCGCATGTATCCCGTGCCACCCAACGTGCTCTAGAAGGTGTAAGTCAACTACCCTGGCCAGCAAGATCTCCGGATCTGTCCCCCATTGAGCATGTTTGGGACTGGATGAAGCGTCGTCTCACGCGGTCTGCACGTCCAGCACGAACGCTGGTCCAACTGAGGCGCCAGGTGGAAATGGCATGGCAAGCCGTTCCACAGGACTACATCCAGCATCTCTACGGTCGTCTCCATGGGAGAATAGCAGCCTGCATTGCTGCGAAAGGTGGATATACACTGTACTAGTGCCGACATTGTTCATACTCTGTTGCCTGTGTCTATGTGCCTGTGGTTCTGTCAGTGTGATCATGTGATGTATCTGACCCCAGGAATGTGTCAATAAAGTTTCCCCTTCCTGGGACAATGAATTCACGGTGTTCTTATTTCAATTTCCAGGAGTGTACTTACCAGCTCTATTTATACTTGCGGAAACGCCTCTCGTAACCTCTAGAGGTCGATTTCCCACTGAATAGAGCTGTCCAGAAACTTTTGATCAAATAGCGCATTTCATACTGTCACGTGATTTTGGCGATGTGTCATTTTCAGCTGGCCGGAGTGGCCGAGCGGTTCAAGGCGCTACAGTCTGGAACCGCGAGACCGCTACGGTCGCAGGTTCGAATCCTGCCTCGGGCATGGATTGTGTGATGTCCTTAGGTTAGTTAGGTTTAAGTAGTTCTGAGTTCTAGGGGACTGATGACCTCAGAAGTTAAGTCCCATAGTGCACAGAGCCATTTGAACCTTTTTTTTTTTTTTGGTCATTTTCAAGCGCTAGGCGTCAACCGAGGAAGCCACAAACATATTGAATCTCACGATCAGATCAGAGTTGAAGTGCGATTTCAGGTCATCCTCCTAGGGCACGCGAGACGCTAAATGCTGAGGAGTTACACGGCGGTAGGGGTTAAGGTGAGATTTTTCGACCCTTTTTCGTTGGAGACAATACAAAACGTTCGGATGTCAGGCTAAGAAGGTAGGTTTAGTGGTAATAAGAAAATGAGGCTCTGGATTGGTCTATTTTTAACGCTCTTCTTCAGGTGCTTACATGCTGGTGCTAGTTTACCATAAGGCTCAAATTGGCTCTGAGCACTATAGGACTTAACATCTTGAGGTCATCTGTGCCCTAGAATTCAGAACTGCTTAAACCTAACTAACCTAAGGACAACACACACATCCATGCCCGAGGCAGGATTCGAACCTGCGACCGTAGTGGTCACGCTGTTCCAGATTGAAGCGCCTAGAACCGCTCGGTCAAAACAGCCGGGGCTAATTTATCACTTGAGTGAGTGTAAAACATAGATAAGATTTGTGACGTCATGCTATACCTAGATGCTGCAAACAAATACCGGTACAGCTGTCCACACTGGTTTACGCACCCTATTAGGAATAAGATACTTTCAGCAACGGTTGAACATGATATTTAAGAGCAGTGATCATGAAAAGAGCCTGTTTTTGTAGTGTAATCGAACCCGTAGGTTCAGTTACGCTCCACAATGGAAGTAACAAAACGATACAGATACGTAAAGGCATACACTCAAATGAAACCACTAATCACAATCCAGAGGTACAAACATGATAGTTTTACAATCCTTCTAGTGTCCAATCGTAAATGAGTACAGTGCTCTTCACCCATTTAGTTTCTGCTGTCAGCTGTGGTTAGATACACACCAGGGTTGAATTTTGCTGCTGGCTCAAACTCTGCCACGCTTGTCGATTGATGGTCCCTATATACTGCATTTGAGGCTGCTTGCTTGCAGATGGTGCGTGACTGCGTCGCCTTTTGCGTGCAATTCGCAGTCGGTGGGCGTGACATGAGCAGTTTCTTAATGTGTATACCCCTATAGGCAACTGGCGAAAGCGGCTGGCGCTGTGTATCTCAGACACAAGGCTTGCTGCAAATATTCATGATTTTTAAAGTATTTCTGGCAGTCCTTCTTCACTCAATCATTACACTACTTATTCATTACGATACTTACTCACGCCCTCTCAACTTCAAGGGCAACCTACGTTAGTGTACAAAGTGTACGTTTGTCATTTAAACACATAACTGCTGGCACAGTTGACATGAATGACAACAACGTTCTCGAGCATGAAACCTCCTTCAAGTCTAATATGACACCAGTTGTACAGGGTGTTCCACAATTCTCTTTACAGGCTTCTAAGAGTTGTGGATGGTACTTAGTAGATAAGACTTTGTCAAGGAACTCATATCCGGAAAGACACCGCTTTGGCATAAAATAAGTTTCGAATATCGGATCACTTTCAATATCGGTGCACTCACCGACAGAAGATAGGGCGTTATCTTTAGTCCGTGTTGTAGTTATGACATCACACACTACTAATACGACTGCATGAAACTGGTACCTTCGCAACTACGATGGTTGACTGTAGTGATCCACGGACTTGTTGCACTCCCGGCTTTGAAGAGGACGTTCCTCGTTACGTGGAAGAGAACCCATCCAAAAAAGAAAAATGGTTCAAATGGCTCTGAGCACTATGGGACTTAACATCTGAAGTCATCAGTCCCAAGGGTAGATGCATACTGGTGTTGATCCAGTATGCCTTCCTGAACGACGAGATATCCCAGGAAACGCCGCGAAACGTTCCCCGGACCCTCAAACTCCATCCTCCTGCCTGGACACTTTCAAACATTCTTACAATGCTCTACGTTCCAACGCCCATCTGACCGATTAAGCATAAAACGTGATACATCTGAATGGGCCATCTGTTGACAGTGGACGTCCAATTGCCGCAGTGGCGTGCAGATTCCGGTCTTCATTAATGGGTCAAAATGGGTGCATGAACCAGGCATCTGCTGTGGAGGCCCATAATTAGCAATGTTCACTGAATGGTCGTCGGTAGCCCCTCGGTTCATTTGGGCAGTCAGTTACTCAATAATTGCTCATCTCTTCTCCCGTCCACACACGTCTCCGCAGCTGTCGTTTACTGCTGTCATCTACGGTCCATCGTGCACCACAGTTGTCTGGTAGCCGTTTCTGGAGGGTGCCGTTTTGCCCTGAACGCTAAAGTTTAACCACGGCTGCAAGCGAACAGTTTACAAACTTAGCCGTTTCGGGAAAGTCTCCACGCTTGGCCCGAAAGCCGCGTGCCCTTTTGGAAGTCAGTTGAATCGTTCCGTTTCCGCATCACGACTGCACTGTTTTCCGCGTCCCCCGGACACGCTTTGTATACCATCTACGGCTAGTGCCGCAATCTCTCTCGGTGGTTATTTCACTTTGATGTGAACATAGGTGGTTGTGGCGTTAACATGACTGGAACGTGTATATTTAAACGGCAGACGTACATCGTGTACCTACATTCCGCTGCGTGAATGGAAGCCACAACAAGTTGTTGACGGCCCGTGGCATTGCTGATGTTCTCGCACTGTCTGCGTGAATATTTGCCACACTGCGAACAAGACCGACTGAGTGTATGAGACCGGATCGTTTGACCCTGCAAGGTCGAGAGAACAATATGTCGCGTCGAGCGAAAGTCGCAAACTGTCGCTGAAATCCTGTATAGCGTTGACTATGGTCTTACTGAACCCACCGACTCCATATTAGCAGGACACTCTTGGAGTCCAGGATGAAATGAGCAGTAGTGACGTGGAACAATAAATCACGGTTTCTAGAGGCTTCAGCCCTGCCACGGTCTGTTTCCCAAACATTCTGGTAGAAGTTTCTGCTTCATACAGGAGCAGAATTGTATTCTACCAAAACTACGTTACGGCAGTTTTGGTACGCTAAATAAATGACGTAGTAAATTGTAGGGTTACCGGCAATACTGATTGAACTGACAGCGAATGAAACATAAATGAATGTTTGCATTTTCAACTTGTCGCGGCGTAATAAATAGTCCATGAAATTTCGGGCATGCAGCCGCGCAAATAAAATTTCCTCCACTGATATTTCGGCCGCGTATCGTCCGGCATCCACAGAGTGAGTCACAAGACTGGTGACAAGATTCCAAGAGCGGTGAAGGAATACGCTTACACATACGGCGCCTGTGGTGAAGGCGTACAGCCATTCGATTCGCTTATCGATGTATGGTCGGCGGCGGTGACACCATGACGACTTCTCTGCAGTTTAATTGCCCCAAGAGCCGGATTCCATGCTGTGTCCAAATTAAAACCATTATCTCTGTTTATTAAATTATTACTAATCTAATCTCTATAGCTTCCTTGAAGACAGATTCCCAAAAGGAAGAGGTGGATGTTAAAATCTTCACATCACTGTGATTCATGGAATACCCTGTATCAATACAATGTTCGGCCACAGCTGTCTTGTCTGGCTGTAATCAGCGTGTGTATCTTCGATGCTCGACACATCTCTCATGAACGGTGCGTGTTGTTTGACCTATGTACGACTTGTCACAATTTCCGCAGGGAATCTGATACATGCCCGCTTTACGAAGCTGTAAATCGTCCTTCGCAGAGCCGAGAAAAGCAGCAATCTCCGTGAGGGCGTGGAAGATCACCTTAACACAGTGTTTCTCAAGAATACGGCCTATCTTCGAGTAAAGAGCACCCACATAGGGCAAAAACGCACTAGATCAAATTGTCTTTATCGGATATAAAGTGCGCCCTATGCACTTAGGTCTTAAGGACACCTATGGTCTTTGAAGGGTGATGGAAGCTACTGGCATGGAAATATAGACTTTTGTGTGTTGGTTTCCGATATACGGCTTGTCCTAAAGTGCCATCAACTTTACGGCGAGCAACCTCCTGCCTTATTTGAACATGTGCTTTTATCATCTTATTTTCATTTTAATGGTGAATTTTATGAACAGATTGAACGTGTTGCTGTGGGAAGCCTCCTCTCCCTCTGGTAGCTAATTTATTCATGGAAGACTTCGAAGACAAGGCACTGGACTTAGCAATTTTTAAACCAACGGTCTTCTAGAGATACGTGGACGACACATTTGTGGTATGGCCGCACTGGATGGATTAATTACATCGGTTTCTTAAGCATCTGCATTATGTCTATGCTAGCATCAAATTTACTATGGAAATAGAAAAAGACGGCTGCCTCCCCTTTTTGGATGTTGTCGTTCGCCGTAAAATTGAGGGTACAGTAGGACATGCCGTTATCGGAAACCAACACACAAAAATCTATATCTCCATGCCATTAGCTTCCATCACACTTCAGAGACCATACGTGTCCTTAAGACCTTAGTGCATAGGGTGCACTGTATATCCGCTAAAGACAATTTGCAAGAAGAGCTCACATACCTACAGAGCATTTTTAAATCGAATGGATCCTTGCAACAAATTCGTAGAGCATTCAATGCAAAACCTATAATGCAGGTATGTGATGGTGAAGAAGATAGTAATTCCTTCAGGTCTAGTGCGATTTTGGCCTATGTGGGTGCTCTTCCGTCGAAGATAGGCCGTATTCTTGAGAAACACTGTGTTAAGATGATCTTCCAGGCCCCCACGCAGATTGCTACTTTTCTCGGCTCTGCGAAGGACGATTTACAGCTTCGTAAAGCGGGCATGTATCAGATTCCCTGCGGAAATTGTGAGAAGTCGTACATAGGTCAAGCAACACGCACCGTTCATGAGAGATGTACGGAGCAACGAAGATACACCCGCTGATTACAGCCAGACAAGTCAGCTGTAGCGGAAAATTGTATTGATATAGGGCATTCCATGAATTACAGTGATGTGAAGATTTTAACATCCACCTCTTGCTTTTGGGAATCTGTCTTCAAGGAAGCTATAGAGATTATATTAGTAATAATTTAATAAACAGAGATAATGGTTTTAATTTGGACAAATCATGGAATCCGGCTATTGGGGTAATTAAACTGCAAAAAAGTCGTCATGGTGTAACCGCCGCCGACCATAAATCGATAAGCGAATCGAATGTTTGCACGCCTTCACCACAGGCGGCGTATGTGTAAGCGTATGTCTCTGCGCCGACCAGCATTTGTGACCCGCATGCGCAGTGCCGCCGCGGTGGCGTCGTGTCGTCAGTCTTGTGACTCACTCAGAGGATGCTGGACGATACGCGGCCGAAATATCAGTCGATGAAATTTTATTTATGCGGCTCAATGCCTGAAATTTAGTGGACTATAAATTAATGTGTATGAGAGAAAATGGAAGCCGACGACCTCTCTTTGTTTTCTTGTGCGTTTGGTTGCTTGTTTTGCACATAATAAGAATCGCACATCATCCAGTGTTAGCCCGTTCCGTATTTTAATATAAATTACACTTTGTAAGTAATAAAAATTTGTTGATCGCATAACTTCTGGGCTTCTATGTAACCAAACCAATAACTTTTGATGCAAGTAGAATTTGCATACACAAACATAAAAGTTATATATAATTATAGTTATTTTGTACGCAATAGAACGTTTTCTGTAATGATAAAAGGCAAGAGTTTGCTGTTGTTAGCCGGCAGCGGTGGCCGAGGGGTTCTAGGCGCTTCAGTCATAAGCCGCACGACTACTACGGTTTCAGTTTCGAATTCTGCCTCGGGCATGGATGTGTGTGATGTCCTTAGGTTAGTTAGGTTTAAGCAGTTCTAAGTCCTAGAGAACTGATGACCTCAGATGTTAAGGGCTCAGAGCCATTTTATTTTATTTTATTTTTTATTTTTTTTTTTGCTTAGTGCGATAGTTGTTTTATATACACACATCAAAAAAATTTTGCACCATCACGGTTCCCAGTACTTCTGAAGATAGACGTTGACTGTGGATATTGTATCACAGACTCAGTCTTATTGACTGTTCAGAGATGTCACTAAACTCGCCCAAAGATGTAAACAACCACGCATGAGCAGTGCCTATTAGACGGTGGGGATCCGGCTGCCTATCAGTTCCAGTCATTCCACCAGGAAGGAGGTACACTGCTCTTGTTGCCTGTAGTTCAACCATGCCAAGGCGGTCAGTACCGCAGTTCGATCATGTACGCATTGTTACTTTGTACCAGGATGGGCTCTCAGCAAGGGAAGTGTCCAGGCAGTCCACAAGGTCCCACATGAAACAGCGAACGAAATATGGCGAGAAACCAGCCGTATACTGACAAAGGCGAAGTTACCAGCATCCAACATGACCAGGGCTGAGCGCAACGGCCTTCGAGCACTACGTAATGATGAAAGCATTGTGGTACTTCCCGATGACAAGGGCAATGCCGCCGTAATTATGGAGTCCGAGGACTATGATACGAAGATCTGTGCGCTACTGAACGAAGATACTTATCGGAAGCTCCTGCGCGACCCGACATCAAGAATAGTAAGAAAAACATCAGAACTTCTTAAGCGATCTTCAGTGGAAGACAGTGTGGTTAAGAATCTTCTCCCACAGGCGCCTAGACCACCTACTGCTTATGGTTTACCGAAGATACTCAAGGACGGGACGCCATTTCGCCTTATTGTGTCCACAATAGGTTCTCCAACAGTCAAGCTGGCGAAGTACTTGGCCAGGCTCCTCGATCCACATGTGGGACACTGCGAACATCATATAAAAAACTCAGCAGAATTTATCAGCAGAATCAACCGTCTACGCCTTAGTGAGGACGATATTATGGTCAGGTTTGATGTAGTGGCGCTGTTTTCGAATGTGCCTATCAAAGATTCTCTGGATCTAATTTCCCAGTACTTTGTAAGTGACGTGGTCGAGCTATTTAGGCACACTCTTACGTCATCCTACTTCGTGTACAACGGCCAGTATTACGATCAGACAGACGGCGTAGCAATAGGTAGCCCGTTGGCTCCAGCTGTTGCAAACCTTTTCATGGAGAATTTTGAGTTTATTGCCATAGATACAGCGCCATTGAAGCCTAAGTGTTTCTTTCGATATGTTGACGACACGTTCGTCATTTGGCCACACGGACGCGAGAAATTAGACGAGTTTTTGGAACACCTCAATGGCATCAACAGTAATATCCAGTTGACCATGGAGGGGGAAAAAGATAATGCATTGAACTTCCTCGACGTCCTTGTCCACCGTAAACGAAATGGGTGCCTTGGACACAGCGTCTACAGAAAACCCATCCACACAGACCTGTACCTGCACGCTACCAGCCATCATCATCCAGCACAGAAGCGCACAGTATTGCAAACATTGGTGCATCGTGCAAGATTAATATCAGACGACAACAACCTGCCCCACGAACTGAGCCACCTACGCAAGGTTTTCAGGAATAACGGCTACAGCACCCATCAAGTGAAAGAAGTGATTTCTGGGAAATATCAGAATAAGACCAGCGACGAAGAGCAGGAAAAGAAACTTGCTTTGCTGCCATTCTGTGGCTCTGTGTCGGGCAAGATAAGCCGCCTGTTAAAAAGATACATCAAATAGATCTTCAGGCCTCCAACGAAAATCCGTCAATTACTGCGATCAGTTAAAGACGCTGTAGGTCTCAGAACACCTGGAGTTTACGAAATACCTTGTGAGTGTGGCCAGAAGTACATCGGAGAAATAGTGCGCACTGTGGAGCAACGCAGGAAAGAACATGAGAGGTACTATCGCCTACGCTATCCAGAGAAATCTGCGTTAGCTGTGCATGCGTTAGAAAACGGTCACCACATAAAATTTGACGATACCTCTGTCGTGGCTCGCACTAACGTCTTCTGGGACAGTTTAATACAGGAAGCTATTAAAATAAAAATTACCACAAACACCCTGAATAGAGACGGTGGCTTACAGCTCAGCGCTGCGTCGGATCCAGCGATCGCGCGGTTGAAGAGGGCACATTGAACGCCGACTCAAAACATGCCCATATATGGCAATGTCACGGGCACCAGTGACGTTACAGCCGGCAGCTAGCGTATGTAAGGGCGCACCAACAGCCCACTGGCAGTCATAACACTTGACAATGGCCAAGGAGTGCTTGGCCGAAAGCTCGTGTAGTTTTAACCAATTGACGCGGTTGGAAACCCGAGAAAATTTTATTCAATGTTATCGCCGTGAGACTCTGCATTCATACAATATTAAATTTGGGATCACAGTTAGGATCTGAATCAAAAACAGAGATGGGAACATTGGCAACACGGTTATAAACTGATATGGGAACATTGGCAACACGATTAGACTCACAAATAGGAACAATTAAAACTGATATGGGAACAATGGAAACACGGTTAGACTCACGAATAAGGACATGTTTTAAAAACATGAAATATGAATTAAAGAAAGAAATTAGAGAAGAAGTGCAACCGATTTTGAATGCTCACAATAATAGATTAATTTCAATAGAAATTAGACAAAAGGAACAGGTAGAGAACATGAAGAAAGAGAATAGCGTGATAGTACAAAAATTTTCAGAGTTAAATTTACAACGTGCACACGATAAGGAAGAAATATTTGATAGAATCGAGGCATTCGTACAAAATGACAGAATAAATAACCTAACAGAACAATATGAACAGTTAACTACTAAATGTGTCAATACTGAAACCCGAGTCACGACACTTACGGAAGACGTAAATAAACAGAAAGAACAAATAGGTGACTTAACGGAAAGAGTTGAGGAGATTTCAGATAAATTGACAAGTCTTAGTTTAAATGGGGACAGAGATTCAGATGATACAGCTCCATTGCCATTTGCAGAAACAGAAGAATGCCAGAATATAAATAAACATGTTGAAAATCAGGGAAAATTTAATGAACGCGTTAAAAGGGAATTTGAGGCGTTAGGAAAGCAAGTTAAACAAACTGAAAGCGAAATCGTAGGAAAATACAGTAGAAGAAATTTAGAATCACCGATAGCAGCGGGTTTTGAAGAAACAATTTATTTCATTTACGAGATGCAACAAGAGAGCGCCAGTCGCGCGAACTTGACAATAATCGACATTCGGACTGGAACAGACACGGTAGGTCTTTGTCGCCACGAGGCGAAAACTTTGACTATAAACACTTTTTAACTGTTCGGAAATTTAAGATCTTTCGCAATTCTAATAATGACATACATCCATGTTCATTGTTAGATCAATTTATTTACGCACTTCCGCCAAATTGGCCACTAAGTCACAAACTGGAATTTATGTGTGGATATTTAGAAAACGAACCGGCGACGCGCATGCGCGCACTTATTAGAGAATGTAATAATTTAAATGATTTTTATCATGCATTTCTATAGGCATATTGGTCCGAAAACACGCAAGACAGTGTCAAACATAGTCTTATTATGCAGCGTAATTTTAAACAGTCTGAGTTCCGCACGCCAGCAGAATACTTTGAAGACATGATTCGAAAGAATCAGTTCCTTTCCAACCCTTATAGCCCGACTGAATTAATTAGCATTTGTTTAACTAAGCTGCCACAATCGATAAGAAAAATTGCTTTAGCCGGAAGATGTAAAGACGACATTGAGACTTTTAAGACTTTGCTACAATAACTTGAGTATGACAACGACGACGGGACTTCTTGTAATTTTTTCAGTAACGGTAATCACAATAGATTTTCAGAGAGAAGGGATAATGATCGGAACGGACGTTATATGGGTAGTTTTGAGACTGACAGACGAAACAGACAGGACAATAGATACCAGCCTTATGACAATAACAGACGTTCTAACAGAAATTACACAGACAATTATAATAACGGAAATTCCTACCGGAATGATCAATCATACGGAAACAGTAATCGGTATCATCAAGACAGAAATTATTCATACAATAATAGAAATTCTTACTACAGAAATAACCAGGCTAGTAGATCTAACAGTAATTTCAGAAGTGACAGTCGAAATTACACAAGAAGTAGTCATGCAGATAGCCAGGAAAACAGAAATTTTAATAACAGACACAATCAAGAATTTACATGTAACAGACAGGAGGGACCTAATTGGCATCCTCCGCGTGACAGAAATTCCGAGAGACAAGTGCAAATCGTAAATATTGATCCGCGAAATAACGCGAATAATCGAAGACGTAACGTAAACAATCGACAGTGACTTGTAGCTTCGGCTTCTGGCAGCAATATAGACGTTTCAGAAAGTAATGACACCACGACTTTACACTACGTACGCCTGGAAGACGTGAGAGACATTTTGCTAGACGAAAAGGAAAATAATGTAGACGCATTTTTACATCATGTTATTGAAGTATGTGTGAGTAAGAATAAGTTCACTGCGGTTTTAGATTCTGGGAGCCCATTGAATGTTATTAGTGAATCAGTTTTTCGTATATGTGTAAGAACTATTGCTTGTCCTGTGTTACCTGTTTTTAAAACTACAATTCGAGGAGCTAATTCTGGAAAAAGTGTGGAAGTCAAACAACAGACCAACTTAAATTTCATTTGTCAAGGATATGAATCTTCAGCTAATTTTATTATTGTTCCATTACTCAGTACACAAATTATATTAGGTACGGAGTTTCTTAACACATATAAGGCAATTTTAAACTTTAAGGAAGGAAGTGTGAACTTGACTGTTGCCGGAATGGCGAGATGTTTGAAGTTTTTCGAGTGTGTAACGAAATCTGAATCAGACACAAAATGTTTAAGGTTTCTTACTTCTGATGTTTTCGCTGAGTATTATGACGACAATGTGTTCATTCATGACAACGACAATAGATACAGACACCCGATGGATGATACAATTGATAGTGAAGAATTAAATAATGAAAAGGTTAACAAAGCTGAAATGATAGATGACGTTGCAAGAGAAGAATTGCACCAAAATTTGACTTCACATGCGACAGTATTTAGTCATCACACAGAAACTATATAAGGCTTACAATATTTATTTAAAGTAAAAGAACACACACCATTTCGGGGGAAAACGTACGCATTCCTTTGGCTTATAGAGACAAGGTTAAGAGTGAACTTCAATGCATGTTAGATCAAGGCATTATTGAGCCAGCAGTCAGTCATACCAGCCCATTACATGTCGTTTTTAAAAAGGATGGTCAATTCGTTTGGTTCTGGATTCCAGACAGATAAATAATATCATCATTCCTGAAACTGATCGTCCACAAAATCTAGATGAACTTCTTCAACATTTCCATGGAATTAAAGTTTTATCCACAATAGATATGCGCGCAAGTTTTTATGCGCGCAAGTTTTTGGCAATTAGAACTCCACCCTGATTGTAGAAAATATACTGTCTTTTTAGCCTTTGGTAACTGTTATCAATTTCGGAAATTACCGTTTGGACTTACTGTATCTTCAGCAGCATTCATTCGTGGTTTAAACGAAATTTTACCTGTTCGTCATCGTAACAATATTACTTCATATGTTGACGATATTCTTATTGCTAAACGTTCTTGGAGTGAGCATAACAAAATTTTGGATTCATTATTACGTATATTTGCAAGAGTTGGCATTACAGTGAACTTGGAAAAATCTGAATTTGGTCGTTCTCAGGTGAAATTTCTTGGTCATATTATTTCTACAGAAGGTATACTTCCTGATCCAGAGAAACTAGACGCTATTCGTAATTATGCTGTTCCTACTACAAAACGTGATGTTCGTAGTTTCCTTAGTGTCTGTTATTTTCTTAGACGCTTTGTTAGATTGGACGATTTGGCCACACCTCGTTTATGTGAACTATCTGGAAAGAATTCTAATGGATTTTGGGATGAGGAAGCTCAATTAGAATTTGAACAACTTTTTGATGCTTTAGTTGCTGCTCCTCTTCTTTCACATCCGGAGTTATCTAAAGATTTTTGTTTGGCGACGGACTCATCATACAAAGGCCTAGGTGAACACTTATTTCAAGAGATAGAAGAAAACGGCTTTGTAGTACAGAAAACTATTGCATTTGGAAGTCGTGTTCTCTCTAAATCAAAAAAGAATTATTCGATTATGGAACTTGAAGCTTTGGCTGTTGTTTGGGCTTTCACAAAATTTCGCATCTTTTTGTATGGCAGGCGTACTAAGGTTTACACCGATCATCGAGCTCTGGAATTTCTTATGTCGACAAAATTAACACATGGAAGATTGTCACGATGGGCGGTGTATCTACAGGAATTTGATTTTAGTATTGTTTACATCCAGGGTTCTTCAAATTTTATTGCTGATGCTTTATTACGTGCACCTATGTGTTTGAAACAATGTGCTGAGGAGGACTGCAAAGAAAACTATTATTGTTTGATGTATGTTCAAGGTGTTGCGTTTGAAAATTTTATTTCGTCTTCGCTCCAGGACATTACTAAGGAGCAAAACAAGGATCGAATCTGGAAGGACATTAAGGAGAAGTGGAGGAGAAAGGAAAGCGTAGCGATTAGTCAGTATTATTTGAAACGTCCCCTTTGAACAATTTATACACGACTGTCCTTAAACTGATACACAATATTTTTTTTTGCGCAACGCAATCTGACTTTCAAAAATCCCTACAAAAGAATGGCCCTGACTAACATTAAACTATACCTTTCACAAATCACTTACCTCACAAAAATCTTCGCTGCTCAAGCTACTGCAATACAGCGAGCGCCACTACTGCCAGCTAAATAAAAGATTCAAACTATGGAAGGCACTAACTACTGATAGGGATAGTTAGCAAATGAAAGATATTAGTAGAGAACAAATAATGTATTTACCTTGATATCATCATATATAAATATAGCAGTTCATGCCAAATTACAAACTTCCGCCATCTCTCTCCCCACATCCACCACTGCTGGCGGCTCACCTCCAACTGCGCAACGCTACGCGCTGTTCACAGCCAGCTGCCGCTGCCCAACACTACAATGGCAGACAACAATGCAAACTAGCCACAGACTGCACACAGCACAGCCAGTGATTTTCATATTGAGCGCTACGTAACGTTGCCAATAAGAAAACATAAACAGCCTACTTACATAGAGAAAACATAAACAGCCTACTTACATAGCGAAAACATAAACAGCCTACTTACATAGCGAAAACATAAACAGCCTACTTACATAGCCCCCATGCTCCCCACAAAAAAATTTTTACAAATGGTGTTGGGCACTGGCCAATACAGATTTGACAAAAATTTTTCACAGTTACAGTAACAAAGATATAAAATGCACACACTTATTAATATTATGTTGGTCAAAAGCTCAAATTTTCTCACAGTCCATAAAGACAGTCCTAATCGTACATAACAGGAGAATAGCAGTGTTTTTCTCAAAGTCTGAGCAGTAAAAGAAAATGCACACAGAAGTAGTGGATTTCCATGCAGTCTTGAAGAAGTAGTGTTGTCCTTCCAACGGAAAGACAGTGCTGACTCTTGACACGCTGACAGATAACGGGCCACAACAGAGCAAACCCACAGCAGAGTCAGTCGTAGTTTGGAAGAATATTGGTAGGTAGGTCATCACAGAGCAGACCCACTGTAGTCCTGGTAGAGAGTATGGTATTGGTGGGCCACCAGAGGTGCAGACCCACTGTAGTCCTTGTAGAGATAATGGTATTGATGGATCATCAAAGATGTAGGCCCACTGTAGTCCTTGTAGAGATAGCCAGCAGCCATCTGTTGTGACTGTGCAGGTGCACAATCACCATTGAAGAGTCTTGCGGATAATATAGCAAGTCCATAAACCATCACTTGTGCACTCACAAAGTTTTTGGAATTGTCCTTAGAACCAGCAATGCTGTTATCCAGTCCCTTGCAGAATTATTAACAAACGTGCAAACACTAACAGTCCCTACTTCTCACATATTGTCCATATACTATGACCAACAGAAACGTGTGCAGTGAAATGTAACTAACAAGTTAATAATATCATGAACTGGTGACAATTACAATTTTATAACATAAGAATACAATAACAAAGGTACAAAATACATCATTAAAAACATAACAATATAGATAACATTTGTAGTACAGGCTTTACAAAAGAATAGATATAGACATATACATCAGTGTTACAGGAATTATGACATGAGTACATACATAGAAGATCAGAATAACTTGCGAAACATCAACTTCACACATGAGCATTTAAACAGAATGAATAATGTCTAATATCTTTACAAAGTAAATAACATATTATTAATGCCAATTATATTTGAGGATAACAGTATTCCTCCTCATAGTGCATGTAGCTTAATATTAAAAGAGAAAAAAATTCTATGAAACTACACAGAGACAGGAAGAAAACAAATACACAAGGGTACACAAACACATACTGGGATAACACAAAAGGAAAGGACAGGGTTCGTTTTCAGTGTAACATTTGGTACTGCAGTCCATCCCAAAACTTCATTCCATAGATCTTTCGTCTTATTTCAACCTTTGCTTCCACCAAAAAAATCTTATCCAAGCATGCTTTCTGTATTCTGTTCATATTTCTTTCAAAATAATTGTTTCTGATTGTACAATACTCATTTGGGCCCAAATCCTTTTCTATATAACTTCGCAATGCATTCTTTACCTATTCTCCATAGTCAGTTTCTCATATAGTCTACCCCCTCTTAAGCTAACTTAAATCTACTGAGCTCAGATGCTAAACTAAGGGACGAGGCAATGCAGCAGCACGTAAAACAATTATTATAAACAGCAATGAAAAAAATGGAAAATTGCAAAGCAAGCTACAGTATAAATTAGCAAAAGTCAAATTCAATAACACTATGCCTGGCAAACAGCAGCAACTTATACCTAAACATGACATAGCGCAAGCAGAAAAAATATTACACTAAAATGGCCATGTCTAATACCTATGTCACATCTTAACATTAGAGTGATGCATCACAATTTATTCTACAAAAGAAATTACCAAGTACTTGAAAAGAAAATTATGAATGCAGTTCCTGTGAAGGTAAATGTCGCTTTGTGCTCCCTCATTTTTTTGAAAAAAATTATTATACTCGATCTGTAGACAGAAAATATTTATATTAGTACATCTATAAAATTTTATTTTAACCAATGCTGCAGTGCAGCTAGAAACTTGATATTAAACAAAATGTGTAAATAAATACATAAAGCAAGCCATATGGCATTTTTCTTAACTAGCAAGGCAGTAGCTGTGAAATGTTTCTCATCGTTTCATTAGGCATTTCAGTAAATATCATAAATTACGAGCTCCACAGTATGCTTTCAACAAGGAGATGTCAGTAGCGCGGACAATGGCCTTCCCTTTCTTTTTTTTCTACCTGTGCTTCTGACGAGGCACTCACACTAATGGCTTGTTCTCCAGGCGTCTGACACAGCTGGGTGCCCGCGACGCATTACGTGCAGGTGGTCACTTAACTTTCTTACGGAAATATTTACCGCTAAAGTGACAGTCTGATATAAAAATATTTCACAGGTCAAGAATTTGCGTTACAAATCTGTAGAAACAAAATGCTATTGATATAACAGTGTCCAAAAAAATTTTCGTCTGCATTGTAATACATTCACGCATATACACACACATTTCATAACTCTTAAAGTACGTTTCTTGGTTTCCAACATCCTTTTCATAAATCAGAGTCCCTAACCACTATTCATTATTCCTTACCTTATTATACATATACATATTCGTCGACACTTCTTCAATATTTCATCCTGAGAAACATGTAGCATAATCAAATTCCTCATATACGGTATCATCATCTTATTGATCATAAACATACCTCAACAGCATAATACACATCGTCGTCGTAATAATAACATCATAACACCTCAGTCAAATCTCAAAAACGTCGTAGCTTTCTGCAATAATATCAAAACCTAAAAAAATTCTCTGCTCATGTCAAAAGTGTCAGCTGCCTCAAACGTACTTTAAAAATCATGATCTCATACCAAATACATCATTCAAAGCTCTCATAGTATCACAATGGTTCCGAAAAAATATGAAGAGTTCACACAGTACAGACAAAATACAATTTCGTAAGTGTGAAGTTATCCAACGGTGTAATTACGTAAACATCTGTCACTGATATAGTAAAATAAATGTTTGTCTCTCTCAGTTACATGACCAGATAGCTGTGTAATTTGTGTGTTAGAGGAATATGGTACCGATGTGTAAAGTTGTATAAGCAAATACCATATTAGCTAGGGTTCCTTGTGGTTGCCACACACATGGTACACAAAGTAGACGTGTACCCCCCTGAGGATTAATGTAATTATACCCTCAGGTGTTACAGATTACAGCAATGGAATGAAATGTATCACGCAAAACTTTCTTTGTAATTCAAAAATCTTTAAAAATAAATGTTTTAAGTATAAAATTGATCACTCAAATACGTGTACTGTAGCGCTAAACTGTGCGTCTTGTAACATAATCTCTGTGGAAGTGTCGTAGTTATCGTCCTCCGAAAGCTAAGTTCTGCAGAAGTCAATGTACTTACCTCATGATAAACAAAAGTGAAATGCTTTGCGTATAGATATCATAGTTATTATGGTTATTGGCGTGATGAAGAAAGTACTGTACAGTAACGTATTGTTGTGCCACAAAAAAGGCTGTCTCATTGTTGCTATACCACAAAAGTTACTACTAAAACCTGTTTTACTTTCCAGAAGAATTCAGAAAAACTGTGCAGATATAAAACAGATACACCGCAAAAGCAACATTGTAAATTGTAACTCATTAGTAGCGTCGTGATAAAACCGTGTAGTTGTCACTTAAACTAACCACTGTGTCGTCTGGTATCTCACAGAAAGTACATTAAACCCAGAATGTATTTTCAAGTAAACCAAAATGTTGCATTAAAATCTCATTAGCAGTACTGGTATAGGTTCTTAGTATGTAAGCCTGATAGTCGTTACGTAATCGTGCAACTAACAAGCAAGAATGTACAAATACAATAACACTGTGACGTCTGTTCACTATAACAATGCAATCGTAATTCCTGTTTAAAAATGTTCCCTAGGTTCTAGACTGGATATTTAACTTCAAACATTGTTGCATGTTAACAGTTTCTTAAGTCTGACAAAGAATACTAGAAATGTGAAGTGAAAAGTTTTATGGCAAAGACAAAGTTAAAAAGCAGATTATCTTTCAATAAGCGGTTTTACATGTGAAGTGTGGTGCAATCCTTTACTCTTCCTAGTACGCAGACTTTCAACTGAAAAGCAATTGTCATGTTTTATACGTCGGTAAAGAATACTGGAATTTTTCTCAAGGTTAGCGTCAATGTTATTTTTCTCTGAGCCACCTGGCGCACGTGGGTGCCTGCGGTGCGAGTCATTGTCTGTCTCTATGTTGCCACGCGTCGTTACTGGGATTAGGAGGCCTAACTTCCACAAATTCGCCTTGCCGAGAGGGCCCTGCTCTGTTTGAATCCCGCCAGTTCTGATGCAATTCAGGTCTGTCGTTACGATCATATCGTCTGTCGTCATGTCGGTAGATTCTGTAGTTTCTTCCTTGTCGGTCATGTAGTGGAGAATTTCTCCCTGAATCGAAACTGCGCGCTGGACCGTTGCGTCTAAAGTTATTCTGTCTCCCCTGATAATATTTATTTTGGTTCCCATATTGTCTGTTTCTCTGATTGTCTCTGTGATAGTCATTACCACGGAGAGGTGATCTTTCCCTGTAGTTATTACTACTCTGCCAACGGTTGTCATACGGGTGGTGTCTATTTTGGTCACGATTTGTGTTGTGAGAATAGCCTTGTCGTGTCCAGTTATTACTTCTTTCATCGCGGAATTGCGACGGATGTGACCTGTAATTGTTGTGTTCCTGGTTTCGCGTTCCGCGATTGTCAGTGTCAATTTCTAATTCTTGTAACAGTCCCTGAAATGCTTCAATGTCGTCTTTGCAACGTCCTGCCAAAATAATATGTCGTAAATGTTCAGGCAGTTTGATTAAGCAAATGCGGATGAGTTCTGAGGGGCTGTATGGGTTTGACAGGTATTGATTCTTGTGCAACATGTCTTCAAAATATTTCACAAGACTGGAGAATTCAGATTGTTCGAAATGTTTCATCATTATGATACCATGTTTTACCCGGTCTTGTGTGGCTTGAGACCAATATGCTGAGAGGAAGGCATGGTAAAATTCTCCTTCACTGTGGCAATCGTGAATGACCGATCGCATTCTTACAGCTGGTTCATTCTCTAAGTAGCCACACATAAATTCTAACCTGTGCTCCAATGACCAGTTGGGAGGGAAACAATGAGAGAATTGATGGAGCCACGCTTGTGGATGAATGTCGTTGGCAGAATTCTTAAACGTTTTGAATTTACGTGTAGTAATGAACAGCTTATAGTCAAAATCATCGTGTCTGCGAGTAGCATCTCGGTCATAGTTACGTCTTGTCGGCGGTTCCATCTCAAAATTCGGTGTACCTTGCCAATTTCTTTCATAATTACCGAAATGCCTTGTGTTATTATTTTGTGGCTTTAGCGTATTTCTAAGTTCCTCTTCCCGTGTTGGAGCGCGAGTGTCTTCTGAAATACGTAATTCTTGTATTACCTGTGTCAGCTGATCTTGTACTTCCCGGATTTCTCTTTGGTGTTGCGTATTAATCTGATTCTGATTTTGTTTGAATTTCCTAATTTGTTCGCACTCTTCAGTGTCAGTGAAGGCTACAGGTCTTGTGTCATTCAGATCATCATCTACCTTTGTAGATAAGTTAGTGACCTGATCCGAAAGTTCGGCTACTTTCTCCGATAGTGTACTTATTTCTTCAGTGTGTTTTTCTGAACCAAGTTTCAGAGTATCTACTGTGTCCTTAAAGTTTTCCTGAGATTTTGCAAGTTGCGTAACCGAATCGGTAGATGCAACTGAGTCAAATTTAGCTTGCAAGGTCTCATGATTTTCATGAACAATAATTTGCAGTTCTTTTATGGCTGCTTCGTGATTCTGTAATGCATTTTCATGCCGCGAAAAAATAGGTTGAAAATGCTCACAAATTTGTGTTTTTACGTCATTACAGACTTTTTGACATTTCGATTCAATGTTATGTAACTCAGTAGTTAAATCTTCACGTGTTTGTTCAAGTGTTTGTTCCAATGAGTCTAACTTTTTAAGATTTTGTTCCACTGTGTCTAACTTTTTGAGATTTTGTTCCACTGTGTCTAACTGTTGCTGTGTTTGTCTCTGATTTTGTTCCATTTGTTGCATTAATTGCAATAATAATGTATTAGTGTCTGGAATCTGTTTCTCTACGCTTTTCGGCAGTGCATTTGCACCGACAACATTCACATTTTGAAAAGCGGAAAATGTGTCTTGACTCATTTGAGAAAACGGTGAGAACCCAAAACCTGAATCTACAGTATTTGCGAAATTGTGTCCTGTCATTTCGGATTCCTGAGGCGAGCTGTTGCCGACCGATCGATCGATAATGCTTCCCTGTTCACTACCTGTTTCACTGTCTACACCATTGTTTGCAGCCCGCTCCATTTCCCTATTCACAATTACCAAATTACTACTTTGAACATCAGTTAATTCATTACTCTGCGGCGCTAACACACTGCCTTCGTCTTCACTGTCATTTCTCAGTTTACTTTGGAGCCTAGTATTACGTTTTTCACACGCCATTATTGTCACAGTATTTCACACGACAACACAGAAAAACACAATTTGAAGATCAAAAATAAGAGAACACATTAACATAGCACTGAAAATAATATCTAGTTAATTGCAAGCGCAGCTGCGAAATACTTGGTGCAAATCTACATGCATGCCACAACTGTTTTACTGTACAACAATGAAAAACTACAACTACAAAGGAAATTCTCTCTATGATTACGCGCTACCAATAAACAAAATCTACACTAATTACACAAACTACAACAAAAATCAGAAGATTCCAGTGAGGTATCCTAGGCTAAGGGTCGCCATATGAAACGTCCCCTTTGAACAATTTTACATGACTGTGCTTAACCTGACACACAATATTTTTGTTAGCGCAACGCAATCTGACTTTCAAAAATCCCTACAAAAGAATGGCCCTGACTAACATTAAACTATACCTTTCACAAATCACTTACCTCACAAAAATCTTCGCTGCTCAAGCTACTGCAATACAGCGAGCGCCACTACTGCCAGCTAAATAAAAGATTCAAACTATGGAAGGCACTAACTACTGATAGGGATAGTTAGCAAATGAAAGATATTAGTAGAGAACAAATAATGTATTTACCTTGATATCATCATATATAAATATAGCAGTTCATGCCAAATTACAAACCTCCGCCATCTCTCTCCCCACATCCACCACTGCTGGCGGCTCACCTCCAACTGCGCAACGCTACGCGCTGTTCACAGCCAGCTGCCGCTGCCCAACACTACAATGGCAGACAACAATGCAAACTAGCCACAGACTGCACACAGCACAGCCAGTGATTTTCATATTGAGCGCTACGTAACGTTGCCAATAAGAAAACATAAACAGCCTACTTACATAGAGAAAACATAAACAGCCTACTTACATAGCGAAAACATAAACAGCCTACTTACATAGCGAAAACATAAACAGCCTACTTACATATTTAGTTCGCAATGATATTCTTTTTAAACGAAAATCGATTGACAACTCTGGTTAGTTTGCATTCCTCATGAGTGGGTTAATAAATTGATTTGGTATACACATTTCAGTTATGCACACTTTGGTCCCAGAAAATGCTTTCATAAATTACGAGAAAATTGCTACTTCAGTAATAAGGGAAAACGTATTCGATTTGTTCTTGCCAAATGCAAATTATGTCAAAAGGCTAACCCGACAACAATTTCTCACAGAGCACCGTTGTTTCCTATCATTCCAGCGAGATTAAAGGAGATGGCTGCAGTCGATTTGTTCGGTCCAGTGGTTCGTTCTACTAATGGTTTCGCGTACATTTTGGTAGTAGTGGAATTGACATCAAAATATGTGTGTTTTACACCTTTACGCAAAGCAACAACTCGTTCAGTATCTAATGCTTTCATCAAACATTTTCCTAAAGAAGTGGATCATGTTGATAAAGTTATATCAGATAATCGATCACAGTTTCACTCTAAAATTTGGCTTCGTACTCTACAGCGTCGTAAGATTAAACCAAATTTCATTTCACTTTTTCACCCTCAATCTAACACTTCAGAGAGATGGTTGAAGGAAATCAGTAAATCGTGTCATCTTTATTGTCATCATAATCACAGAACATGGGATCAGTATCTTCGTATTTTTCAAAACTTTCTGAATGAACTCCCTAATGATTCAACTTCTTTACAGCCTATATTGATATTAAAAAATAAAGCACCGACAAATCGCATTTCTGAAATAGTTCCTTTTCCGCCTACACGGAAACTGCGGCATTCTGATGTTGTCAACCTGGCTCTACAAAATATTGCATCTGAGAGAGAAATCAGCTAAACGTCCTGGTCGTTTAAAAACTTTGTCAGTTGGTCAAAAGATGTTAATTAAGTCTCATCGTTTGTCTCACAAAGGAAAAGGCTTGTGTCGCAAATTTTTTCTGCTTTATAACGGTCCATATAGAGTTCGCAAAATTATTCATGATAAGACCGTCGAAGTAGAAACTCTTAATTCACAGCGCTCTGAGGGAATACATCATATATCAAACGTTAAAATTTTTGTGGAGTCACATGCTTTTGAGAGATTAACAGTTGCGCGTGGACACGCAGAGAATGCAAGGGTGCCGCGTCTCGTTCTGGGGGGCGCCACATACACAAAGCGACAGTCAGTCCGCGCGCCGCACAAGGTAGCCGTTGACCGCAAACAATTACTTCCTACGTCACGCTTACCTACAGCTGATCGAGCGCTCAGTGCGAATGCATTGACAGCCGTAGGCAAATACACAGTCTAATTTCTGCGATTAAATTCAATATAAAGCTATAGTGACTTGATAACTTATGTTATTAACGTTCAGTTTTTCCAGGATACAGTTGTATAAAATATTTAAGAACTTCAGGTAAATTCTGTGCGTGTTCGACGTTAAGAGGACTTGCTATGGAGAAAATTTCAGGACGAATGTAATTTCGAAGAAGAAAGTAATAAACTAAAAAGGTAACTATTAATTGAGTTTATTTTTCAGGTAACATATTTCTACTTAGGTACGTACTTTATACGTAATTTTCTGCTCGCGATTACGTGATATATACTTTCTGTTAACTGATTTTGACAATGTTTTATTAATGAACAGTGTCGTTACTTGTGTATATTACGCATCGCTTGGCTACTCTGCTTTTTTGCTGATGTCATATTTTTTATTATGTGCCTGCTGTGATTATTTATTTAAATTATAATTGTCACCTGATTAGTTGTGCTGATATGGTTATGTATGTAAGTTATACTTTGTGATTTTTCTGCTTGCACCTTCATATTTGCTTATTAAGATTACATATTAACATTTATTTGCTTATGCTGATATGATGCTAATGACCTATTTATTATGCAAGATATATACTTGCTGCTTTGCGTATGGATTGCATATTTACACATTTCTGTTTTGTTGTCATAACTACTCTTTAATTTAGTATAGAGAAATACTTATATACTGTGTACGAACATAGAGTTTATGTTACACTATGGTATTAATTATAGATTGTTCGATTGGCAGAGCCTCGTTGTAGGGATTGTGCTGCATCCACTTGTTGACATTTTGTTCTCTACTGGTATATTTACTCGCTATTGCATGTTTTGCTTACGCTCAGTACTTTACATTTTAAGATAAGAAAATGAACTACTATAATTCTATGAACTACATTGGCACGAGAAACTTCATTGAAGTCACATGAACTGGAGGTTTTATGGAAGTTGTATAAATTCATTCTAACAGAAAGGAAGCTGACGACATGAAATACTAACACTAGCTTTAGACCATTGACAGTTATCACACTGCATTCTTCGTGAGCAATTGAAATAGCAAGTGACACTTGACACAAAGAAATACTCCTCATGTTTGCTTCTGTTTTGCCATGATTCTTGAAGTGGTGCACACACTGTGAAATATTACCATTTATTCATTCAAAGTCTTATGTGATCATTCATACTGCGCACTCGCACCTACTTACTGAAAGTTATTCAAACAGAAGGCTGTTAGAGGTCATGTATGCATTTCTTTTATTTTATGATGGACAATGTAACCAAAATGTATTTTATAATTCATAATGAGTAGAAGATTTGGCTCAAGTGGATTACACAGAGGTTGTGTGTGGACACTGTGTCTTCGGATTGTATGGCATGATGAATTGAAGTTTGCACTAGGATTTTATCTGTACTTGTTCGAGGAGACTGACTAGAGGAAAGAGTTGTTATGGACGTGAAATGATATTGGTGATAAGGTTTAGATGTATCGACGTATTGAAGAGGTATTATTGAAGTATTGAGATTATGTGATGCTGACGATTATTGGAGTTTTGGTGGATAAGAGGTAAAGTAAGTGAGGAACTTTTTTTTTGTAGTTGGTTTATATGGAACAAGAAGCATGAAGATGGCAGACTACAACACTCCTGTGGAAGGAAGATTATCTACACACACACTTTGTTAAATCAATATGCAGTATATTTTTTCTGTGTGTTTTGGACGAATTTAGTGGTATTTTCACCACCAATGCTGGCAAAAGTACCACCAAATTCTAGCCCGTGGAGGAGGGGCATATGAAAGGTGGCTACACTGAGTCACAGCGCCAGAGATTGCGCAAAGATTATTATTCCGCCGCCTCCACTGGTGCAGTAGTAGTTCAGAGGATGTCGAGTGCAGTTGTTCTGTTGGGGGAGAGAGTAGATGCTGTTCGGTTGGTGTAATGTATAGATGGAAGATGTTGCAATACTCACAATGTATTTTTCGTCAATATATATTGAGGCAAAAACAAGTATTACAGATTTCTTTAATGACAATGCCTCTTGGTCACAGGTTCAGTCAACAAAGCATCTGGCTCGTTTTCATGTATTAGACTTGTAATTCTGGTTTCTATGTGCAATTATAGTATTTCTGGGTTTTCAATTAGTTCATTGTAAATGGTGTTTAAAATATCTTGCCGTATTGAGGAAGAACCGAGCCAGATACATGTACGTTGAGTCACACTATCACACACAGAACAGTTACAGTTGTGCTTTGTTGTTTCGTAGCTTTTATAGTGGCAGGGGTCTTAATTAATCAATTGTGTTAATGGAAATTTCTTGTCATTCTTTATTTTTATTGTATGCAGTCACATTGCGTGCTAATACTAGTTAGGGCCAACCGGTTACGAGACTTTGTAACCGGTCACACAGTTACTAAAATTATTGCATTCATTATTCTTTTTAACTAACCCCCCATGCAACAGACGTGCAACTGTGGGTAGCTGGCTGCCCAGAACAAAGGGGCTACCAACAGTGTACCCGTAACGACCGCTCAGCGAACATTGCTCCATACGGGCCTCCGCAGCTGGGAACTGTACTTTGGCAACGAAGGTTGGAAGTTCCACGCCAGTTACGAATCTTGGCGTCCCTCGGGTGGCCATAGGTGGCTCCTTCAGAAGAGAGATGTAATTTGGCGTATACATCGTGAAACGTCTGAAAGAAAACACGCTGCAACAATCGCTGGAAGGGTCCAGGCCTTACGAGTGAGTGTTGTGATTTCGGGAATATCTTCGTGGCATTGCTTGGGTAATTTCGTCATTTAGAAGGCACAATGGTTCAAATCAAGTATTCATTTCTTCTTGAGGACCATTTCCATCCTTCTATCATCAAGACAATGCAACGTGTCACACACGTCGCAAGGGACATTCATGCTCGAAGAACACTAGGATGAATTTCTCACTCTTTCCTGGCCACCAGTACCCCGGGTTAAAAGCGAGACGAGAACGTGTTGGACCACCTCGATCGGTCTGTTTGCGTTACCAATCCTCAACCAGGAATTCTTGTGCAGCTGGCCACGGCACTGGAGTCTATACCTTCCAGACCGTCATTGACTCTTTCCTGCTTACCTCGCAGCAGTTAGTGCCGCAAAGGGTTGTTATTCGGAGTTCTGACAGGTTGTCACATTAATGTGACTAGACAGTGTGGATACACATAAGATGCAGCAACGAAACGGGTCATGCATGTGGAGACGGAAAATCCTTCACGACTTAGTGACTGAACCTACCCGCAGGGTAGGTAAGAGAGGAAGATTAGAGTTTAACATCCGGTGACAACGAGGTCATTAAAGACGGAACAAAGCTCGTATTAAGCGAGGATGGGTAAGGAAATCGGTCGCGACCTTTCAAAGAAACCGTTCCGACATTTGCCTGAAGTGATTTAGAGAAAGGATGGAAAATCTAAATCAGGATGGCCGGGCGCCGATTTGATCCGTCGTCCTCCTCAATTATAGTGTCCCAGGCAACATCTCACATGACTTGACTTTAGGCTCCGACCTGCACAGGATGATAGTTTGCAGTGTATGTTGTAGATGTAGAACGGTGACAGAATTTGGCAGTGCACGTCAAAGGTGTGCAGTCGTAGCCCCGCACTACGATTGCAATCGCAAATGATTAAATTAGTCATATCCATCACTTAGTTACTAGCAGTTTATTTCTGAATTACAGGGCTCTACTTGCAATTGTCATTATTTTAATTGTTGAAGACACATCTATTTACTGCTGTTTTTTCCCTTATATGATAATCTGTCAGATACGCTACATCAGTATCGCCAACGTAGCCGCGCACAGACGCACGCGATTTATTTGTGTAGACGTATTTCTCATTGCTTTTACTTTAGAAATACGTCTGAACAAAGAGACAACGTTCTTCTGTGCGCTGTCATGTAGGCAATAATCCAGTTTACCTATGTCCACGAATTACAGAGGCTGTAAGACAGAGATGCTCTCTCGTCCTTATTGTTCAATCTACACACAGAAGAAGCAATGGCCGAAATAAAAGAAAGATTCAGATTTAAAGTCGGGGTGAAAGAATATCAACAGTAACGTTCGCCGATGGCATTGGTATCCTCAGCGAGAATGAAGAGGAATTCCAGAATTTGGTTTAATGGAGCAACCAATCTAGTGGATACAGAATGCTGATTGAAACAAAACTGAAGGACGAAAGTGATTAGTAGTAGAAATAAGATTAACGATACATTCACCATCAAAATTGGGGACCACGAAGTAGACGAAGTTAAGAAATTCTGCTATCTTGGAAGCTAAATAATACACTACGTACCAAGCAAGGAGGACATAAAAAGCAGACTAGAACTAGCAAAGAACGCGTTAGTGGCCAAAAGAAGTCTGATAGTATCAAAGATCGGCCTTAATTTTATAAATTAATTTCTGAGAATAAGGGTTTGGAGCACAGCGTTCCATGGATGTTGGGAATACCGGCGAAGCGCTTGAGATGTGGCGTTATAGAAGGATGTTGAAAATTCGATGGACTGGTAAGGTAAGAAATGAGGAGGTTCGCCACAGAATCAACGAAGAAGAAAACATATGATAAATACTGAGAAGAAGGAAGATGAGGATTACAGGACATATCATGAGGTAACTTCCGTGGAAGTACAGCGAACAGTAGAGGATACAAACATAATGATATATCAATATATTCAACAATTGTTCAGGACGTAGTATGCAAGTGCTAGTCTGATATGAAGAGTGTGATACACACAGGAGAGGAATTCTTGGTGGGCTGCATCAAACCAATCAGAATACTACTTTATGCCGATTTTTTGCAGAAGCATTAGTAAAAAGATATACTCGCTACAAGTGCGCTATAAAAAAATGTATGTTAGAAGTAGATGCATTTTTTGTGAGTAGGGCGCGCGGCGTGAACTATGTCGAATTATCAGTGGCAGTAACTTAATATTTATTTGCTAGTATATAAATATTTCTGTACAACAAGCTTTCCGATTTTGGTTTACACGATCATTTTCAAGTGCACCTTTGGGTGCTGTGAATAATGAACCTTGTTTACATCCTACTAATGATGAAGACGGTATTTTTATAGATTACATTTCTACTGACGTCTAGATGAAGTTGACAATCAGGCGGCATCCAGGGCCAACTACGAGACTTCTGTTGTGAAATGTTGTTTTTATAGTCAAGTAGCTGTTAAAATACGAAATTTTTTCGTAGCGAGTATTATTTGATAGCTATTTGACAGCTGTAATTCTTACATGCTGTATGATACAGTTATTTTATATTTGGAAGTTACACAGATAAGCCGACAAACGTTATGACCACCGCCTACTTACGGTGGATGCCGCCTGGTGGCTTTGCTGGCACGTAACGCCGTAACAAAAGTGTGTAAGCGTAGCAGAAACGGACAGGGGATAAGCCTAGCGAAGATTAGATTTCTACTGACTACTAGATGGAGTTGGCAATCATCCACTGAGATAAGTGACTTTGACAAAGCGCAAACTATCATTAAGCAGGGCCTGTGAACAAGTATCTCGAAAACGACGAAGCTGGTCTAATGTTCAAGTGCTACTGCCGTGAACATCTACAGAAAGAGTTAGAAAGATAGTGATACTACTACTAGGCACCGAATGGCTGCACGTCCACGACTCCCCATAGGGTGTGTGGCTCGGAGGTTTGTCTGCTCTGCAAAGTAGGACAGAGTGCGATGTGTGGCATCTCTGCTGAAAGAGAACAATGCTGGTGCGCACCTAAGAGTTTCGTAGCACACCGTTCATCTTGCGTTGTTGAACATGTATCTCCGCAGCAGATCGTCACTATTTGTTCACACGCTGACCCAGCAACATCGTCATTTACTATTGCAGTCGACACGGCACCGTCGGGATTCGACTCTTAGTCAACGGAAACGTGTCGGCTCTTCGGGTGAACAACATTTTTGCTACACTAGGTCGATGACTGTGTCCACAAACGCCTTCATCCATGTGAAGGCTGTTCGAAACGTGTAGACTGCAACCAACGCAGACTGGTGCGAGTAGTAATATGGTATGGGAGACATTTTCCTCCGCTTGCATGGGACCTGTGGTAGTAACCGAAGACACGGTTACAACTGCGAAAAACCTGCATCCCTTCATGCTTGATGTCTACCCCGACGCGGTGTCATGTTTCAGCAGTATAATTGTCCGTGTCTACGAACCAAAACCGTGCTACAGTAATTTGAGGAGCATTATGGTGAACGCACGTTAATGTCTCGGCTACAAAATTCGCCTGATGTAGATCCTATGAAACCTATGTGAGTAGCTATTGGGCGCCATAACGCATGCGCAGATCAGTGGCCCGTTATTTACGAAAATCACATGACCTGTGTGAGGGTAGCTAATGCGACAGACCTCCATAAACCTACCAACAAACTGTCGGATCGGTAAAAGGCAGAATCTGTAAGTATTTCGTTTCGAAGACGGACAAACAAGCTTTTAAGAAGATGGTTCAAATGGCTATGAGCACTATGGGACTTAACAATGGCTCTGAGCGCTATGGGACTTACCTGCTGAGATCATCAGTCCCCTAGAACTCAGAACTACTTAAACCTAACCAACCTAAGGACATCACACACTTCCATGCCCGAGGCAGGACTCGAACCTGCGACGGTAGCGGTCGCGCGGTTCCAGAGTGAAGCGCCTAGAACCGCTCGGCCATACAGGTCGGCTTTAAGAAGGTGGTCATAAGGTTTTGGCACATTACTGTACATGGTTCAAATAATTTTTGTGTATGTGTCATATGGGATTGCAGATGTTTATCCTCACTTGCGGTCGAAAATGTCAATAGAAAATCTGGCTTGTGTTTCAAGTCAGTTTGTTCGCTGAGTAAGTTGTTGGAGAAATTTTTCGTATGAGTGTACGTGTATCTCCAGTTCTTCCAAAATATTCACTGTACGTCCTTTAGAGATTTTGTATGAAATTTATACAGCGTTTTCAAGGTGGTATGTAGGTAGAACGTTGACGGATTGCTTTCACCTGCTCTCGTACGTTCTTTGAGTCTTCCCGTTTGTCCGATGTAGAATTTCTTGCAATTTTCAGAAGACGTTTTGTTGACTCCTGGGTTAGAAAATCCTGGTAATTCTGCTTTTCCTGATAGAAATTGTGTTTTTAGATTATTTTTCGTTTACTGTATTAAATTCTACACTGGGCAATCAAAAAAGAAACATCAGCGTTAGATTAAAAGAAAATACGAGAGCATGTGAAAGCATTCAGTCAGAGTTCTACCTAACCTTAAAAATGAAGATCATAAAGCAGCACACATTGGAAACATTGTAAAACTTTGACGCAGAATATCTTAAGGATGTGCTATGGATATTTTGGAAGAGCATACAAAAAGCTTCTCAGTGAACAAACAGACCTGGAGAGGAGATTAGTGTTCAACGTCCTGTCGACAACGAGGTTATTAGAGACAAAGCACAAGCTGGAGTTAGGGAAGTATAGAGAAAGAAAGCGGTCCTGCTGCTCTGAATGAAACATCCTGGCATTTGCCTTAGGTAGTTTACGTAAATGAGGGAAAACCTAAATCAGGATGGCTCGACACGGGTTTGAACAGTCGTCCTCCAGAATGCGAGTCCAGTATGCTAATCACTGCACTACCACACTAGGTAAAAACTGACCTGAAACACAAGCCCTGGTTAGAATATTTTACCGAAATTTTCCACCACAACAAGGGATAAACGTATGAAATCACAGATAATACGTATGACAAAAATTTTAGTCGTATAATATTTATGCAACAAAAACACCATTCCTGACACCTAATGATAAAAGAAAACTGTAAACATGTAGCATCTAAGAATTCCAACTTTCAAATAGTTCTCAAACCATTATTATCATGAAACATTTCATATTATAAAGCCTACGTGACTGTAATAACAGTATTTGAAAACTGTAAGTTCACAGTTGGCCCCTGGATGTCATAGGATCGCCAAATGTGATCTACAAAAATAGGTTCTTGATTATTAGTAAGATGTAGATGAGATTCATTATTCACAACACCCACAGGTGTACTTCAAACTGGCACTGTCATGCAGAAATATCTAGATACAAGAAAATAAATATTACATTGCCGCTGTTGGAACAGACTTCTTCTAAATACACTACTGGACATTAAACTTCCTACACCACGAAGATGACGTGCGACAGACGCGAAATTTAACCGACAGGAAAAAGATGCTGTGATATGAAAATCATTAGCTTTACAGAGCATTCACACAAGGTTGGCGCCGGTGGCGACACCTACCACGTGCTGACATTAGGAAAGTTTACAACCGATTTCTCATACACAAACAGCAGTTGACCGGTGTTGCCTGGTGAAACGTTGTTGTGATGCCTCCTGTAAGGAGAAGAAATGCGTACCATCACGATTCCGACTTTGATAAAGATCGGATCGTAGTCTATCGCGAATGAGGTTTATCGTATCGCAACATCGCTGCTCGCGTTGTACGAGATCCATGGAATCACTGGGTTCAGGAGGGTAATACGTAACGCCGTGCTGGATCCCAACGGCCTAGCAGTCGAGATGACAGGCATCTTATCCGCATGGCTGTAACGGATCGTGCAGCCACGTCTCGATCCCTGAGTCAACAGTTGGGGGCGTTTGCAAGACAACAACCATCTGCACGAACAGTTCGACGACGTTTGCAGCAGCATGGACTATCAGCTCGGAGACCATGGCTGCGGTTACCCTTGACGCTGCATCACAGACAGGAGCACCTGCGATGGTGTACTCAACGACGAACCTGGTTGCACGAATGGCAAAACCTCATTTTTGCGGACGAATCCTGGTTCTGTTTACAATGTCATGATGGTCGCATCCGAGTTTGGCGACATTGCGGTGAACGCACACTGGAAGTCTGCATTCGTCATCTCCATACGTGTGTATCACCCGGCGTGATGGTATGGGTTTCCATTGGTTACACGTCTCGGTCACCTCTTGTTCGCATTGACGACACTTTGAACAGTGGACGTTACATTTCAGATGTGTTACGACCCGTGGCATTACCCTTCATTCGATCGCTGCGAAACCCTACATTTCAGCAGGATAATGCACGGCCGCATGTTGCAGGTCCTTTACGGGCCTTTCTGGATGCAGAAAATGTTCAACTGCTGCCCTGGCCAGCACATTCTCCAGACCTCTCACCAGTTGAAAACTTCTAGTCAATGGTGGCCGAGGAACTGGCTCGTCACAATACGCCAGTCACTACTCTTGACGAACTGTGGTATCGTGCTGAAGCTGCATTGGCCTGTACGCGCCATCCAAGCTCTGTTTGACTCAATACCCAGGCGTATCAAGGCCGTTATTACGGCCAGAGGTGGTTGTTGTGGGTTATGATTTCTCAGGATCTATGCACCCATATAGCGTGAAAATGTAATCACCTGTCAGTTCTAGTATAATATATTTGTGGAATGAGTACCCGTTTATCGTCTGCATTTCTTCTTGGTGTAGTAATTTTAATGGCCAGTAGCGTAGTATATATTTACTAATGCCTGCGTAGATGTTTCATGTCTTCTCGAAATCAGCAGAGCTAACGACACGTTTTGAGAGGTCTCTTGATACCGACCAAAAGCACGAGAAGAAAAGGCAGCGACAGGGGAATGCGGTGTGAAATACGACCTTCAGGGAGGAACGGAAGACACCGCGGCGCCGGCGGCGTGAGCGAGGAGGATTTATGTGCTGGCGGGCGCATCTCGCTTTCAGCAGGAAGGCCCGGACGGGAGTCTGCGACGTCGCACGGCGTCGTTGGAGCTGCATTAAGAAAAACGGCCGTCCCACGGCGTTTCTCTCTCTCGGTCCCCGACAAACGCAGCAGTAGCAGCAGCAGCAACAGCCGCGGCAGGAGCGGCACGCCCTGCAGGTGGCACAACCCTCGGCGATCGCTTTCACGCGCTTCGCTGTCTCAACGCCACCACGCTTACGTCCGTTACTTACGAAAGGCTGTCCTACACAAACAAGTTACAGTGAAAACTTCCGATATGTCGATTTCAAGCTGTTACAGTCCATTGTCTCTAGTCTTCCGACGATACGGTCTGGCCAGGTTTGAATGTTGTTGCGTGTGTTGGAAGTTCACGTATTGGGTCTCCTGTATCGCGGTGAACGTGAATCCAGGAATAGTTACCTAAGGGAACCATTCTTTATTATCTTAAATTTATGTACAACTAGCTGAGAAGCCCGGTGTTGCCTGGACATTTATTTATTTTAGTCTTTCATTACTGTATCTCCTCCTCCGTCCTTTCTCTGTCCATCTACTCCTTCCACCTCACTGTCTATCCATCTCATCGTCCTCTCTTGTCTCTCCATGTTATCTCTGGTGTGCCTACTGTAAGACGTTCAGTACACACACCATCAGATTATTTGACTTGTCGCTCTAGCGATGTAGGGGAGTGTCAGCAATATGTCTCGTGGTCTTATCGTGGCGTGTTTATCTTCAGCCGTTAGGTCAGATGATAGAAATGTCACGTGCACGCTTAGAGTAGCAGATTGACGGTGACCTACTTTAACTAGAACTTGATTAATTTTCACACACATTTATTAAAATAATAAGAAGCATAAAAATTACTTAAATTGGTTCTGGATGCTATTTACAATTGACAATCGGCAGTTCCTTTGGTATTGGTACGTTAATTTTATTCTCACACATATCTCTGATACTTGACAAAGTGTCTATACATTTATCTTCATGGCTATGTACAAGAATATGGTAATCTTATTAGGCGCAGAATGAAACTTGACTATACACTGGTACAGACAAATGTAGAACTCGTACAGACTGGTACAGACTAATGCAGACTGGTACAGACTGCTGCAGACAAATCTAGACTGGCTAATCGGACGTCTGTACACTCGTTATAATACCTCGCGCGTTCATGTATCACTGCAGGAGTGTGATCCGCGAGGAGAAAAGGTTCTACGTTAGCAGCAATCTCATTGGCTGCGTTACATACTAATACGCGGATCGGCGGAATCAGAATTTGGTCCGTCTCTATGGCAGTGCCATCTCGTAGTGCGGAGACGGACGAGCGCTACGCCTGCGCTGTTGTGCTTAGCGGGACGCGCTCTAGTGGGAAAGTTGTGTACGTGCTGACTACGCGGAACTATGTACACAACATTATCACAGTCGCACCATTAGAAGGCTGGTGGTTATTACCTTTACAGAACCTCTTTCCAGTCTGTAACTAATATGTGTACCAAATTTGATTCATATCGTTCCAGGTGTTAGAATGAGCTCCCTTCCCTTGGCTTTGCTGCCATATACACTTATCAAGTATACACTGAAGATCCAAAGAAACTGGTACAGCCGAGCGGTCGAAGGCGCTGCAGTCATGGACTGTGCAGCTGATCCCGGCGGAGGTTCGAGTCCTCCCTCGGGCATAGGTGTGTGTGTTTGTCCTTAGGATAATATAGGTCAAGTAGTGTGTAAGCTTAGGGACTGATGACCTTAGCAGTTAAGTCCCGTAAGATTTCACACACACACAAACTGGTACGCCTGCATAATATCATGTAGTGTCTCGGCGAGCACACAACGTGCCGCAACACGATGTGGCATTGACTCGCCTAACGTCTGAAGTAGTGCTGGAGGGAACTAATACCATTAATCCTGCATGGCTGTCCATAAATCCGTAAAAGTACGAGGGGTGGAGATCTATTCTGAACAGCACGTTGCAAGGCATCCGAGATATGTTCAATAACGTTCACGTCTGTGGAGTGTAGTGGCCAGCAGAAGTGATTAAACTCAGAAGAGTGTTCTTGGAGCCACTCTTTAGAAATTTTGGACGTCTGGGATGTCGCACTGTCCTGCTGGAACTGCCCAAGTCGAAATGCACAATGGACATCAATGGATGCAGGCGATCAGACAGGATGCCTACGTGTCACCTGTCAGAGTGGTATCAGGGGTATCATTCCAACAGCACACGCCCCACACCATTACAGAGCTTCCACCAGCTTGCCCCTGCTGACATGCAGGGTCCATGAATTCATGACGGTGTC